>NC_090828.1:64439455-64742485 GCF_028021215.1 Eschrichtius robustus
TGCCTGGGTTTCAGAGTTCTGTGAGTTCTTCCAACTTTGACCTCATGTTTTTCTCTCGCTTTGAATTTTTTACCCTTTCCTGTAGTTGTGAAATTCAAACCACTGTAATCCCATGATCTCCCTGATCTCCAGCTTTGCCTCCTACCCCTTTCACGAGGTCTCACTCAGCCAGGCCTCGCCGCCGGGCCCGCTCTCCTACCCTTCCAACCCCAGGGCCTGGGTCGCAGCCAGTCGTCTGTGCTCCTTCCTTTCACATCCCCTCCACCCGAGGGCCTGTCTGCCTGCCTTCTGCCACTTTGTCACTCAAAGTCTGGTTTCTGGGCCCGAAGCATCCGCATCAGTTAGAAGCCACTTAGAAATGCAGAATCTCAGGCCCCACCCCAGACCTACTGGATCAGAATCTGCATTTTCACAAGGTCCACAGGTGATCTGTGTGCACATTCAGGTTTGAGAAGCGCTGCTCTAAGTCACACATCTTCCGTGGATTGTGCCCTAATTAAGGGAATAGAGTGTTGGAACCCAGTCATTCTGTAGGAAGAATTGGATAAAAAGGATTTTTTTTTCATCCATTTATTCATCTTTGGGCAATACTTTGGTTACTTTTAGGGATGGAAGGGATGAGTATGTTTGGGGGTAAATGGCTTTGCCTGCCCATGTGGGTAAAGTTAAGGCACTGGGAAAAGCTTGGATAATTTAGTTGATAGACTGTTACCAAGAAAGGATTCATATAGCAACCATCGTCACTGTTGAAAGAAAATGGGGAGAGTAGTTCTGTGGAAAGAATATTTGATTTAAGTAATATTATATTTTTCAAATTATAAAAAATATATAAAATTGTCTTGGTGTGTCTGGGCTGCTAGAACAAAATACCATAGACCAGGTGGCTTATAAACAAAGAAACTTATTTCTCACAGTTCTGGAGTCTGGAAGTCTGAGGTCAGGGTGCCAGCCTGGCTGGATGGGGGTCCTCTTCCAGGCTGCAGACTTCTCTCTGCTTCCTCACATGGTGGAAGGGGTGAGCTGGCTCTCTGAGGTCTCTTTTATAAGGGCACTAATCTCATTCATGAAGGCTCCACCCTCATGACCTAATCACCTCCCAAAGGCCCCACTTCCTAATACCATCAGCTTAGGAATTTTGTAGGGACACAAATGTGCAGACCATAGCAAAATTATAAATACAGTTGACCCCTGAACAATGCAGGTTTGAACTGTGGAGGTCCCCTTATGCTCATTTTCTTCAATAGTGAATACTATAGTACTACATGACTGGTTGGTTGAGTCCGAGGACACGGAGGAATGAAACCTTGGATACCTAGGGAGGATTTTTGATGAACGAAGGGTCGGCGCCCCCTATGTTGTTCAAGGGGAAACTGTATAAAAATTTTGTATCTCTCTAAAAGGCAACTAAACAAAAGGTTTATATATAAATTAATTTAAGGGTTGGATAGGCCGGTATAACACCTATTTCTTCCTTTTTAAAAGTGTATTTCTACCCCATTAGTGGAAATATTACTTAATATGGGGGTTCCGTGATAGCACAGCTCATATCCCAAGGCAGAGTGAGCAGTGTTTTTCCCTAAGGCGAGTTTCATCGTGTCTTTACACATTAGAGGCTCTACTGCATGGAAAGGCTGTGTAGTGAAATAGGTGGTGTAGGAGTGGGGGATATGGACCCCTGGCCAAGCGGTGAAGAGGGCAGTGAGATTATGAGTGGTCAGACTGATACAAGTCCCACCTCTCTTCTCAGGACCCACCTCTTCTTTGATCTGCCCTTATACTGCTCATGGGGGTTTATTAGTAGTGGCAGTATCTGTGTCTCTTCTTTTTTTTTTTAAATCCTCAGGACTTTTAAATATCCAGCTGGTACCTCTAAGGCCCTGAAATTTGAAGGAATAGAATTTGATAAGTTACATCCATAGGCTTTCTAAAACAGTTTCTCTCTCTCTCTCTCTCTCTCTCTCTCTCTCTCACACACACACACACACAGTAGCTCACTGCTATCATCTCAGAGAATCTGATCCTCTGGGTAGGAAGTGATACTGGCCATCTAAATGCAAAGGTCTAAAAAAAAAAAATGTGGTTTTCCAGACTCTGACCCGACTTTGCTTCCATGCAAAAGAATTTCCTTTCATATGAGCACCGGTTGTTGATTGTATGCTTTAATGATTTAAAAGTTTGGTGTTAGAAAGCTAGAAAGGCGTTCATTTACATCGGATATAAAATGGTGAAAATGCAGAGCACACATACTTTGAAGAAACAGTATTCTCATTTCTGTGAATAACGGGGGCATCTGTTTAAACTGCACCCTACATAGAGCTGCAGGCCTTCAAATTGCACCATCCCCACAACGAGCAGATGCTAGCCACTTGAAATAGGAATGCTGGTCAGTGTTCCATTTCTCCTTCAGAAGCGTCTTACGGTATCAAAACCTAACACCAGAAACAGATGGAAACTGGACCTCAGGTTTCAGATCTTCTTCAAAGGACAGGAGGTGCTGAATTGAAAAGTGTTAGATTTAGAAAACCTGTGATCAGTTAAGTGGATGAGGAAAATGATGAAGGGGAAGTGTTGTCACATAATGAAAGGAAAATAGAAAAATTAGTGATTTTCTTACAAGTTTATCCATGATAAAAAGCACCTAAATAAATGCATGTATTAAGATGCGTATATGTGTTATATGTCATGGTATTTAGGCCAAGTTAATTGACATGTAGGGTCATCTTAGTAATTTGAGGATGAAAGTAGTACTGGATATATAAGGATAGCAGCTCAAATTGGAATATTCTGGTTGGCAACTTTAAGTTAATGCAAAGTAGACACTCATTATTGAAAATATTTACGGGATGCACAGATACACTTTTATTTCATCATAAATACATAATAACATAAGTGAGGTTTCTGTGACGACTTAGGTTATTCTTGTGGCTTTTGGTCAGCACCTTGAAAGTGAGTTACACTGGTCTGGTACCTTTGATTGAGGGTTAGCATTCGACTGACATTTTATAGGAGTCATCTGGCGGTAACTTAAAACAGCAAACCAAAACCAACATGAACTTGAGTATTGCAGAAAACTGTGGCTTATTGAAGTTGCCCATTTGTTTGGTTTCAAAGCTTTGTTGTTTTGTCTTTTGATAAAACTCTTTTCTAAACTGTGACCCACAAAGCATTATTTTCCTGCATTGTTCCTGTGGATTCAACTATGACAGTTTATCTACTGCAGGACTTCTCAGAGCCTTTGACAGTACTAGCATACCCTGTGACGTGACTCCTGTAAACTGAGATGTAGTATCTGATGTTGCCCAAGCTGATTTCGTTTTACCAGCTGCCCCTCCCACCCCCACCTTGCTCTTTTCCTTGATGGAATATCTACCATGGAAGATAGTTTGGGAAATGATACTCTAGCATTTTTATAGGTAGTTTTTCATGTACCGTCACAGCAGTCCTGAGAAACAAGCAGTTTTGTTGCCCCTTTTTGGATGAGTGAGGAGCACCAGGGTTCAGGTTGGCACCAGGACCCAGGTCTCCTAATAGCTCACCAATCTTTTATCTCTCTGTCGAGGCTTTGGGTTCAGGTAGGAGGCACTTATCACATATGGCGGCTGGGGGGGTTATGGGGCTGTGTGCTGATCTGAAGTTCCTCTGTCCTGTGGCTGGTCCTCAGGGCTCTGGGGTCTCCTGTAGAGGCCTTCCTAATTCTAGCAAGTTGATAACGAGGGTGAGAGAGTTAGTTCTCGTGTGGTTTCTGTGAAGTAATGGTTTAGGCAGCCCCTCGCCCAGGTGTGCTTTAAGTAGGAAAGTTACCCAGATATTCAACTGTGGTTCACTTGTGTCTTGCTTCCCGATTTTCACCCCATGGTACATGTCGTGTTTTGCTCTTTTTATAGAAAGAAATTCAAGCCATGAGTCAGTGCAGCCATCCCAACGTAGTGACCTATTACACCTCTTTTGTGGTAAAAGATGAACTTTGGCTGGTCATGAAATTACTAAGTGGAGGTAAGTGGATTTTGTCATTTTTGTTTGTTTGCTTGTTTTCTTTTTTTCCTTTTGTGCGAGTCAGCATATTGAATAAGACTTTAGATTTGATCCCCTTATTCCCGTATTTAAACGTTTTCTTGGTTTATTATTTGCCTGGAGAGTAAAGTCCGGATTTCTTCACATTGATATTCAAAGCCTTTCATAATTCAGCTTAACTTGTAGAATAACTTGTGTCCTCTTTTACCCCAGCCTTCTAGGTGTGGGTGAGACTCCCCAAATGCCTTCTGCCCTCTGATGTCTCTGTGCTGCTCCTTAGCCCCAGATGTCTGTCTATCCTTCTCCACGTGCTCAAGTCCTGAAAGGCCCCATCCTCTCTCTAGCCACCCCTTACTCTCTTCAGAAAAGTTAACCAATCCTTCCTCTTTAAAGCCTTCATTCTTAATATTATTCAAGTCTTTAACACATTGTAATATAATGAGTTATTTCAGTGCAGTTTACTAAAGATCCGTGGTGATGGAAATGTTCTGCGGCTGTGCTATCCAGTTTCTACTAGTGGCTCTTAAACATTTGACGTGTGGCTAGTGTTACCCAGGGACTGAATTTCTATTCAATTTTAATTAGCTTACATTTAAATAACCTCAGGTGGCCGGTGGCCTATGGTACTGGACAGTGTAGTTTTAGATTGTGGATTTCATGAAGAAAGCATGTGGGAAGGTGAAGGAACTTTGCCTCTCTAGCCTCAGATCACTGAAGTTAAAAAAGCCATGGGGGGGCTTCCCTGGTGGTGCAGTGGTTGAGAGTCTGCCTGCCAATGCAGGGGACACGGGTTCGAGCCCTGGTCTGGGAGGACCCCACATGCCGCGGAGCAACTAGGCCCGTGAGCCACGGCTACTGAGCCTGCGCGTCTGGAGCCTATGCTCCGCAACAGGAAAGGCCGCGATAGTGGGAGACCCGCACACCGCGATGAAGAGTGGCCCCCGCTTGCCGCAACTAGAGAAAGCCCTCGCACAGAAACAAAGACCCAGCACAGCCAAAAATAAAAATAAATAAATAAATTAATTAAAATTATTAAAAAAAAAAGCCATGGACAATTAAATTTATAAGACACTTTCCCATTCCTGTATTTTATCTCTTTTAATCTTTTAACGTCACTCTTTGATAAGGGAGGATAACGATAACGGTTAATTTTCTTGAACACTTCCTCCGTGGCTGGATCCTGTGCCAGGCGATTTACTGACTTTATTTCATTGTAATCTGGACAACACCACTGCATGGCAGGTGCCATGATCCCTGTGTTTCAGAAAGGGCACCAGAGCTCAAGAGAGTTAGGCTGCTTGCCCAAGGCCACACACGCCGTGCCTGTTAGTGCTGGGATCTGTACACGTAAAAGCTACCCTGCGCCGCAAGTATCATCACCTTCATTTTACAGACCCGAAAACTGGAGCTGAGAAAGCCCGAGGGATTCCTTCCTAATACCCAGCATCCCCATACCTCTCATGTGTTCTCTCTGCAGGGCGTCCCTCCCTGTATATCCATCTCACCGAGACGTGAAGTATGGTTAGGAGTAGAGGAGAACATTTGGTGGTACCTGGACGAAGCCGGAACTGACGGTGCAGAGTTTATTTGGTGGAGCCCATTTTTATCTGCAGACCCAGTTCAGCTAAGGCTGAATCAAGGCAGCATCACAATTTTTAAATTTTTTTTTTTTAGAGAAACTGTCTTGGATCCAGCAGAGGCCCTGCAATGAGATGACGAAGGCATTGTAGTTGCCTTGGGTCTGCTTGTGTAGGTCTCGGTAGGGAGGCTGGGAGAGCTTAGTCCGGTTCTGTTCCCAGTCTTGTCAATCCTATTAGTTATTGTTTCCTTGACTGCTGACTCTGGCTTTTAATTAAAAAGGAAAAGAAAAATGGAAGGAAAAAGGAAGCCCGTTGGAGCCTACTGCAACGCTGAGTATCAGGACTGCTTCTTGGTTCTGCTGAGGATGGTGCTTTATTGATAAGATGATCTTAACCTGGTCTCTTCTTGTAAGGGGGTCCACTAACTGAGGAAACAAGAAATTCTGGTGACCTGGGGCCCTGTGGATTTTAATTCCTCTCTTTATTTTTATCCCAATTAACCTTCTATAAGCTTGAGAATATCCCCTCTGCCCTTTCCTAAGGACTGGATAGAAAACTTCATTGTCTTTTTTTTTTTTTTTAATTTATTTTTTTAAACATCTTTATTGAAGTATAATTGCTTTACAATGGTGTGTTAGTTTCTGCTTTATAACAAAGTGAATCAGCTACACATATACACACGTTCCCATATCTCCTCCCTCCCGCATCTCCCTCCCTCCCACCCTCCCCATCCCACCTCCCCAGGTGGTCACAAAGCACCGAGCTGATCTCCCTGTGCTATGCGGCTGCTTCCCACTAGCTAGCTATTTTACATTTGGTAGTGTATATATGTCCATGACACTCTCTCACCCTGTCACATCTCACCCCTCCCCCTCCCCATATCCTCAAGTCCATTCTTTAGTAGGTCTGTGTCTTTATTCCCATCTTGCCACTAGGTTCTTCATGACTTTTTTTTTTTTTTCCTTAGATTCCATATATATGTGTTAGCATACTGTATTTGTTTTTCTCTTTCTGACTTACTTCACCCTGTATGACAGACTCTAACTCCATCCACCTCATTACAAATACCTCCATTTCATTTCTTTTTATGGCTGAGTAATATTCCATTGTATATATGTGCCACATCTTCTTTATCCATTCATCCGATGATGGACACTTAGGTTGCTTCCATGTCCTGGCTATTGTAAATAGAGCTGCAATGAACATTTTGGTACATTACTCTTTTTGAATTATGGTTTTCTCAGGGTATATGCCCAGTAGTGGGATTGCTGGGTCGTATGGTAGTTCTATTTTTAGTTTTTTAAGGAACCTCCATACTGTTCTCCATAGTGGCTGTATCAATTTACATTCCCACCAACAGTGCAAGAGTGTTCCCTTTTCTCCACATCCTCTCCAGCATTTATTGTTTGTAGATTTTTTGATGATGGCCATTCTGACCGGTGTGAGATGATACCTCATTGTAGTTTTGATTTGCATTTCTCTAATGATTAATGATGCTGAGCATTCTTTCATGTGTCTGTTGGCCATCTGTATATCATTGTCTTTTTAAAAGAATCCAATTTAGTCTCCCCTGGCCCTAGGTAAGAGGAACAGGTTTCCACAGGTAAGGGGAATGTGGGCAGGTGTAGCCTGTGGCTCATTTTGCTTTCAGCAGGCCAGAAATGCATGCGTGCCTGGTATGGTATATCCTTAAAAGAAAAAATTAAAATGTTTTTGGAAGTATCGTTTTCTAAATGATCCCCAAATCCAAGAGTCAATGAATAAAGAGATGTTTTGTTTCTCCCTGAGGGGAAAGATATGCATTTGTTTTCTTCTACATTATTTTATTACATCAAATCTCTTACTGAGTGGCAGGTGGCTATCCTGGTGTAGTAATATCTGATGGGAAACTCAGTCCTCTTAGTTAAATCAGGGAGAGCCTGGAGCCAAATTCAGGTCCTGAGATAGGCTGTTTGGTAACTCTTTAGAAGTGTTGAACCCCCAGGTAATTATGGCTCTTAAGGTGACCGGGAAGTTTGGAATATTAATTAACATGTGTTGAACCATGAATTCACAGTGCCAAGGACACTAATCTGTTTATAGTAACAAAATACTGTGTATTTATTTCTTTATTATTAAACTCTGTACATCACCCCTCAAGTAAATGTAATTGAAGATTGCCTAGAGTCACAGAAAGGAATCTTCTGGTTATAAGCAGGGGTCTAAAGGCAACAGACATTTTTTCTTTCCTCCTGCCTGAGGTTAAGGAAAAACTGTGCTTCTTTCTCTCAGCAGTTCCCTGCTGTCTTTTCTCCAGGCATCTTGTTCCTTTCTTTTTCAGTTTAGACATCCCGAACCCTCTTTTAATCTGTAACCAGTTGCACGTCTACGGAAAAGGGACTAACTGTGAAGTGGCCGTGAACAGTCTTCTGCTTCCTGACCCAGAATCCCTCTCATTAAGTTCAGCTGGATGTGTGCTTGCAAACTTGGATTTAGTGTTTTTCTGGTCACGGGCTACCATGCAATTGTTTGTATGCCTTGGGAATATTTGTGTTAAATAAACACATGAAAACTATATTTTGTTGTTCTCGTTTAGCTTTTTATTTTTTTAAGGATTTTTAAAAAAAATTATTTATTTATTTATTTATTTATTTAATTTATTTGTGGCTGCGTCGGGTCTTAGCTGCGGCACACGGGATCTTCGTTGGGGCATGCGGGGTCTTCGTTGTGGCTTCTCTCTACTTGTGGCATGTGGGCTTTCTCTTCTCTAGTTGTGGCGCGCAGGCTCCAGGGCGCGTGGGCTCTGTAGTTTGCGGCACGCGGGCTCTCTCGTTGAGGTGCGCGAGCTCAGTAGTTGTGGCTCTCGGGCTTCGTTGCTCTGCGGCATGTGGGATCTCAGTTCCCTGACCAGGGATTGAACCCGTGTCCCCTGCATTGTAAGGCGGATTCTTTACCACTGGACCACCAGGGAAGTCCCTCGTTTAGTTTTTTAAATAGGGAGGACTATTCTGGAAAGGTAACGAAGGTGCTTATGCAGTTGTTCAATTCTTCTGTCTGTCCACTTAGGTTCAATGTTGGATATCATAAAATACATCATTAACCGAGGAGAACACAAGAACGGAGTTCTGGAAGAGGCAATAATAGCAACAATTCTTAAAGAGGTTTTGGAAGGCTTAGACTATCTACACAGAAATGGTCAGATTCACAGGTATGACCCCTGCAGAGATGTTTAAATTCAGCTGTTCATGTCTTTAGTCCTAGTTAGTAACGAATACTAAGGAAACACACCTCACAGGTAGGTATTGACATATCTCTAACTTAGGTAGGTTAAATAGATGGGAAAAAAGTACTTAAGAATGAAACAAGAGAACAAGTTTTGATGAATTATATTGGTATATTGGTTTATCTGCTTTCACTGAAATAAGAGTAGACTATAGAAAGTACTGTGGGGACTCAAAAAAAAATCCGTTTACATTTTATACTCATTTGAAGTATACTCATTTGAACTGGATAGCATCTCTAACTTTCTAATACAGGCGAGAGTGTTCCAAACATTTAATATGTTAATTATTTTTGACATGGTGGTGGAAGAGAAGGAGGGGAGGCACTGATTTCGTCTCTTTTGTGACATAAAATGCTAATTCTTTAAATGGCTAAACAGCATCGCATATGAGTGCCTGATGCTTCAAATGGGTTAGTGCTCCTTGGGCTCTTAGGAATTGTTGCAAGTAAATAACCATTTACCAGTAGTATGAATATTGCAATTCCCTTGCCCTGAGCTATAAGTGAGCTATATGTTTAATGGTATCTACTATGTCTTTCAATAATTAGAAAAAACATTACTTTAGAAAGCAAACTTATAAATTGTAAATTGTCATTTTTCTTAAGTGTTAAGACTACTCAGCACAACTTCTATATAGTGAAGAAATACGTTACAGAGTATTGTAATTAGTATTTACCATCAGTATCTCCCCAGAGGAGAGACTGATCAAATCCACTGTTTCAGAGACTGAGGGGATTGATTGGAAACTGCATCACAGACACATTTAAGTGGAAGTAGAACAGCTTTACATAGACTGGGCTTTAGTTCTTGATAAAATGATAGTATTGTGTGTATATGGCCGTCTCTAACTCTGTAACATGAAATAATCTACTCATTATTGTTTTAATTAAATCTGGATAATGATATCACATAAACTATTTGTTACTAAAATCCTAATCATCCCCCAGGAGCAAACTATAAAATCACAATGTACCTTTGTAACTTTTAAAATCTGTGATATAATTTTAATATTTATAAAATAATAATTTTGGCAAACATCTCCATTGTATGATATGTATTAAAATCTCCCTGAGTGAATATAATGTCTGTACTCCACAATTAAATTCTCCTTTTTTTTTTTTTTTTTTTTTTTTCTAATAGGGATTTGAAAGCTGGTAATATTCTTCTGGGTGAGGATGGCTCAGTACAAATAGCAGGTAAAGCTGACAAAGATAAAACATTCTTTACCTGTTTACAGAAGTGTTAGGGCTTCAAAGAATGTAGACTTGTTCCTAAGAAATGAACAAATTGCATGTAATCTGTGTTTTTAAATTGAAGTATAGTCGACATACAATATTACGTAAGTTACAGGTATACAGTGTAGTGATTCACAATTTTTAAAGGTTATACTCCATTTATGGTTATTATAAAATATTGGATATATTCCCTATGTTGTACAGTGTATCCTTGTAGCTTATTTTATACATAGTAGTTTGTACCCCTTATACAGGCCCTCCCCCTTTCCCTCTTCCCATTGGTGACCACTAGTTTGTTCTCTATATCTGTGAGTCTGCTTCTTTTTAGTTATATTCACTAGTTTGTTTTATTTTTTAGATTCCACATATAAGTGATATCATACAGTATTTGTCTGTCTCTGTCTGACTTATTTCATTTAGCATAATACCCTCCAAGTCCATCCATGTTGTTGCAAATGGCAAAATTTCATTCTTTTTAGTGGCTGAGTAGTATTCCATTGTATGTACCACTGTATCTGGGCTACCCTATCATAGAATGTTTCGGTCTGAGGTATAACATGTTTTCCTGCTATTTTAGAATGTGGCCTTTTAATAAAGAACAATTTTACTTTTAATATTTTTATATTTTCTACCTTCCAGATTGAATAATGGTGATATTTATATAACTGTAAGAAGCACTTTTGAGAGTTTTTGGATGAGTTTGAAAGTTTAAAACCATTGTACACATTAATTTTAACCTTTTATTTCTCAAGAGGTAGCTGAAAGAATTGTGAACTCTTAAAATCTAGGGCTTATTTTGCTCTTAAATCTGACCCTTCATGGAGATTCTTGACAGTTGATAGGCATGGCAAGGCAGTAAAGGTCAAACGAGTGAGAACATCAGACAGGAGCCTTCTATGTGCAGAACCTCTCGTTTTGTTAATGCTCCTAGAATAGCCTGAAAGGCCTGGTTTAAAATGTAGCCATGTTCATATCAACTCTTGTTTTACGCCCCGTCTGGGAAGGTCTGTCTCAGCATCCTCTCAGCCATCATTGCTTTGGGCATTTTTGGCTGGACAGTCCTCCTCTGTACTGGACTGTCCCTGTCATCGCAGGGTGTTCAGCCTTCTGGCTTCCGGGCATTAAATATCACCAGCAGCACGTCCTGCCAGCATCCTTGGTGTGAAGATCATCCATCTAGCTTGTGTTGTTGAAGAAATGTTGAAGATGTTGAATCAGCCTAATCTGCTTGTATCTGAGTTGGAGTGGAAGAGTCCTACCTTCTAGCATAGGTTTAGGGTCTTTACATGTCTAGTTATTAGAACAAAGTTGATGGCAATTCTTGGTCCCACTCTTGTTTCTAGACAAATCTGAGGATCTGGGGTTATTACTAGAAATGTGAGAGTTCAGCAGAAAACAAACACACCCTCAACACAAAGGATAAGCCTTGAGTCATCTCTTTGTTTCATTGTTTGCCCCTCTCTCGGTACCAGAGGACCAGTCAGGTGATGCCCTGGCCTGTATGGCGAGCATGATGCTGACCTTAGGCTCTGTATTTAGTTAGGTACACTTACGGGGACCCTCACTGAGTTATTTTTTTAAAGAAGAGACAAGATGTCTTGAAAATACAAAAGGGAAACTGAGAATTTGTTTCAGATCAAATGTTTCTTCCCTAGGGAACTAATAATGGAAGTGTTATCTTGTATTAGTCCTCCCCTTTGAAAAGATAAATTTAGTCAAGTTCAAGACCGCTGGGGAGGCACTCGTTGTGTCAGTTAAGCACAAAGGCTTTGGAATCAAACAGGCCCAATTTACTACCCACTGTGCAACATGGGGCAAGTTATTGCATCTCTAAGCCTCAGTTTCCCCAGCTGTGAGATGGTGATGATAATGCCTATCATTCAGGAAGACGTGGATTTCCTGTGCATCTGTTGAATCATAGGATTCAGGCCCCTGTAAGTGCAATGTGTTTTTGGGAGTTACAGAGTGTTCTAGGTAGAGAGGAGATGCCAGTTTGCAGTCGGGAGGTATTTCTATACAGGCATTTTTATTAAATTGTCTAAAAAGATCCTAGAAGAAAGGACCTTAATCTTTAAAACTCCAGTGAAAGGCTTCCCTGGTGGCTCAGTGGTGAAGAATCTGCCTGCCAATGCAGGGGACACGGGTTCGAGCCCTGGCCCGGGAAGATCCTGCATGCTGCGGAGCAACTAAGCCCATGTGCCACAACTACTGAGCCTGTGCTCTAGAGCCCGCGAGCCACAACTCCTGAAGCCCCCGTGCCACAACTACTGAAGCCCACGTGCCTAGAGCCCATGCTCCGCAACAATAGAAGCCACCACAATGAGAAGCCCGCATATTGCACCAAAGAGTAGCCCCTGCTCCCCACAACTAGAGAAAGCTGCGCACAGCAACGAAGAACCAAAGCAGCCAAAAATAAATAAATAAAATAAATAAATTTATTAAAAAAAAAAAACTCCAGTGAATTGGTAATGAATTAAAAAAAATTTTTTTTAAATATTTATTTATTTATTTATTTATTTAGGCTGCACCAGGTCTTAGTTGGAGCATGTGGGATCTTTAGCTGTGGCATGTGGACTTCTTAGTTGCGGCATGCGTGCGGGATCTAGTTTTCCAACCAGGGATGGACCCGGGCCCCCTGCACTGGGAGTGCGGAGTCTCACCCACTGGACCACCAGGGAAGTCCCTTTTTAAAATTAAAAAAGAATTTTTTGGCCGTTCGGCATGGCATGCGGGATCTCAGTTCCCTGACCAGGGATCTAACCTGCGCCCCCCTGCAGTGGAAGTACGGAGTGTTACCCACTAGACCACCAGGGAAGTCCCTGAATTTTTAATTTTAAAGAAATACACATATTTATACCTAATTTTGTACTCATAATTTTGTATTCTCTGTTTTACAGAGGATCTTCCAAATTGTATAAGCTTTATGTCCCATGAAGCCTGGATCCACCCTTGCTTACTATTGTTGCATTAAGTAAATGAATGTGAGAAATGCTTAGTGTGACCCCCAAAATGGCAATAGACAGGAAAAGACAGTCTAAGCTTATTTATCGTGTTAGCGAGAGATTGGGAACAGCGGAGGTGTCCCAGTTAAATATGGTATATGGCGTATCTTCACTATGGAAGACCTACCAATGGAGAATGAAAAGTTCTCTGTACACTGACATGAAAAAAAATTACAAGACTACATGGTTAAGTGAACACAACAAGGTGAAATACAATGTATATAATATGCCACCTTTTGTGAAAGAAATGGAGAGAAATAAGAATATCTCTATATATTTATATAAAGAAACATTAGAAGGATAATGGCAGTGGGAGCAGGGGTGGACTGCTTAGTGTAGACCTTTTATAACATTTTGAATTTTGAACCATGTGGAAGTATGACCTAGTAAAACAAATGAAAAGAAATGACTCAACGAACTTAATGAACTCGCAGTAAGTCGGAGCCATTTTTAAACCTTTTATTATGGAAGTTATCAAACGTAGCCCAAAGTAGAGAAGAGTAGGAAGAATCCTCTGGTACCCATCACCTGGCTTTGGTCCTCATCAGTCTTTGGCCGATTCTTGATTCACCTCTCTTTCCCCTCCTTGCTTTGGAGGCTCTTATCATTATTGATGCTGACTTTTGTTCCTGAGTCATCTAAGTTAGTGCCTTATATATGCGTATCTTGTTCTTCCTCTAGAGAGTGGCCTTTATCCCACAGGCTAGGGGCATTATGAAGAAAAGACTTCAACTAAACAACTGAAAGCTTCAAACCGTCCAGCATCAGATAGTCTAGCTGTTAAGAAGATAATCTCTGAGATCAACTGGCTTGGTTGAAATTCCCAGGTTACCACTCAAGCTCTTGGGACCTTGGTCAGGTGGCTCAATGTCTTAAAGACTCAGTTTCCTTAAAGGGAGATACAGGTATAACCCACTTCATCTTTTTTTGTGAAATCAAATGAGGCTCTTCGTATCTAGCAGTCTTATAACAGTGGCTGGCACATTATAGACACACAGAAAATAGCAGCAGCTGCTACTGCTAATCCTATTACTGCTACTGTTTCTACTGTTACTACTGCTACTACTGTTACTCCTGCTACTACTGTTACTCCAACTGATAGGATCGCACCGACCCCCTCTCGCACTGCCTGGAGGTCGTATGTACCTCACATTTGTCTTGCGGGAGGTTCAGCTCTGAGGGGCTTTATGAGTTATAAAAAGGGGATGCTTATTAATTATGGAACTTGGAAGCTAACTTGTCATTAATCTTGCTCTAAGCTGATAAAAAGGCACAGCTAATTTCCTCTGTTTTGTGATGAAATGATCATTTCTCACTAAAAGGGTCAAAACAGCAGTGAACTGCCTTTGAAATGCAGAGGCAGGTCAGCCCCTGGCTTATTCTACCATCTGCTACTCTGCCAGTCACTCCGTCCCATTATTCTTGTCAGAGTACCGACCTGAGCTCCTTCTCTGGGCCTTCAGGACCACGTTGTCCTTTTCTTTTTTCTCAGTTGGGATCCCCCGAGGTAAGATTTCCCGACTTTTTCTCTCCCTCTCAGGTCTGTGGGTTTTTTCCTCACCCTGGGTGGTGGTGTTGAGTGTAAGCAGCTGGTGGGTGCGATGTTCGGCTCCTGGGTTCAGAAGGGCCCGTGCAGGAAGCCACCGCTTGGGTTGTCATGAGGATTAAATGAGTCAGTGTCTATGGTGTGTAGCACAGTGCCTGGCACATGGTGAGGACTTTGTAGACAGCCGTTCCGGGCTTTCCTTGGTGTCCTTTTTGTGTGTGCGACTTCATGCTTGTGTAATGACGTTACCCGGAAGCCTCACTTCCCGGTGAGTAATGGTCGGCTCTCAGGCATGTTAAGTGTGCACTTTCTGTTGATACATCTCTGGAGCCATTATAGCTTTTCTAGAATTCACAGTGAATGTTCTCCGTGTCCTCTAACCTAAGCATAACACTGAGTTTATACAGTATTTAAAATTTTTTTGTGTGGTTTTAACTCTAAAATAAGATTATTGCCTTAAAAAAACCCAAAAACATTTGTAATGGTTTCTTGGAAGAGCTGGATGCTGCTGGTCTCCCCATGTTACAGGAGTTTGACTTTCTTGGTCAGGCAGTGGGTCACTGCCTGAAAAACTCGGACCAGGAGTCCTCAGGTCTTTTGCTGGCATCTTGGGTGGGTGAAGTGTAGGGGAGGAGGGTGGGAGAGTTGAAAGCAGAGACTCACAGCAACAGCAGAGCTAGACCGTCTCTTTGTGGCTGTTATATTTGGACAAATAATCCACTGCTTTTACTCAGATTATTTGTACTCTCTTCCCTTCACATCTTTACGCTCTCTAGGCTCTGTTTTTTGAAATACGAGTTAAACTGGGGAGAACTTTGCATTTATTTCTTTGAATGTAATGTTTGTTTACCTTGAGAGTATTAATACGAGTATTCTTTTAAAAAGAGTTTTCTTGCTATTCTAATAGAAAACATAACATTTTTTATTTAAAAAAAATCACTCTACATGTATATATACACACACACATATATGTGCGCGTGCGCGTGCGTGTGTATTCTCTTTCTCAGAACTTTTTATTAGAAAAGGGAACGTTAAGGGGCCAGGTTCAGACCACTAGAAACTCTTGCCTTATTATACAGCCAACAAGTGTGGTGAGTAAGGCTGATATGCTTGGTTCTATTTCCAGCAGTTCCAATCCCATGGGTATTATATATATTTTTATTGAGTGTGGCTGTAAAGTCAGTACCTAACGTGTATCGAGTGTTTGCTGTGTGCCAGGCCTGGTTCCTTGTGCTGAGTGCACTGTGACTCATTCAGCCTCACCACAGCCCCGTGGGGAGGTGCTCTTATTATGCCTACTTTACATGCTAGAAGCTAAGATACAGAGAAGGGAAGTAAGTGGCCCGGGTCACACGTAGAATAAGTGGTGGAGTCAGGCTTCAGCTTTGGGCAGTTTGGCTCCAGAGCCTGTGACGCCACATCTGTGGGTTTTCTGGGAAGACAACCCTAAATCTGGATTTGAGTGATCTCAGTTTTTGGTGGAAGACCAATAGCAATCACTAGCGCTTCTCCATCTCTGCGAATTGATTCTGTTTGGGGCTAAGGAAGATATTCAGCACCTTTTCCCTCCTTGCTCACAGCATCACTGGTAGGGTTTTAGGGGATGGGAGAAGCCATCATCTTAGGCATCATTTGGTGCAGGATTAAGCGTGGTAGTGACACCACACTCTTTTCAGACTAAAAAACTTCAGGTTAAATGTAGTGAATTAAAACCTGAGGATTGCCTACTCAGGGTTTAAAAGAAAATGCTTTACTTCTTACTAGATCTTCTGTGCTCAGAAAACCTGTGTGTGTGTGTGTGTGTGTGTGTGTGAGTGTGAGAGACTTCCTAATAATAAACTTGGAGAGGATGCCTTGGTAAGTGTAATAGATTTTGCTGCAATATGATAGAAGGAGTGGCTATTTGAATGTCATGCTTTTCCCACGGCCTAGCATTTTCTTTTCCAATTTGATGCTCTGTCATAAACTGTCAGGAAGAGCTTAGTGCTTTGTCTGGCAAGTGTCTAAGGCTGTTTGTCCAGAATTATGAGAGACGCTATTTTAAAACAGAAATTCATATAAAACAGGTCTCTTTGGGGTGGTCACTACAAATATATTTATCTTAGGATTTTTAAAAAATAGTCACTACTCTTAATCTACTCTACTATGTGACTAATCTAATCTACTCTACTAGACTACTCTAAAAATGTTAATTTCAAAACGATTGATTTCTGAAGAACTTTCTAGAAACATACAACTGCAGTATGTAAGGTAGATCTCATGCTCATTTTCACTTACTTTTGCCTTTTAGGTGTGTGTATGTGAGTGAATGTGAATTTCCCATTCCTAGTTTTTCACGACAGAAATCAAATCTGGTACTAGCTAACTATGGCAGCCTAGAAATTTAGAAAGTTATCATCACATCTATCTCAGTGTATCTGAGCCCATACTAATCAGCTTATGCCCTAGGTTTTTCACTGTCTAAGGCACATTGGTGTGACTTTGGGTAGCATCTCTGTTTTCTGGGAGGGAGATTTTTTCCTTAGTCAGCCTTCGAATGCATTTTCAGCTTTAGTCAGCTTCTTGAATGCTGAAAACCCTATGACTAAAACTTCTGCCAGGAAAACTTGCAACTAGACTTAACTTGCTTCCAGTATTCAGATATTATTCTCAAGGAGCCAGAGGAAAGTGCAAGGTGGTGGAGTTTTTATACCCATAGCTGCTGGGTTCTTTTGTGTTCCTTCTGTGTTCTTTGGCTTTGGTAAAGTGTACTTGGATGGGGGGGCGGAAAGGAATATTTCTCATGTTATAGGGAAGAGAGGCTGCTGCTTCAAGCAAGGTGGTTTGGGCTCCCTAGGTGCACCGGAGGCAGCCTCTGATTAGTATAAGAGAGCTCTGAAGCCCATGAGGCACTGGATCAGGAAAGGATGATGTCGCCATATTTAAGGGTGCTTTGGTCTAGAGCATGGGCTCTGACACCTGACTGCTGTGAGTCCAATCCTGGCCCTGTAGCCAAGTTATTCAACTTCCCTGCGCTTCAGTTTCCACATCTGTGCAATGTGAAAATACCAGAGGGTTAAAGGAGTTAACGCACATTCCATTTTAGAATTAGTGAGCTCGTGTTGCTTTTGTATTGAAATGGGGTCGTGCCCTTTAATTATGCAAGGTGTCCTAAGATCACAGGGAGGCGGTTGGGAAGGTGAGGTTGAAGGCACCTCGTGTGACCGTGACCGCCTGCCGTATCATTTTGCTCTCCCTCTTTCTTTCTTCTTTCCATCCATTTCCTCAATATCACCGGAGTAAAGAACCTACAATGCAAATCTGACCATCTGATTACCTGGCCTAAAGTTTAAAACTGTTGCTGGTGGAATAAAGCCCCAGTTCCCTAATGTGGCATATGAAGGCCCTGACTGTTTTTCCAGTCTCGTCCATCAGTGCTTTCTCTTTACTTCTTTGTGATCCCCCTTCTTTACCTGGCTCACTTCTTCTCCTTCCCGATTCAGTTCAAGGCGTTCTTTCCTTGAGAAAGCCCTTCCCATCCTTTCCTCTACCACCCCCATTCTCGCTGCATTAAGCACCTTACCCTGGTGGCTTGAAAGTGCCCTTAATACACTCCAACTAGATTGCCTATTACATGATAGTGAAATTGGGTCTCTACGTCCCCCTTTTCCCTCCAGACCGTATATCAAAACTTATCAGTGGTAGAAACCCCATGGTGTTCATCTCAACACTCCCTATTAGTACCTGGCACGTGGCAGGTGTTCACGACCTTTTGGCCAATGTGATCTGAGTGGTCTCACCAGGCTCTGCACCCATATGCATCCATCAGTGATAGGGGTGCTCGTGTCAGTCACAGCTGAAAGTTCAGACAAGCAAGCATATATCACCTTAACAGAGAGGAAGGTGAAAATATTTAAAATATTTAGGCACATACACTAATGCACATTTTTAAGGCTGAAATAATTTTTTTTAAATATAATTCAATTTAGTAAATTTCTCCAAACTAGTCTCCAGGAAGTTATGAGATTTACATCAACTAATGCATCTAAACAATTCAGGATATAGTTTCATTTATAATAATAAGTGAATTATCATTCCACATGAAATGTCCATTTTATTAAGCCTGAAATGGTTTTTTAACAGACATGTTTCAGCTCTGATTTTAGGCAAGCTCTGCCTTAGCCAGCTAGCAATGAAATGATTAATTAAGCCAAGGAAGCGTGGAGCAAAAGCATGAATTTAAGAGACATTGGGCACACTCAGAAAATAGAGTACAGTGCAAATTAAAATCTTGGGGGGGGTATAAATTGCTTTATAGTGAACCAAAATATGTTTTGAGTTTCAGGAAGTTTGATAGTTATGTGAATTATGGTTTAACAAATTATGCCAAAATTCTCATTTATTCCTTTTTTTGGGGGGCTGTAAGTAAATAAAGACAACAAATTAATGTGGCTTCCTGAATTTCGGGATCTTGACAAACGGTACCATTTGGTGAACCCTCTGGTGTGAACCGCGTATACAATCAATTCTGGAAACTTAGTTTTCCTTTCCATTTGTATACCATCGGGGAGAAATACTTGGGGAGATTTTCAGCAGCTTCCCATCCTTTAACAGCTGGTAGCAGTTGTTTGAGCAGCAGTCGAAGGAAATCTTCTTACTGGGTGAACTCAGTGGGGGAGGACCACTTTGCTCTGTATGCCCGCTGGAATCTTTCCTCAGCTGTGCACGTTCAGCTGCAGGGGGACGGGGTTGAGCTTCAAGGAAGAGTGCAGCAGGACCCTTCTCCCTCCGTCCGCCCTTCTCCCCTCCCCTGCCCCTTTCCTTTCCTCCCTTTCTCTCTCTTCCTCCCTTCCTTTCTGTCTTTAAGGGCCTGCACTGTCATTATTAAATTAAATTTCATGTATTACCACAAGCTGCTGAGGTCTGGGGAAAACAAGAGTTGTTTTTTTTTTTTTAATTGAAGCTTAGTTGGTGTACAATATCATGTTAGTTTCAGGTGTACAACAAAGTGATTCAGTTATCCATATGTATGTACCTGTTTTTTTTTTTTTTTCCGATTCTTTTCCCTTACAGGTTATTACAAAATATTGATAGGAGGGCCTTGTTGGTTATATATTTTATATATAGCAGTGTGTATATGTTAATCCCAAACTCCTAATTTATTCCTCCCCACACCCCCTTTCCCCTTTGGTCACCATAAGTTTGTTTTCTAAGTCTGCGGGCCTACTTCTGTTTTGTATAAGTTCATTTGTATCATGTTTTCAAGATTCCACGTATAAGTGATGTCATATGATATTTGTCTTTGTCTAGCTTACTTCACTTAGTATGATAATCTCTAGGTGCATCCATGTTGCTGCAAATGGCATTATTTCATTCTTTTTTATGGCTAAGAGTCCATTGAATATATATATATATATATATATATATATATATATATATATATATACACACCACATCTTCTTTATCCATTCATCTGTCCATGGACACTTAAGTTGCTTCCATGTCTTGGCTACGTAAATAGTGCTACAATGAACATTGGGGTGCATGTATCTTTTTGAATTATGCTTTTCTTTGGCTGTATGCCCAGAAGTGGGATTGCAGGATCTTACGGTAGATCTATTTTTAGTTTTTGAAGGAACCTCCATACTGTTCTCCCTAGTGGCTGCATCAGTTTACCTTCCCACCAGCAGTGTAGGAGGGTTCCTTTCTCTCCACACCCTCTCCAGAGTTTTTAGACTGAGAGCAGAGCAGTTCAACTCAGTTCTTTGCTGGGTCATTTTTATTGTTTTCGTTGACTTTTTGTTTCCCAGAACCTTCAATTGTTCTAACAAAAATGGTCCTTCCCTGGTGAAAAGGTGAACATTAGGTGTTTGGGTTCAATGCCTCTGGGGTCGTTAGTTGACAGATATTTATTGAACATTTACTATGTTCCAGGCACAGTCTCTGAGCTGATCTGTCGTCAGCAGTGGAGACTTCGTGTCTGCTGTCCTGGAGTTTACAGCTCAGGTGAAACAGACAGCTACCAGCAATTTGCTATGACATTTAATTTCAAAAATTTGTACGTGGAGAGAAATGCATATACCCGAGGAATTTAAGTTAGCTACTCTAGGTCCAGTTTAATATGTTGTCCTGGGAATAAATCTTAAATATGTATTGTAGATATGAGTAATTTGGGACTAGGCATTTTTGATCAATAACATCTCATAAGTTACTGCTGTATCATATGTAGATTAGCGATTTTTAGGGAAATTTAAATAGATTTAACATGTATTTACACTCTATGTAATATAATTTTTTTTTTCTTAAACTTTTGGATTTATTTATTTATTTATTATTTATGGCTGTGTTGGGTCTTCGTTTCTGTGCGAGGGCTTTCTCTAGCTGGGGCAAGCGGGGGCCGCTCTTCATCGCGGTGCGCGGGCCTCTCACTATCGCGGCCTCTCTTGTTGCGGAGCACAGGCTCCAGACGTGCAGGCTCAGTAATTGCGGCTCACGGGCCCAGTTGCTCCGCGGCATGTGGGATCTTCCCAGACCAGGGCTCGAACCCGTGTCCCCTGCATTGGCAGGCAGATCCTCAACCACTGTGCCACCAGGGAAGCCCTGTATGTAATATAATTTAACACTTGATTTTGCAGAGTACACTTGAGAACACAGTAGCCAAGGATTATCTAGCCCCCAGGTCACTAACTTACCCTGTGCCCTCCCTCAAGTTCTTTGCTGGCCATGTATCACCTATAAAGTGAGGCTCTTAGGCTCTCAAGTTTCCTTTCAGCTCTAAAAATTGTACAACTGCAGTACAGAAAAACTCTGTAATCCCCATGCCCCCCAACAAACTGCCCTCCTCACCGTCTTCCCTGCTTCTTTTAATGACGGCTCTATCCTCCTACGTAATAGGGCGGAAGTCTAGTGTTCCTGACCCTTCTCTTATACCCCATGTCCTGTCCAATTTGTCAGCAAATGCTATTGTCAACCACACCTCACCACCTCCCCTGCAGTCATCCTGGTCCAAGCCACCATCATCTCTTCCCTGGATTATTACCGTAGCCTCCTAAGAGGTCCCCTTCTGTCCTTGTCCCTGTGTGCTCAGCTGTTTACACGGCATCCAGAGTGATGCTGTTAAAATAAGCCAGCTTGTATCATGGCTTTACTCAAAACCTTGTAATGCCTTTCCACCTCAGTCAAAGTCCTAATGGTGGCCTACTGGGCCTTACAAGATCTAGCTCCTCATTATCTTGTTGACCTCATTTCCTAGTCCTTCCTCTCCCTCACTTTCCTCCAGTCAAACTGGCCTCCTTGCCACTCATGCTCCTGTCTCATGTCCTTTGCATGGGTTGTTCCCTCTACCTGGAATGCTCTACTCAATACCTCACATGTCCCATCAGTGAGGCTTCCATGGATGCCATCCTATGGTGAATTGCAGCACCTCTGCCCCATACTCTCCATCCCCTGATCTTTTTATCTTTATTGTACACATTAATGTATTCTACATTAGTGGTTCTCAAGGTGTGATTCCAAATCGCAGTATCAGCATCACCATAGGAGCTTGATAAAAATGCAAATTCTTGTCCTCTTCCATCCCTAGTTTCTGCTGAGTCAGAAACTCTGGAGGTGGGGTCCAGCAATCCGTATTTTAAGAAGCCCTCTCATGATTCTGATGCACACTGAAGTCTGGGAACCACTGCTGTCTATTGTGCTTCATAATTTTATTACCTGTATTTATCTCTCCTCCCCACCCCTGCCCCAACTTAAAGTCAGCTCCATGAAGGCAGGGGTTTCTGTTCTATAGTGCTAGAGTTTAGAATGGAAATGGTACTTAGTAAGAGCTCAGTAAATAGTGGTTGAATGAATGAATGAACATGTGACTATGTAGTAAATTTAAATTAAAAGAATACTGAGCAATAGAGTTTAATGTATGTTCCTCATATTTTAGTGACTCTCCTCAGTGTTAGGAGTTTTAAATAATGAGGTTTTCTTTATCACAGATTTAAAAATCTGCAGATTCTTCGAAGATTGCGTTATCCCCGACTAATCCTTCTTGAAACTTTGTGAAAATGATGTGAATTGTTGCTTTAAGTACTTGTGGCAACTGGAATTGTGCTATTTTAATCATCTCCCGTAGGGACCATCTCTTTAAAAGTGTACAGATAGGTCATTCTGGTTTATTGGAAGCTTCTGATAGTCGAGCTAGTTGAGTGGAGATTTGTATGAAAAAGACCACCTGGAGGTATATGAATATTGCATTGGAAATTTAGACTCATTAATCTTTGATCTAAGTTGCTTGTGCCTGTCTTTGTGGGTATGGCCAGCCAGGAGCCCCCAGTGACTGCAGAGCACGCCTTTGGCTTTGGAAATGATGATCCCTGTATAATATGCTTACCTAGTGTTCCCCTCACTTTGCTGTCAGTTCAGCAGAGTCAGTCTTACAGATGAGGGTACTGAGGACTGCTGAGTGATTGTGGCCTTGTTGGAGGTCATTCTGAAGGTCGTAAAAGCAGATCACTCCAGATCTCCCCAGACTCCACTTTTTATCCTTGGCTGACTTCCTTGCCATTAGGCTCCCTGCCCGCTCCCCCACCTGCTTCTTCACGCTGTGCCTTTTGACAGCTCGGCTGTCCCGGGGCTCAGTTTCTCAGCTGAAAAATAAGGAAGGTTGACAGGATGTTTTCCAAGGATCTATCTTGCATCAGAGTGTTTCAGTGTCCCTTCATTAGCCTCACTCACTAAAGGCATTCTCAGTCCTATTTGAAAGCATTCACATCAGAGGGTGGTCTTGGGCATGGAGCAGAGAGTAAGCCAAGCATCTGTCCTGTGGCTACTTTCACCAAAGCATCTTTAAAAATATCCCTCCCACTCCCACTGGGGAGCCAGGGAGAATGAGTTTGTGACTTGGGGATCATCTGTGGTTTTCCTTTGCTCACTGTAATTATCATAGTTGATAGAAAGTTGACCACGAGTGGGCTCTTGGTTGTGTCTGTCTTTAGACTTGAGAAAGCTGGCTCTTGCCTGCACCTGCAGCACACCTGGTCTGGGTTTACTGCTCCAGCCTTCCCGGCCCCCCTTCCTTCTGCTGCTGCCCCGCCAAGTGTGGCCTCTGGCTCCATTTCTCCCCAGAAGTTCACCTGCTTTGGGCTTTGGGGAAGGGTTCAGCGACTCTGACATAGATGAGCAGATTATCGGTAGTTGACACCAGCTACCACTTATTCTTCTTTTTGTCTCTTTTAAGCCCGTGTTGTCTTGATTGTGAGAATGGTTGAGGAATTGGGGAGGGCTGGCAGCTTGTGTAGCCTCCAAATTTTTACCAAGAATACCTCTGTTGAATTTTTAAAATAATTTGTCTGTGTCATTGTGGATTGATGTTGACTCCATGTACGAAGTACAAATAAGTACTAAGAACTTTTCCTTTATAAGTAGAAATGTAGCACATTTGAAGGAAACCTGTTGATGGCAATTTCGAGAGTCTACCTACATGAAATACCAAGCATGGGAAGGTTTGCTTCTTTGTGGGTTTTTTTTGTGTGTGTGCTTTGAAAGGTGAAACTCTAGCTTTAGAGAATAAAAAGATGTCTTCTGATTTCTTCTTCTGCTGTCAGAAAAGGCTGTGCAATTGTTATTCTCTGATGTTTCAAACACGGTCAGGACTGCCTCTCCCTCATTAACAGATGGGAAACGTGGACTTGTACAGAGCAGCTAGAAGTGACTCCCTAGGGCCCAGGCTCTGGAAATATGGCAGATCCTATTTTCTGATCCTGAATGCCTTGGACACCATGCCACGTGTGGGTGGGGCTGCAGCCTGTAGAACCAGACCAGACCATTGAGACCATTTGCTTACGAGAAGGAATAAATAGAATTGAAAACCAGGAGTCTGATTCAGGGAAAGAAGTTTGGGTGGAAAGCGAGGGTTTTCAGAAGACTCTCTTTGGTTCTATCTGGTCCCTCTTGGGGTCCCTTCCTCCTGAGCAGGACAGGTGGTGTCCCCCACCCCCCCATAGTGAGGTGGTGTGTGAATAATTGATTACTAATAGCAGATAAGGTGCCAGCATATTTCTTATTGCCTTGCCTAAACAATGAGTGGATTCAGTGTTATCACTTTAATATTATAATGCTATCACCCTCACACAATTGCATTTCAGAGCTTTCTTGAGGGGGAGAGAGAGGTTTAGTGTTACAGATATCTGTGCTGAGGCTGATGGGCCCTCAGCCCGGCTCTTCTATGCCCTGGCACCTCCAGTGAGCAGCTGTTACGGACGGACTGTTAATAAGTATTGTGATTATAAATTATGTAAATGTATTATTAAAAGATTTTGTACAAATCTGAGTATTCCCACAGAGGTGTGCCACGTGTGCGAGTCTGTCCTGCGTGACACATTAGAATCACTGGGTCAGACAGTTCTGTGTAGGACATGATTTTCGTTTGTAGCGTTGGCCTTGTACTTACTCGTCATAAAATACGTGAATGTGCGCTCGACTCTTTCCAAGCCACTCTCTCTCTCTACTGCTGTGGTTCTCTTCACCAAAGAGGTGGAGGAGGGAAGCCGTGGAGATGGCTGTACTTGGAGGTCTTCCGGTCATCCTGAATCGTGCCGTGGTGCCTGCTAGGAAGGCGGTGCCCTTGAGCAGTGCTCCTCCAGCTTCACTGCGCGTCGAATCAGCTGGGGCTCTTGCTATAGTACAGATTCTGGTCACTAGGTCTGGGGTGGGATCCAAGATTCTGTGTTTCTCAGAGGCTCCCAGGTGATGCTGATGCTTCTGGTCCGTGGACCCCACTTTGAGTAGCAAGGACCTAGACGAGAATGTTGACGATACCTCTCTCTCCTATTTTCCTAGAAGTGTATTGTTCCATTTTTGGAACACTTATGTAAGCGTAGCCCCAAACAGAAACTATTGGCAAAAAAGTGAATTAGGCTCTTCTTGTAGTATGTTTTTTTTTTTTTTTTTTCCCCTTGAGACGCTGGTTGCATTTACTTGTTTTGATTTGTGCCCCTGGTATTAAAAGCCATGCTTAATAGTGGAACTGTTTAGAACTCCAAAATTGCACCGTGCGCCAAATCGTTCTCTTGCTGATTTTTACCAAGCCCATTTGGGGATTGCATCGACTTTGGCCTCTGATGCAATGGTTAACTCTTAAGAGTCAGGAAGTATGAATAAACATGGCTGGACTGGGGAAAGACAGGGGATTGTAAGAATTAAAAAAAAGCCTTTGGGTACAAACACCAGAGGGCTTGACCGTCAGGGGATGAAGCAATACGGCCGTTTAACAATCTCACGTAACATTAGTCTGCGGTATACTGTTCCAGGGTTGGTGCAGGAGCCCAGGGGTATCACAGAGGTCTTGGGCTCTTTACTACTCTCTGTTCTGCACCTCAGTAATGTCAGGCAGCCCATGTCCCCACGGGCTCCTTTGCTCCCAGCATCACATCCTCACGTGACAGTGTCCCTAACAGGCAGGGGGAACGGGGAGGAAACCACCCTGGTAGGGTGGTTCTTGTGTTAGACAGAAAATATTCCCACAAGTGTCTGTACCATATTCCTCTTGAATCCCATGGGTCAGGACTAGGGCAGACCCTCAGACCGTTCACCAGACCAGGAACCAGACACCATGATTGACTTAGATCTGTACAGTTAATCCCCCTGGGGCCCGGCACACCAAATCAAGATGCTGGTAGAGATCGGGGTATGGATGTTGGGTAGCAAATCACCAGTGTGTGCTGCCAGGGACTTAACATTATTAGGAAACTACTATATGCATTCTGTGCCCCTCATTTTATAGCTTGTGAAACTGTTGCTCAAAGGAGTGAAGTGGATGAGCAGGGAGTGTAAATGACATCACACGCAGGCCTGTTTGATTCCAAAGTACCTTCTCGGGGTGGAAATGTGGTTCCTTGCTACTCACTGTGTCCTTCCTCGGTGCCTCTCCTCTCCCCTGTAGTTTCAGGGATCATTGATGGGGACTTACCGGGAACGGTCAGGACCCCATGGTGTGCCTCTGAACAGGGGCCACGTATCCCACACCAAGCGTGTCGCTATTTGGCCTCTTACTGGTTATGCCCACACCACTGTTAGAATAGAGAGAAAACTTCGCCTCTGAGTAAAGTGGCATTACTTCAAGCAGGAAACCAGCCTGGTGAATGTTGGCGGCCACTGTGTAGGTCTCGCCACATCCTGCCTTGGCCCGCTGGGCTCTGGGCTCTGCTTCTTGCTCTGGGTTTGCTGAGTTCGGCAGGTACCTGGAGATGCCACGTCCGCCTGGAGGGCTTGAGGTGTCCCCTCTGCCACCTCTGAGTCAGTGCTGCCCTGCGCTCTCTCCTGCCTGCTTTCAGGGGTTCCCAGCAGGCACGAGGCAGTGCTGCCTTTGCCTCCCCACCTTCCCGCCCCTGCAGACTTGCTTCTTACTGCCTGGAGGTCTGATGACGCCCTGAAGATGGCAAGCCTCCAGGAGAGTGAAAAGTTGTTCCTATTTAATTTACAAACAGAAATAAAACAAGCAGTAAAACTGGTAGAAAAGGCTGGGTTTAACTATACATTAAAGAAAAGTAAAATTGAGAAACAAGTGATTTGGTCAGTTAAAAAAGCGAAAAGCACTGTGCTCAAGGATGTGATAAGGGGGTAAACATTGCCATCAGAAGGAAACAATACCGGGAGACTGTTGGCTTCTACCTACAGGATGGATTATGGCCGGGAATTCTGCCTTGTTATTCTTCAGATGCCATGTGGGGAGAGAGTTTGACCAGAGAGGGCTGTGATCAGAACTGTGCTTTAGGAAGAGTAATCTGCATGGAATAAGTCTGGATTGCAGTTGGGGGAGGCATGCCTCTGATTCTGCAATTGCTAAAGCCTTCACTTACCCTGGTCTGTGTCTTTCCTCTCTCACCAAGAAAATCCGGGGGCGGAAAGGACACCTTGGAATTACCAGCAAACAGAAGATGATACCTTAACATAATTCTTCTATTCGTGCTGTTTAGGTCATGTAATAGTCACTCTATTTAAATTAATGTCATATTTTCCCATGTTAGCTCTCACTAGAAGGCTGGCATTGTGTTTAAATCAAAGCTCTACAAAATCAAAGCGACACCCACGCCGGTTGGACACTATTGTGCCTACGGGGGCGCTGCACCACTGACACACGTTTTACTATAAAAACAACATGAAAAGAACGAAATACGTCATTTAAAGCAAAACAGCAGTTCATGCAGTTCCTAACAGAATTAAGAAAATATTTGCTTCTGTTTTATACCCATTATCATAGTTTGCATAATTTAAATCATAATGTGCTTCTTTATATGCTTCTTCATTCACCAACATTGCATGTATAACATTTTAAGGAAACCTGTGAGACTCACGAAGGCCGGATGCTGGCAGCCCTGAAAATGTTCCTGGGTGTTGAGAAGTACATTTCAGTTTCGCCAGTAAAGTCTTGACTCTCTCATGAGAAAAAAACAACAACTGGGAATCAAACCAAATTATGCAGGGATTGTTTTTGATGATATAAATATGACATTTAGGATTAACCAGAGAACCTCAAGCCAGTTTTACGATGCTGGGTAATCACAACTTGATCTCTACTCAGGGAAGAGTGTAGGAGTTGTGGAATATTAACCCCATTATTCCTTTTTGTGTTTCCTTTCCGGTACCTAAGAATACACCGAATTTTCCCAAAAAGGAGCCTGGGGCCATGTGGCTAAAACGCCTCTGTGAAGGACTGTGGATTTCATTCAGACCTTCAGTAACTTGCTATATGGTCCTTGGCAAGTTATTTCATCTTGTTTATCCCTTCCTCTTTTTTAATTCCAGTACTCACTAAATTATCACATTTCGTTAAGGATTTGTCTCATCCTTTCTTTTTTCAGAGTCTCTGTTCAAATATAGGCCCTGTTGATTTTACCCCTGGGCTATAGGCTGTGGTCTTCCTGCTTCTCGTCTTTCTCTTTTCCTGAACATCCCTGCCTGATTTCTTTCCCCCAATTCTCCTCTTGACTAGAGAGAAAGCAACAGTAGTCCAGGGTAGTAACTGGATCAAGTACAGCTTCCTTTACCTGCAACTCAGAATCTGTAGTTGGGCTCCTTGACAGGCTCAGTGCTTCTTCCCTTTTCCAGACCATGGCCTCTGGGGAAGAGAGGCTGCTTCTGGCAGGGAACTACCAGGGGCCCCTGTAGCCACTGTGACTCCCGCTGCCCCAGACCTGCAGCCAGCCACTTGGAGGTTTAAAGGGTCAGTATCTGTTGCAACCCATTTTGAGTATGATTTAGGAAGCTCTGAGCTCTCAAATGTTGATTCCATTACTCTCTAGCCAAGTATGGAATGGACCTAAGCCTTTTTTTTTTTTTTCCATGCACAACTCAGGTTCCCTTTCACAGATATTAGTAGATTTTATAGATGTTTGAGGTTGGTTCGGGTTGGCTAACTCACCTACAACGTCACTCCCAGGTTTTAAGGAAATCAAGTTTCAGACCAAATTTTGCCCTTCGTTAGCAAGCAAGAACCCTAAAGGGTTCTCACAGTTTATTCCGTAAGCTCAAGGAGATTCCTGCTCTCTGTCCTTCTAGGTGAATGAAAAATTCACTCGAAGCCGACATGCCAACATTCCAGATGCAGTTTTCTTGTACACTTGTGCCTGGCATCTAGAATCTAACTAGGCAGAAAACTGGTTAGGGGTTTAGCTTACTCTTGGGCCTGGCTGGATTCTTTCTTCCTATTCATGCCAGATGGGGAGTATATCTAAAATATTTTAGCCACTCTCTGTGTGCTCACTACTTTGACTTTTACCAGTGAAAACCTGTTTCTAAAATGCATCATGCCTATCAGCAGGTGACTCTTTTCCCCAACAATAGTCCCTTTTGGGCATTCACCTGGCTCATACTTATCTATACTTAGATATGGATAACAGAAATACTTCTAGCAGCTGCCTCTGGCATCCTGAATCAAATGCTGCCAGACCCTTCTAGCACTGGGCATTCTGGCTCAGAACACCAGTCGACCACCTGGGTTGCAGTACCACAAATATAATATCACATGGTGTATATTGAAGTATTATAGGTAAATTTTACACATCATAACAACACAGTTGGCAGACTAGTTTTGCAGGTTAAATCAGGCAGGTGGAATTGTACTTTATCGTACTTTTCCACTTTTTTTTTTTTTTTTAATGAATTTGTTGCCAGCGACAGCAAAAACAAGAGGTTTTACATCAAGATCTCAATGTTCGGCTTTCTCTGGGAAAATTGGGGCATCTGCAAAACCAGGGCCATTTTCCTCTATGACAGTGTTCTTTTCCAGCTGAGTAGCAGAAGCTTGCTTTAGACCTGGGCATGGGCTCCTGGGAAGGCCCCTGCACTTCCTAATGTGCCCCTATGCTGAGACAGATATCAGGTGCCCTTCATCATTGAGATGGTGCTATTGGTTTGCGGGACCCCCTTCCCTCCTTCATACTCCTGCCTGGGCCCCTGTAGGTATTTGAGTTTTTGAGCCATGCAGCTGTCAGACAGTTTTTCTTCTTGGCTCAACACTTGTGCTTTGCTCATGCTGCTTCTTTGTCTGGAATGTCACTTCCTTTTGGGCTCGTCTGTCCAACACTCAACCTCATCTTCAAGGCCAGGTCCAAGGCCCACTTGGAGATGGAGTCTTTCATGGCTATTACAGTCCTAGCTCTTCCACTTCTACACGGACAGCAGAGCATAGCGTTTGATACTACACGTTCTGTTTCATGCCGTCTCCCTCCTTGATGGTAATATCCTTAAGGTCAGGAAGCATGTCCTTCTCGTATTTTATATCTACCACTGTAAAAACGTTAATGCTTATCCCCTCAGCCCAGTTATAAGGCAGAGAACAATAGCTTATTGATCTACCTAACAATTATTATAAAGCATATTTATCCATGGTAAAAAGAAGTAGGGGAGTGTTATAAATGTGAAAATAATGTAAAAACAGGCATAACCAAGAAGCCTGAAAACAGAGCTCCAGAAAGGTTAAGTGCCTTGCTAGAGTCACACAGCTGGGGAATAGCTTAGTCTTCAGCCTAACCACTGAGCATCCTGCCTTGGTCCCTTAGGGCTGTGCTATTTCCTGGCAGATCTGCTACTTGCTAAATCGGGTAGCTGCACCCCAAACCCCTGCAGATCCTCCACAGGGCTTAGCGTTCGCATATCAAAACAAGACAATTCCCAAAGTCACTTAAATCGTACGCCACAAATGAGGGAAAGGTGATGAAGGTACGTCAAACTTAACCATACCCTAACGCAGAGGCAGCTGTGCAAAAGCCCCAAGGCACCAAGAGTCAGGATGCCAAAGATGCTTCTGTCATTAATAAGGACCAGCAGAGTGTCCTCTGCTGATGGTCCTCCCCTTAGTGGAGGGAACAGTGCACTGGAATGATGCAAAGGCAAAGGCATCATCCAGGTACAAAGGCAACACTGCTGAGGGCAAGGATGGTGGTGGGTTCAGGCAATTAAAAGTAAGTAGGAGGGCCGGGGCTCAAGGCCGGAATTTGGGAGTAGTGATAGATGAGGCGGGAGAGGAAAGGGGAGTCAGATTTGCATGTTGTGCCGAGGGATTCTGACTTTATCTTGGGGGAGCAGGGAGCCTTTAAAGACTTTTAAGGGGCCGGCAGGCCTGTGACATAGCAGTGCCTGGCTGCCGCAGGCTGGTCTGGGGAAAGAAGGGAGGTGGGGACCTCGGAGGCTGCCCCAGGACTCTTGCGCTTAAACCAAGGCAGTGACAATGGGGAAGGAGAGAACTGGATGGATTCAAAAGATGTGAGAGCCTTTTTGTTACCAGGATAACCGCACTCTTTCTGGTTTGAGATGCAGTTATTCCTGGAGGCTGGCTAACTTGATGTGTAGCCTTTGATTCCATGTTGCCAGAGAAATGTTCATGGTTTCTGACCCACACGTATCTGGCTCCACTCCCCTGGGCTGTCTGGAGGTCCCCCTCAGCAATCAAGGGCGCTTTTCACTGTTTTCTGCTCTGCTGCCTCCACCTCTCTGTCACGTGTAAGCTGTCTCCACAGAATATACCCGTCTTCCTGTTGACAAAAGCACCCTACAAAGTTCAGTCCAAAAGTTCTCTTTCGCAGCACATATAAATCTTTTTCTATATACACTGGCCACACGTATGAGCAAATTGTACATTTATTCTGTAGTCATAGGGTGAGTAGATGTTAAGATTGGTGTTTCTGCTTCCGGAATTTTTCTTCTGAACTTTAAAGACATTTAACCATCTGTTTATGACTTAAAAGTGAGTGTTCTAAGTGGAGGCTGTGAATACAAATGTGAATCAGGAAAATACATTGAAGAGGTATTGTCAATAATGAATTGCAACTATGCATCTCTCTCAGCTGTTTTTGCAGCTTTAAAAGGTCTAATGTAATCAGATGTTTTTTTTTTAATTTTTTATTATTTATTTATTTATTTTTGGCTGCCTTGGGTCTTTGTTGCTGCGTGCGGGCTTTCTCTAGTTGCGGCGAGCAGGGCCTACTCTTCGTTGTGGTGCGCGGGCTTCTCATTGCAGTGGCTTCTCTGGTTGCGGAGCACGGGCTCTAGGCACGCGGGCTTCAGTGGTTGTGGCATGTGGGCTTCAGTGGTTGTGGCACATGGGCTTCAGTGGTTGTGGCACGTGGGCTTCAGTAGTTGTGGCTTGCGGGCTTAGTTGCTCCGCGGCATGTGGGATCTTCCCGGACCAGGGCTCGAACCCGTGTCCTCCTGCATTGGCAGGCGGATTCCCAACCACTGTGCCATCAGGGAAGTCCCATCCGATGGTATTTTTAAGGAATTAAAAAGAATTAATGTTAACAATGGATTTTTATCTAGATTATATCTTTTAGGAAGATATATGTATATTTGGGGTGGAGAATTGCTTCAACTGCATGGAAAAGAATTCATTTTTCCTTAAAGCAACTTTTACCCATATCCTTAATTATTTACAGATGATATGTATTTATTTAATATTATCATGTTACAAAATTATTTTAATAAAAACAATGTTGGATTCACTGTTAAACTTCTTTTCCGAAATACAAATGAGGTTGAAACTTATATTTTCAAAAGCCTTATCATGTTGTCTCTTCCTCTAGCCAAATATAGTAGATACTTACAAATGATTAAGTTCACCTAGCTCTTCTGTAAGAGAATGAATTTTATCTCCTCCTACCTGCAGGAGACTGGTTCAGCGGTTTCAGAGGTTTCTTTTCAGAAAGCTTGATTTTTCTGACTGTAATATAAGAGTTCAAATAGAGTTCAGCACATACGTGCAAATTAAATTATATAGCATTTTCAGAACATACTTTTGCTCACTATTAACACGAGAGTAGCAGTTGGAATAAAGACTCCCTTTGTCAATTTTTATTCCTTTTACTTGAAGTTGTAATCCTATTGGGATTTGAGTAAATTTAAACGTAAATAAAATGGAACAGTCAACAGATTTCAACTCAGGGAACTGGTTCCAGTGTTATTGCATAACTTAATAATGTAGATCTAACACAAATGCTAATATTTGACCTTGGTTTGTACTTGACGTTGTTCTTTGGTAATTGCCATCATCCTGGCAATCACCAGAGGGGGCCAGCAAAGGAGAGTCATGTGAGAGCAGTTTGAAGGGGTCCACCCTGCATAATCTGCTGCAGCGTTTTGAGGTGTTGACATCCCTTTTTTATAACTATTTACCAGCTTTCTACTGAGGTGTCCTTGAGTTGGCTCTTACTGATAGGTCTGTGCTAGCCCTAAGTAGTTGGTAGTTTAACTTAATAACTAATTTTAACCATTAGTAAAACTCTAAGCACAAATGCATGCATTAATAATCACTGGGTATTCCCTCTCTACTTTCACATATACAAACATAATTTTTGCATAAATGCATGCACGTATACAGTATGCTTAATTAATTCATGTCTTCACAAGAAGAACTTCTAATATATAATGGATGTCAAGGAGAGTATTATTTCATTCTACAAACCTTTCCATCTATAGCTATGAAAATTATCCAGAAAGCAAACGTTGAAAAAAAACCAATCTTTACTGACTAGGCTTATCCTTTGTGTTGATTGCTACATGTGGACAAAACTGGGCATGTTGGCTTTATGTACCTGGGTTTGTGGATTTGCCATTATGATTTTGGCTAAAGTGTTACAGAGCACTGTTCAAGGAAGGACATGGGAATGTGGAAGTTGTATGTTATTCATCCTTTATTTCAAGGAAGAAATCCACTCCCCAAACATTGATGATGTGGAATTAAAGAGGCTAGAAAATAATCATAATAAAAGAAAACATAAAAGGAAACACATGCTAGTTTTACTGCCTTTGGTGCTATTCTTATAAATAATTTTCTAAAATGAATCTTAGCTAAAAGCTAAGATCCTTTAATTTAGGGCTTTGGGAAGGTATGCATATTTTTATTGTAATCTTTGATGGTTAGTTATGACTTGTGATACCTTTCTGGTAGAAAATATCAAATGATATGCTGAGCTTTTGGACTGGTGAACTTGCTGACCCATAACCTGTGATGAGGGCATTCTCTGAAGTGTAGGGCAGGGGTCCCCAACCCGCGGGCCGCAGACCGCTACCTGCCCGCGGACTGCTACCTGCCCGCGGACCGCTACCTGCCTGCGGACCGCTACCTGCCCACGGCCTGTTAGGAACCTGGCCGCACAGCAGGAGGTGAGGGGCGGGTGGGCGAGTGAGCGAAGCTTCATCTGCCGCTCCCCATCGCTCCGGCTCGCATTACCGCCTGAACCATCGGCCGTCCCTGCCCCCGGGGAAAAATTGTCTTCCACGAAACCGGTCCCTGGTGCCAAAAGGGTTGGGGAACCTGGTGTAGGGGACGGCGGGTGGCAGGACTGCCCTGCTGGATGGCTGAGAGAGCTCCACAGTGTTTGGAGCAAGTCATCACCATCGTGAGGCCCACCAGGAAAAAAGAGATGTTCATAAAGCCAGAATTTGTAAGCCATAATGTCTTACCTAATAAATAATGTCTTACCTAAAATTTTACCTAAAAAATAACCTAATTTTTTTTTTTTCCTTTCAGATTTTGGGGTAAGTGCTTTCTTAGCAACAGGGGGTGATGTTACCCGGAATAAAGTAAGGAAAACATTTGTTGGCACCCCGTGTTGGATGGCCCCTGAAGTCATGGAACAGGTGAGATAAATAAATAAATAAAATAAAAGGGATGTTTTGATTGACATAGTATAGTTGTACAATACATATCATTAGTACACTAACATTTTGTTCAAATCAATCATTTTACTAGAATGCATCATGCAAGATTTAATTCCCAATTGCTGGACCTTAGCAAAGTAATCTCAAGGTTGTGCACACACAGCCGTGGACTTCTGACATAATATGGACCTCGTCATGTATAACATGCCGACTGTATAATTGTGTTTTTTTTCCTGCTTCCTTTCTTAGGTGAGAGGCTATGACTTCAAGGCTGACATGTGGAGTTTTGGAATAACTGCCATTGAACTAGCCACAGGAGCAGCGCCTTATCACAAATATCCTCCTATGAAAGTAATTGCTATTGGAAATATTATGTCGGGTTTGAAATATGATTTAACGGAATCCATTCTCTAATTCTCTTAAACATAGTCATTTTTCTCTTAGACCCGAGGGGAATTAATGGAGGGATGCAGCCAAGTTAAATGTTATCTGATGCTCTCAGTGGACAGAATGGGACAAAAGTAGCACAGTTCCCAGCTTTGAAGCTTGCTTTACGTTCTTAGCACAGAAGAATGTGATCAGATTGGTCGATGGAGGTTGATAGATGAGACAAATGCTGGTCATTACTCTCTCTAGCACAGAATACCCCCAGCTCCCCAAGAAAAATCTAAAAATAGATTATAGTGATATCATCTTTACAGATGGATTTCCCAAATGTTCAGGCCTTTTTTTCCCCATGGTCTGTAACATTTCACTCCTGTTCTCATAGTGTCATGTTGGTGACTCATCTGAAATAAGGGAGCCCAGTGTTTTTAGGAACTAACATAGATTTGGGTACTATTTTTAGATTTTTGTTATTTTTTTTGGAAGTTACTCTTTATTGTTATTATTTTTTTAAATATTTATTTATTTATTTGGCTGCTTGGGATCTTAGTTGCGGCCCGCATGATCTTTCGTTGTGGCCCACGGGCTCTTCACTTCGTTGTGGCGTGTGCGCAGGCTTCTCTCTAGTTGCAGCACACGGGCTCTCTAGTTGTGGCGCACGGGCTTAGTTGCCCCTCAGGATGTGGGATCTTAGTTCCCTGACTTTGGATGGAACTGGCATCTCCTGCATTGCAAGACGGATTCTTAACCACTGGACCACCAGGGAAGTCCCTATTTTTGTTATTCTTTTAACTAGCCTACATCATTATTTCTGTTAGTTTTGAGGTGGTGGTATCAGGGCTAATTTACCCAACTGGATTTTGTTTTGTGGCTGAAATAGTTGAATGGAAATTATGAAGGTATTTTACAGAGAATGTGGTCCATGTTTGTTTCAACTTTTTCCTAGGATTTTATTGGAAAAGCTTTAGGAGGATTAAAAAAAAAAAAAAAGACCTGAGGATAAAAAAAGTTAAATAATTTTACTGATTAAAAACTTAATACATTCTTTTTGTTTTTTTTTTGTTTTTTGTTTTTTTTAAAGAGCTAAGGGTCTGGCTTTTTATTTATTTATTTATTTATGGCTGCGTTGGGTCTTCGTTTCTGTGTGAGGGTTTTCTCTAGTTGTGGCAAGTGGGGACCACTCGTCATCGCGGTGCGCGGGCCTCTCACCATCGCGGCCTCTCTTGTTGCGGAGCACAGGCTCCAGACGCGCAGGCTCAGTAATTGTGGCTCACGGGCCCAGTTGCTCCGTGGCATGTGGGATCTTCCCAGACCAGGGCTCGAACCCGTGTCCCCTGCATTGGCAGGCAGATTCTCAACCACTGCGCCGCTAGGGAAGCCCAATACGTTCTTACTGTAGAAAATTTGGAAGTCCAAATAAGAATAAAGATGAAAACAATCATTGGGGAAAAAACACTGAAACAGCTCTGAGGACTTTTCTTTCATCTGGTTTTTCTCTATCATTTTTTCTTATTTCTTGTTTGTTTTCTTTCCCTACTTTTTCGTGTTTTCCACTTGAATCCAGTCACATCGCTAATTCTAGCCTAAAGTCCTGCAGGACTTTTCTTAAAATCTCACAGATCTCCCACTTTTCTTCGGTTTGCTATTATCTTCCACAAACAATAAACTGTCACTTTAATCCTTCATCTATTCACGCATCTGAAGGTGTTTGAACAGTGTCTTGGCATATATAGCATTTGCGTAAATTAAGGCTGATTTATGCATTAATGAGGTTTTTCTTCATTTTATAGGTCAATAGTTTGCTACAAATTCTACACTTTTTAAAAAAAGAACAAATAATTTTGACGTTAGTGTGAAAGAGTGGAATTTTTTACCTTTTCGATGTGAAAGCTGTGTTTTGATTTTCTTTTGTCCCTTTCCAAAAGCAGCATGGCCTTTTGTTCTGGTTATGGTTTTTAGTAACTCACTTGTGTCCTAGCTATCTTTCAGTGTCTTACTGTCTCAGTTTTGCCAAGCCTTTAAGCAATTTTCTGTATGTTTTTTCATTTAAAAAAAATAAAGGGAGACCATGTGTTACCTCTTGGGATGTTGTGGATTTATTTTTAGGGCTGGTAATGTATTACAGAAGCCTTGAGTACAGGCGGTCCCTTACTTAGGAATAACCTGTATACGTGAACGTTCCCTGCTGCTCTGGGCCTCTCTTTCTCTACCCTCCACTGCCCCCTTTCCCAGCCAGAGCACAGCCTGCACTAAGCCAGTCCTGGAGCTAAGTGCTCCTGCAGGCCTTGTGAGAGTCTAGTTCCCAGGAAGCCCTTGTCCTGGCCCCTTTGGGAGAGCACTCTTAACACATAGAGCAGATTTTGTAAGTTCTGTCAATGGAATAACAAAAAGGTTAAAGGGCACGTGAACAGATTTGCAAAGGGAACTGAATACTTTGAATGCACACTTTCTAGAAAATGAAAATCATGGGGAAGCACGTTTGTACCCAATCAAGGAGGGTCTTCGAGGCTTTGCTGAAAAATGAAAAACTCAGTTGTAGCAACTGCTGCCCTGAGATCCTGTCTTCCTGTTTGTTTCTGCTGCAGGTGTTGATGTTGACTTTGCAAAATGATCCACCCACTTTAGAAACAGGAGTAGAGGATAAGGAGATGATGAAAAAGTACGGCAAGTCCTTTAGAAAATTACTTTCACTGTGTCTTCAGAAAGATCCCTCCAAAAGGTATGTCAAACTGAGGGGATGAGTGAGTGGCCGTGACTGGGTGGTGTCATGAGAAAGCTTGGTTTGTGGATGGGGAAGGGCTGTGTGAGGAGTCCTGAAGTTTAGTTTTGTCTAGTTCAAGGGAAATCCAGCTCTGATCCCCAGATTTCCAGCCTGTTAGTGGAAGCTTGGGTCCAAAAGGGAGAGAAGTGAGTGAGGACGAGGGAGAGGCAGAGGAAAGTTTTCCGTGTTAATAAGATTGGTTGTGCTTGTTAGGTATGGGCTCTGTCATCAAAGGAAATGAAGTAAAACAGAAATCAAAAGCAATTGGCAGTGGTGAATTCAGAAGCTGAGCTAATATTCTGCACTGTGTAGGTTGCGCTGACCTCTCAGGATTTGAATATCCTGCCAGCTCCAGTCTAAACCAGGCAGAGCTATTGAATTTTGCATGAGCTTCCTTTGAGTTGCAGAACAAGTTGTTTGTGCTGTTTAAAAGATTATCAGTAAAGAAGATTAACATTTTTACATGCAAAAGATTAATCGTATAAATAGAAGCAAATGGTTTTAAATTAACTTTAGTATTTCCTCTTTATTCTTGGGTTATTGCCCTGCACTGTGGTATGTCTGTTTTCTGAGTTTTGTTTCTTCTTCTTCATTTCTGTGAGTTTGAAATATCCTGGGTAGTGATAGTAGAGCCCAGTGTCCTTTGTCACTTGAAGGAGAATGTTAATGACATGAACTGAGCATAAACCTTGGCTGGGTAGAGTCCCTTTGTAGCGCTTGGCTGTGTGCTGCATTGTCCTAACGTACGGTGAACTTGGATTACACACCTGGAGAGGCTGCTGAGAAGTTACTGGCTACCCTCATCCACCCAGGACTCCAACTTGATACTTATGTTCTAAAACATAAAAACTGGCTTCTCTTTTGGAACTTTCTTTTTCAGGTAAGGACCCTGCTTTTCGAAGGATTCCTTTATTCTTAAGTTCTTTATGAAACTTAAGCCTTTTGCCTTCACACAGTGATCTACTGTTTGAGCAGGCTACCCTTCTCTAGAATAAACACAGTTTCCATTATTTTACCTGTTCTTTGTAGCAACTCTGTTCATTCCTTTACATTTTACTGAATTTGCCTTGAATCTTTTCTATATCAGTTACCTTTCTCATGGAGCCAGTTCTGAAGACTCTTTGCTGTTACGCATCTTGAAATTATTTATTGTAAAAGGGGTGCAACACTTGCTTGCCTTCCCCTTGTATTTGGTGTCATCTCCAAACGTAAGTTTTTAGCATCACCAAGGAGACAGAATTTGATCCTCTAAAGCCCAGTGAGAGAAGAACTCGTTTTCCCCATTAGAAGGACTGGGTTGTGACTGATGGTCTTTGTGATTCTCAAAATAGTTGAGATTCCACCTAGTGGTGGTGATGTGTAATGCCGCACAATTCCAGCTCTTTCAAAAAAAGATTCTGTAGGGTAGAACTGTTAGTGTACTAACTGATAAATATATTTCTTTAGGAGACTTATAATTTGGTCAAAATAAATTAGATTAGACCGTCATACATTATATTTAACAAGCCATCCTTACTTCTCAATAATCTTGAAAGTCTTTCCAGGTTTTATTTATTATATGAGCTCAAATATCAGGTTCCCACCACCCCACCAAATAATAACAACTAAAGTTTTAGAAGAGAGCCATACAGAATTTATTCGAATTCTTACAACATCTTTCCCTCAGAGTATTCTCTTGGTAACATTATTGATTTACAAAGTATTAATAGGTTAAGAACTTCTGTTAGATATTTTCTGTATAATGTAATCTGTTCTCACTATTGTGCAATTGTCCTCTATAACAAACAGAGAGTGTCACTGGTGCACAAACTTCCCAGGTGATTTTTTCTTGTAATGAAAAGACATGACACGGGAAGTTTGGGGAAAAAAGATTCAGGAAATGTGAGAATGGAAAAAAGCAATATTATAATTGTTGAATTATTTATTATACAGGATGCAATTAAAAATATGTATTCATGACTGAATTAATAAGTAAACATTTAATTGCTGCGCAGGTCTGAAAGAAACCTGCGAGTATTTCTTATCTTCTCTGCCTTTGTTTATATTGTCCAAAGATTTTTTTCCTCTTCTCCTGTCCCCCTTCCACCTGTCTTTCAATACTTAGTTCAAAGGCCCCAGGTTCTCAAAGTTAGATACATCTGGGTGTGATTCCTAGCCCTACATCATCTGCATGACTTAGTTTCCTTGTCTGTAAAATGGGCCTAATAACACCACGTCATAGGGTTGCTATGAGGATGGAGATGATGCCCTTAAAGCAGAGAACACAGTGCCGGAGCATTCCTAAGTATTCAGGAAATTGGGATTGCCATTCATTATTTGCCTTTTCTTCCTGACCAAGTAGAGTTGATGCAACCTCGAGTTTCCTGCAGTATGTTGATGATATGTCTCTTGTAGCACTTATCACACTGTGTTCATTTATTGACTTACATATTCAATTTCCTCATGAGTTTCTGAGTTTTTTAGAAGGAGAATCTGTGCCTCTCATCTTTCTATCTCTCTTTTTGTCCACAGTGACTGGTCTGTGTTACGTACTCAGTGGTATTTCTTGAACACCCGCAAACAATTGGGAGCTTGCAATTTGGGGATGATTTGGACTCATTGAAAAGAGTTTCGGAACCAGACCAGATTGGAGTGGGTTGAGGAGTGAAGGCAAGAGTTTCGATCATTGTATTTATTTCTGTTGCCAGCATATAGATCCTCTGCTTGTAATCTAAAAGCAGTTGACTAGTACTGAAATCCTGGTCTTGCTGAGTACCTTTTTAGCAATGAATGAAAACATTTATCACAGGGGAACAGTGACCAGGACAGAATCATTCCTATGCTGGAGCCCTCAGGCTAGCTGAGAAGGAGCTGTGCTTTCTGTCAACCTTGAGAGCTCGTGGAACTTTCCTATTGCCTGAGAGCTGGGTGTCAGAGCTGTTTGCCTCATCCAAGTCTGTGCCCTGCATTTGCATAGGTAAAGATTTGCTTATATTTGCATAGCAGAACATTTTGCTATTCTTAAAAAAAATGAGCCTTAATCTTGAAGGTTATATACTTCATATGGATGGCAACTATAAAAGTAACTATCTTTTTTTTTGAGCAACAAAAGGGTGGATGTTAAATCCATAGATTTAATCCACTGGAAAACATAGATAAATCCACTGGAAACAAATAAAACTTGAATATTTCTTCTGAGGGAAGGGGTGGGGTGAGAAATGCAGCTCTGCCAGAGGTCAATGTATTGTTAGTTCTAAAAATTTGCATTTTAATTTCTATTTAAACTGTATCATATTCATCCTGAATCCTTTGAAAATTATTTTAAGTCTCAGTGGACTTTGGTTCATCCATATGTATTGGAATCCTTTAAGGGATTTTCTTCTGAGAATGTTGGTACTTGGAGACTTCCACATTGTTTTTAAGGATTTAAAATTGAATCATTATTCAAAGCCTGGGCCATCATTTTCGTTGCTGGTATAGCATTTTAGCATTTCTTGTAAAATGGTGTTTGTGTTTACATTATATTGTAGTTCTTGATAATTGTTAGTGGACATGTAAGACAGAATGGTGCTTGCAGAATTCTTTCTTCTGTAGTACTCGGCTAAGAGGCAGGCAGCACTGATGGTTCCACATTAACCCTACACTAGTAATTTCTATAGCATAAGACTAAAACAAACAGAATACGCAAAACCCCTAAAATCAGATGGGCAGCACACACCTTGGCTTTTCTCATACCTTCTAATCACTTTCTTCCCTTCCTCATTTTCCTCATTCTTTCCACCTCCACTTTTCCATACTTTTTTTGGAGGCAGTTTGGCACATGTAGGATTCAACTCTGAAAAGCACCTGCTATTTAGTTCTCTGTATAGGGTAGAAATTACCTATTATTTAACATAAATATTAAGCCTGTTAAAAAAGGAGTGTGGCTTCTTAAACCACTTCTCCTTTCTCATGTCATTGTGTTTCTGTATCTGTTGATGAAGGCTGAGGGTGGAGTCCAGAGGAAAGAGTTTTCTCTGCAGCATGCTTTTCCCCTTTACAGTTTTGGTTACCATAGAAATGACCTTGCTGGGGAAGGGAAAGTACTCCCAGCCCTGTGTCTCCAGGTATGCCTGGCATTTCCCAGCCTTCTCTCTACATGGGTCCTACACTTGACCCTGGGATGAGGAGGGAGGAGGTGGGGTGCGGAGGAGAGGGGGGGGTGTCTGTGGCCCCCCCCTCCTCAGTGCCTCCTGTGCACAGACACATCCCTCGCCTTTTCTTTTTTGTTAGCCGGAGTCTTATTTTCATTACATCATTCTCCTGCTCTCTACCATATTGAGTAGATGCTTAGAGTGCTGACTAACTCTGGCTCCAGAAGCTGTGGTTTGGGGCTCCAGTGTCTAGTGGCATCACTTTTACCCCATATTTGATTATAGCATGAAACTGAGCTATAGCAGTTTTGTGCTCTGTGTTAGGCTTTGGCGATATAAAAAATGAATACTGTGTGGCCCCTTTCTTGGAAAGGCTTATAACCTCGTGGGGGTGGAGGCAGGGAGATACAGGAACAGATGATTGCAAAGTGTGGTGGATTGGTGTGTGAGCACCAAGGTGGGAGCAATGAATTCTGCTACTTGTAGGACCTGGGAGAAACACCTCTGAAGACGGATGGCGTTTAAATGGGTTCTTGACTGATGAGCAAAGGTGTGCCAGTTGGTCACAAAACATTCTAAAGCAAGAAAAGCAGTGTGTGCTTTGTCATGAAAGAGCAAGAGATGGCTGAGACCATCACGGTAGCTGGAGGATAGAGTTCACGTGGGGCGTGATGGGAAATGGGGCTGGAGGAGTCGGGGTCTCAGGCCACTGAAATCCATTAGGAGGGATAAGAAATTGTTTTCGTTTAGAAGCCAGCTAGGGAGCAGTGCGGGTGATGGGTTGGAATGAGGAAGAGAGAAGTGGCAGACAGACTCACCGGGAGGCTGTGGCGTAACGCTGTTGACCAGAGGGGATGAGGGTTTCTACCAAAAGAGTGGCCTTGAGTTCCTTCACCATCTTGATTTTCTTAGGTTTCTTTTCTTTTCACTCTAAAAAGTTAAATCTAAGTTATTTTGTATGCCTCTTGGTTTTTAAAATTTTGTTTCATATGGTAAGGTGCCAAACATGGTCAGTCCCTTGTGTACTGGTTCCTCTTATATGTTTTCTCAGTAGTCCTCTCCTTTCCCCAAACACAATTCACGTGTTTGAATGTTCTGACCTTCCTCTTACAGTCTGACAGCACACTCTAACTCTTATCTGCCAGATTGTAAGTTGCTGAGGGTAGTATTTATGTCTGTCGTCATTAGAGTGTGCCTAGCACCTAACATGATGCCTGACAAACTGCAGATGCTCAGTATATATTTACTGAGAGAATGAAATGATGAGTTTGGAGTAGCTGGAAGCCAAAAACTTTGCCAATAATCACTAAGAGTAGTCTACGTTAAAGAGACAACCAAAGTTAAATCACTTCAGTTATCCCTTTTAGTTCTAGTGCCTGGTAAACAAGGTCCAACAACAAGGTCCAAGGTACAAATTCATGAATTTGAACCAGCTTACCAAGGGATACGGAACACAAAATTTAAAGCGTGGCCCACCTACTGTTTAGACCTTTGTTTACTCCAAGCGATTAGCAATTAGGGGCTCTTGGTTGCAGTGGCTATGGCGATTTGGGGTTCTTTGTTAGGTACCCCCTAACCAGTGTTCCACTTGAAATTGAGGAAAAGAGCAATAACAATTGAAAGAGAAAATTTCTTTGCACAGAAATAACAGTTTATGGCCCCTGCAGACTTACACAGTTTGTATACCGTTGCACTTAATGATGTTTCCTAATTCTTTTATACGCTTGGGTTTTGTCCCTGGAAACATTTTAGTGGAGCTTCCTGGTTCAAAGCACTGGTTTCCAATCTCTTCAAGTGTGAGGACTCCCTTTAAACTTGGATCCCCTTAACACAATAGTCTTGGTCCCTTTGGCAGCCACTGCCCGAGAGGAGACCTAATGGTATTCAGTCATGCTTCCCTCCTCCCTCCCAGTTTTTTATTATGAAAAATTTAAAACATACAGAAAAGGTGCAAAAATTGTACATTGTTTGCTTCTACACCAACACCGAGATTCAACAATTATTCACATTTCCCATATCTGCTGTCCCTATTTACCCACATTTTATTTGCTGAACAGTTTGAAAATAAGTAACAGATGTAATACCTCAGCTTGCATTCCCTCCAAATGCAGACACGTTCCTACGTAACCACAATGCTTTTCCACACTAAGTAAATGAACAGTAATTTCCTAAAATTGTCCTATACCTAGCACACTCACCTGTCTCTATTTCTAAATGTCTCTTGCAGCCTCTCCCCGTCCTGTTAAAATCAGGACTCAGGAGAGGGGCATGTGTTGCATTTGGTTGTATGTTCCTTTAAGTCTGTTTTAATCTAGAAGAGTCCCCTCACGTCTCCCCTTTTCTTCTATGACACCGACTTTTTGAAGAGATCAGACCAGTTATCTTGCTGACTGTCCTATCCTCTAGGTTTATGTGATTCTTCCTGCATGACTGCGGGAACTATTGATGAAAGAAGCTATTCTTTATGGAAGAGTGCCAGTTATTAAACGTAGAAGGAATGAGAGAAGTAGAAAATCAGTGTTCTGCCACCTCCAATGAAATAATTATTTAAGGCAAAGATGCTAAAATCATCAGGTGAAAGTTTCTCCGGAACAGGATATTCATATCGTGGCAATGTATTATCCAACAGAATACTTGCCAATTGCAGTGGCGAAAACTTAACCTTTACCATGGAGAGATCTTGGGCCTGGGGACCACACGGTTAAACTTAGCATCCCTCCCGCTGAAGTAACCTATCATTATGTGCCTCCCACATGCTGCAGTAAGATGTGTGTCATCTATGATGTGTTCTTCCCCCAAATGCTTGTGTCAACCTAGCCAAGCCATCAGAACCAACTTGCAGTTTATGGGAAATACAGGACAGAGAAACAAGTTAAATGACACCATGAGGAAACAATCAGACCAATCCCATAATGCTTTTAAATGAATTTGTGTTCTGTTAATCACCATTCTATTAATTACCTTCCCCTGAAAAACAGTAGTCCATGGACACTTGAGCCCGGGTTACTCGGTGGCCAGACAGAGCTTGTACGCATGCTGCGTGGTCCCCTTGCAGAAACTGCGGCTCTTGGGGGATCATAGAACACTGTGGACACAGTCTCTTTGATAGGGTCATATCGCAGCTTGTACTGCTTCTTAATAAATACAGGGATTTAGCTCACAGACGTGTCAGTCTGCCACCTTTTAGAAACACTGAATTCACTTAGTGAAGTGTAAGGATGAAGGATGGAAGATTGATCATGCCCCAGATATTTAATTTACAGGAGTTTATGTAGAGGAGGGGTTTTGCAGTAGAGGTGTTTGGAAGGAACTGGAAAATTGGCACCATTTAATTTGGTGCCAGCTTATGATTAATTTAGTCTGTGGCTTTGCTATTCCTGAAACTGGTCTTCCAGAAAGACTCTAGGATTAAGTTGTTTCGTCAAGGCAGTGTCTTTATTGAGTGGTCATTGTTTCAACTCTAATTTATTATTGATCTTTCAGGCCCACAGCAGCAGAACTTTTAAAATGCAAATTCTTCCAGAAAGCCAAGGTAACATGCTTAAAAACCCAAGTAAATCTGCTATTTTGAAATCACTATGAATTTCAGTGTATTGTATTTGATGTTAAACTGTTGGGAATATTTGTTTTGCAGAACAGAGAGTACCTGATTGAGAAGCTGCTTACAAGAACACCAGACATAGCCCAAAGAGCCAAAAAGGTAAGTGCCATGAGCCCTCCTGCCCCAGTGGGAGCTGCTCCCCATCCAGGGAAATGGAGCCTATAGAAAAATAGGAAAAAGATTTCCACATACTCAGGATATGTTATGTAGAGGATATCTGATCAGCGATTACTCAGATAACTGAATTTTGCCTTTTTGTTATCTCAGTCTGCTGCTCTGTGTTTGGGTGTGAAGCTCAAATGACTTCATTTTTCCACTTATCGGCTTGTTTAAGGAAGGTCAGAGGGGAGGGGCTTACGTTGAGGCTTAAACACTGGAGAGGTAAAATATCTTTGAATACCTTTTGGGGCGGGGGGATTTTACTGAAGAGGAACAGTCGTTTTAAATCAGTTTGAAATGACAACACGAAAAACAAAACTTTTATTTTTAATGGTTATTTTGAATATCTGTGGGATATAGGTTCTTTCCTCATAAAAGACCCTTGGTTTTTTTGTAGTCTACGCTGTGTGAACTAAATTATGCTAATAATTACCTGAAGAACTTTCCATTCTAGTATTTAGATGTTTTTAAATGGTATGTATGTGTGAGTGTATTTATTTATGTGTTTTTACCCAGAGTTTTATTTATTTGTTATTACAGATTTCATCATGGTATGAAACCTAACAAAATTTAACCTCTGGTTTGGTTTGGTTTAGTTTGATTTGAAAATTATATTAGATATTTATAATTTAAAATATTGACGTAGGGCTTCCCTGGTGGCGCAGTGGTTGAGAATCTGCCTGCCAATGCAGGGGACACGGGTTCGAGCCCTGGTCTGGGAAGATCCCACATGCCACGGAGCAACTGGGCCCGTGAGCCACAATTACTGAGCCTGCGCGTCTGGAGCCTGTGCCCCGCAACAAGAGAGGCCGCGATGGTGAGAGGCCCGCGCACCGCGATGACGAGTGGTCCCCACTTGCCACAACTAGAGAAAACCCTCACACAGAAACGAAGACCCAACACAGTCATAAATAAAAAAAAAAAAAAATATTGACATAGTCAACAGATTTAGAAAGAGGAAGCTTCTTTGTTTTTTTTTTTCCTTTTTACAATTAATAGTTATAGGGAAAGGTGATATGATTCTGAGTTGTCTGCTCTGTAAATAAAATTGACAAAGAAATAAGCATGAGAGATTGCATCTCATCATGCCTAGGTGTGGGTAACTTGGACTGTTAACCTCCAGACATTGCCCTTTCTAAAACATTGGGTATGAAATACATTTAGCTGATGCTTTAGAATCGCTTTAAACCGATTTTAAAAGAGACTTCAAGAAATGACCCATTCTGTGTGGGTATCTGAGCCCCTCTCCTGGACCCACAGAATCCTCTGGAGTGGGCTGGTTTTCGGGCTGTGGGCCTGGGCCAGGGATGGGGGATTGCTGCGCTGACTGCGGAGACCTGAGCCAGGGTTGGTCTCTGGGACGGCTCAGAGGGAAAAGTGAACCTTTAGTGATGGTCCGTCAGAGTGGCACATCCCAAGGGGCAGCACAGAGAAGCAGAAGCTTCAGTTTGAGGCAACAGAAAGTCAAAGTGCCCAACGGAGTTCTAGCGCTCCATCCAGAGGGCTGAAGGAGGTGCCTGGAGCACTTCTCTGGGGTGTCGGAGTCTAGCATGGGGCCTTTTGATCAGGTAACTAAAACGCCAACCAGAGTTGAAGAAAGCTGTTAGAAGGCCATTGATTCGTACAGTATGTGTCCCCAGAGGACATTGTTTTTGGTTTCCCTCTGATCACATCCTGTCACTGTTCCCCGGGAGGAACTTTCCCAGGCCTGCATCCTTCCTGGAGCTCCAGCCTCACACCTCCAGCCCCCTGTGCAGTGTTTCCAAACTGTGTGTCTTCCCTCCCAAACCTCATCTCCCTGTGCTCTCTGCTGCTTTCTGAGCCACCCGACCTCAGAGCTCTGGGATGATTTTTAGGCCTCCTTCTTTGTCTTCCCCATCTAGACCCACTCCAAGTCCTCTCCACGTTTCCCTCTGCAACGTTGCTTCGAACGTTTCCTCCTGTTTTTTTTTTTTTTTTTTATTGAAGATAACTTTCCTTCCCCTCAAATTATAAGTATATGTTTTGATAAAGTTTTTTTTTTTTTAAATTTATTTATTTATTTATTTATTTTTGGTTGTGTTGGGTCTCCGTTTCTGCGCGAGGGCTTTCTCTAGTTGCGGCGAGCGGGGGCCACTCTTCATCGCGATGCGTGGGCCTTTCACTGTTGTGGCCTCTCTTGTTGCGGGACACAGGCTCCAGACGCGCAGGCTCAGTAGTTGTGGCTCATGGGCCCAGTTGCTCCGCGGCATGTGGGATCTTCCCAGACCAGGGCTCGAACCCGTGTCCCCTGCATTGGCAGGCAGATTCTCAACCACTGCGCCACCAGGGAAGCCCCCCTCCTGTTTTTAATTGAACATTTGCAGTGGATTTCTAACTACTCTCCTCCCCCACCCCATTCCTCCTTAGACACTAGTGCAAGATTAACTTTCTAATCATGGCACTTAATTGCTCAAAAGTGGTTTCCAAAATTAAACAAAAACAAAAGGAAATAAATGGGGGGAAAAAAAAAAAAGGTTCCTATCAAATAAAGTCCAAGCCCCTTAGCCTTGAATTCATGGCACCATTTCAACTTCCCGCCTTATGCAGTTGACCCTTGAACAACCTGCCAACCCTCTGCGCAGTCAAAAATCAGAGTACAGTTTATAGTCGGCCCTCTGTATGTGTGGTTCCTCTGTATCTGCGGATTCAATGAATTGTGGGTTGTGTTGTACTGTAGTATTTACTATTGAAAAAAATCCATGTATAAATGGACTTGTGCACTTCAAACCCGTGTTGTTCAAGGGTCAACTATATTCTAAACTCCAGCGAAACTTGAACCATCTATAGTTCTTACTACATAACCCATACTTTCCTTTGAGAGTCCGTCAATGAAGAATCTGCTCAGACTCTCACTTTGTTTTCTTTCCTTTTTTTTTTTTAATTTAGATTATTTAGTACATATTATTACATATTAGTGTGTTGTGCATTCCAAATTCCATTTTGCGCGTATCTTAAACAATAAGCAGCCAGAGTTTCGGGAGACACGATTTTCCAAGCATGTCTTCTGCCCTTTTACTTACTCCTCAGGGCTTGTTTTGTCTTCCATCCCTTCAAATGGAAAATGGCCACGCAGCTGAGAGTCACACAAAGGAGGAAAGGGAGAATATGAATTAGTTCTTTAAACGTCTTAATAGAGAAGACAGGGGCCCATAATAATGCTCTTCTGGCTCTCCAGCTTCATTAGGTTGGCTGTTTTCCTGTCATAATTCTCATTTGAAAGTGCACTTTGGTTATCAGCTGCACTCTACTCCTTGCCAGTAGGTTCCGTGGCAGGTATGCTGTCCTGGTCAGCATCCGTCAGTGTGTGTCTTGTTCATAGTAAGTGCCCACAAAACGTCTGCTGACTCAATGAACACATGCTTCAGTGGACCAAGGAAAGACCATTTGAAACTCTGTTTGTCACTCACTTGAGCCCCCCAAGTGCTTGGCATATACTTGTTCCTAGGCTTCCTGTTAATAATAGACAGACTGCCCTCCTTCCCCTGGGCTCATGATGTTGATAAGCAGCCATACGGTTCCTTGTTTGCAACTCCTCATTCAGGCTTACTGGCCACTAGGAAGTAAATATTATTTTAATTGCCATGTGCGTTGAAAACCTTTGTGGCACTATGTCTTTGCTTGTCTTAGGTCCTTACAGTGTTTAAGTAAATTTAATTTAAAAGTTGATACAGGGGAGTCCTTAGTGTTATTTGTGTTATTCATCCTTGGACTTGTCTTTATCGGCATCTGCTCAGCTGTCTCCCTTCCTGTTTGCTGTGGTGCCCACTAGTTGATGGTGCTCTAGTTTCTTGGTGGGGGTTTGTTCCTTAGAGGATAACTCTTGATGTTGGTCCCTTGACTTTGGTCACCTCAGTTTGTTGTTTTTAAAACAGGAACAGACAGTTCATTGATATACCAGTGTTTACGTGACAGCTGGGCCTGTTGACCAAGCTCTGGATATTTAGGCAACCATGTTGATTTGAAATTTGTTGTCGTAAACCATAGTCTCTGCTTCTCCTCCTTTATGGTAATCAAAATTAAGAGCTATTTTTCAGTAACATGAACAACTCTCATATTTAAGAGAGAGAAGGACTGGTATTGTAGCTGCTCTCAGGTGGTCCTGTGGAGCCCATCGACGTGGTCTTTTGGTGCGACAGAGACAGAGGCTTATCGTATTCATGTTTGCCCAGGATGTGAAGCATTAGTTGAGAGCCGCATAATTCCATGTGGGTATGTGACCTTGTCTGCATCCACAATGACTCCTCTAAATCAGGAAAAAAATATTAAAAAATAGAAACAGACCAGTGTGGCTTCTCTGGTAATTTAGTGACATGAAATGATTTTTTTTTTTGGATGTGGTAATTGCAGAAATCAGGGATATTTGTGTTTTTTTAATTTTTTTTCTCCTGAAGGCAGTGTATTTGGTCCATTCTGGGTTATTTTGCTAAAAGGTAGTGTTGTTTAGGGATCATCTTAATTTTCTCTTGCCTTGATTTTTCTGTCTGTGAAATAGAAATTCTGTCTGACCCCAGGAATGTGATAAAGGGTAATGGGAGATCTGATGTTTCTGGACCTGAGCACACTCTGTAAATTCTAAATGAGAACGTGCTAATAATGACCCATGAGAACAGGGTGAAGTTCAGCTGTATAACTTCTTTTCAACTTTTCGCTTATCCTTGTGCATGAGAAGAAAAGGCTTCATAGCCATTAGTCCTTCTCATGTGGCTTTTTAGCGGCCCGTCTCCAGCCATCTTTTGAGGTTTGAAAGCTTGACCGCGAGGTGTTCCACCATTTACACTACTGGAATCACTGGGTGGAGAAGGTGTAAGTCATTCTGTTAGAACCAAATGCAGATGCTTCAGGCTGTGTGCACTTTCTGTAGGAACATCTAAGTGTCAGAGTTGGCTGATGTCTCTGTTTTACGTTAGCAAAATGAACCTTGAGTCACCACACTCACACTCATGTCATATACTTTTCTGTGGCTAAAACCCATCGATGCAGGACAGGGCAGGGCAGGGGCAAAGGGATGTCTAAATGCCAACCGCTTAGCCAAACGTATATTGGCCAGAAAAAGGATGAGGTTGGGAAATGTAATACACAGTGTATCTTTTTATTATCGTTGTCTGTGTTTTCATGGGAAGTGGAGTCACTGGAGGATTTTTGGTTTGAATTTTCTTAATTATGAAATTGAGCAGTTAGAAACGGTTAGTGATTATCAGAAGGAGGAAAGGGGTATTGTATCACTGCTACATTTGGGCGGAACCATTGTGAGTTGGAAAAACTAGGGTGGTATTTGTGGGTACCAGAATTTCTCATATCAGTCTCTAAGATTGCTTTCATATTAAGGACGCAAGGCTGTTGGTTCGTTTTGATCCTCCTGTGTGTGTGCTTAGGAATCAGTAGGTAGGAATATTACAGTTCACATTTATTTAATACTTGACATGTATTGATAACGTCTACTGTTTTTACTTTGTGTTTTGAAATAATTTCAGACTTAAAAAACGTTACCAAAATAGTACAAACATTTCTGTGTATATTTCCTCTCACTCTTTCTTTTGGAATGTTTCAAAACTATAGACGTGATGCCCTTTATCTTTAAATATACTTCAGTGTGTGTCTTTTAAGAACAAGGACATTCTTTAATGTAACAGTATAATTGTCAAACTCAGGAGATTTACTAACAGTGACAGGATTAATTTTCAGGTCTCACACCAATTTTGCCAATTTTGCCATTGGTCATTTCATTTACCTGGTCCAGGATCCAATCGAGAATCACGTAGTTGTTATGTCTCCTTTAGTCTCCTTTAATCTGGGATAGTCTGTCTTTTCCTTTTACAACTGTGACACTTTTGAAGAGCACAGGACGGTTGTTTTGTAGACTGTCCCTCAGTTTGGGTTTGTCTGATATTTCTTCACGATTAGATTCAGCGTATGCATTTTTGACGGGAATATCTAGGAAGTGATGCCACGTTCCTCTTGGCATATCGTGTTGAGAGGCCTATGAGGTTGATTTAGTCCTTTACGGGTGATGTTTCCCCATGAGTAAGGAGGTATCTGCCAGCTTCTTCACTGTAAACACAATTACCTCTTAACAGGAAGAATTCATTAATATTACATTCCTTCTTTATATTAAACATGAAAAAGTAACGTGAACGTACTGGGTCATTAGTCGTTTCTCAAGGGAACGTATCTGCTTGGTGTCATTGTGGTTGTGCATTCATAGGATGCTAATGATAGGATTTCCCTGTGACTTCTGAGCACTCTTGCAGACGAGGAGCCCTTTGCTCGAGCGTGGGACGTTCACATTGAGGTGGGAGGTGGTAACGGTGCTGGTCCAGACTCTGCACCGGGTCTGGAAGCAGAAGCAGTTGGATCTGTGTCCTTTGTTGGATGAGCTGCCTCATCTGTCAAGTGGAGCCATGGACACGGACGTTGTGCCGCCCTGGGGGTGAGAGATGATCTGCCCAGGGAGTCTGGTGCTGTGTTTGGCTCATAGCGGGTGCTCAGTCCGACAGTGGATGCCGTGACTATCATGTAAATAAGGAGAATGACTTTTGCGGGCATAGGAGACAGGCATTTTAGAAATATGTAGTGAAACAGGGAGTGAGGAGAGAGGCCTGGTCGCGGGCAGGTGGGGGTGGGTGATGTGGGTGTTTGTCTGTTGCTGTTGCTTTGGGCGGAATGGAGTAAGAGCCCATGGACGCCTACAGAAAGAAGGAAAGAATGGCGGCCGTTATTTCATCACCGTTGCCTATTCACCTGTCTTCACGTCTTCTTTTCTGCCCTATCAAAGTACTGACAGTGGGCAAGGACCAGGGCGGTCCCTCTCTGTAGCAGTCCCCTCTACTGGGTGAAGTGCAGGATGTGTGTTTGTAAAGAGCCTAAGAATAGTAAGAGTTAAATGCACACACAGCTGTTATGCTTTTAGCAATGTTAGATTGCTTTCGTATATGCTTATTTATTTTAAACAATTGTGCTCCAAGACAGGTAGGGCAGGTATTATTATTATTATTATTTTACAATTTTTATTTATTTATTTACTTATTTTTGGCTGCGTTGGGTCTTCGTTGCTGCGCATGGGCTTTCTCTAGTTGTGGCGAGCGGGGGCTACTCTTCGTTGCGGTGTGCAGGCTTCTCATTGCGGTGGCTTCTCTTGTTGCGGAGCACAGGCTCTAGGTGCACAGGCTTCAGTAGTTGCAGCACACGAGCTCAGTAGTTGTGGCTTGCAGGCTCTAGATCAGAGGCTCAGTAGTTGTGGCGCACGGGCTTAGTTGCTCCGCAGCATGTGGGATCTTCCCGGACCAGGGCTCGAACCCATTTCCCGTGCATTGGCAGGCGGATTCTTAAGCACTGCGCCACCAGAGAAGCCCCAGTATTGTTTTTGTAACCTGTTTCACTGCTGCTGCTGCTGGGGGCACCAACTGCTGCTGTTCCTGTTTCTGCTGCTGCTATAACAGCTGCTACCATTACAACCGCTGCTACCAGTAGTGGACACTGAGGTGCAGACAGATAAAGGACACAGTCCAGCCAGTGAAACTCACCTTTCAGTGGGGAACACAGTGCAAGCGTCACGAAACCTGGAAAATTGAAAGAGTAGCAGAGAATAAATACTTTAGGATATGGGCATAGAATACGTACTACAGGAATGGAAAGGGTCATGGAGCTGGTCAATGGGGGAACCTGGGGAGGGGAGAGAGGGAAACTCATACTTATTGTGGGCCTTAATGCACATGCAAAACACTTGGTTCACATCTGTCTCATTACTGAAGACTTATAATAATCAATGAAGTCCTCAGTAATAGGACAGAGGATATCATATGTTAGATTATTAAGACTGGTTAAGAAAAAGCTATGAGTATTTTGAAATCTGAATGGCAAAGAGCAACCAGGATCATAAATGTCTCCTGGTTTGCAATCCTTCAATTTGCAGGCCTGAAAATTGAGACCTAGGGTGGTTGGGCCCCGACCAAGGTCATGCTGTCATGTAGTGGCTGAATCCGAAGCCCACCTCCCAGTTTGCTATCATTTAGTCTCTTCCTTTTAGTCGATAAAGAGGGAAAATGACTGAATTTTTGCAAACTTGCTTTTTTTTTTTTTCCCTCCTGGAATCTTATAATTAATTTATAAGATATTGAAGGTTATATATTATCAAGAAACCAGAGAAGAAATTAGGTGATTTCAAACGCTTGATGGGTGGATTTTTAGTTTTGTTCCAAGTCTGCCCAGTAGAGGGCAGCGATGGCTTTTAATTCTCTGTGGTTGTGGACCGGGAGCTGAGCAAAAGTTTCCAGCTTGGATGAAGGTCTCAGGTTCGGTTGGAGTAGAAGGATCCAAAGTACGTTAGGCCCCTACTGAACTACTAGGTACTAGCACCGAGTACTAGGCACCTCAGTCAGTTGGGGTGTTTGTTTGTTTGTTTGTTTGTTTGTTTTACTGGGCAGGAGGTTGAAGGGTGATGGTTTAAGTACTTCTTGTTATTACCAATTTCATTTTAAATTACACTTTCTATTAACAGATCACAGTAACCTAACATTTATGTTTTACATAATTCATGTCAGAAAGAAAAATCTCAGTGTTGAAGATATGATTTGAGAGCTTCCAGTATTTTGTGGTCAAGCTCATACCGTTCTGGGTGGTGGCAGAAAGTTCCAGAAGGTTCACTGGCCCCTGCAGTTCTCCTCAGAGCCAGTAAAATAGGGAAGGAGAGAGTCAAAGTGTATATACCTGTGAAGGAGAAGTGAACAGAACTCTATGCTCATCACCATGTACGTTATGGGTTTAACAGAAATACTCCTGATGATCCAAGTAGGGCCGAGGGTGCGTGTCCTCTTGTTGCTTTGTATTTCTTTTCCGCTTCCTCTTGTTTAAAAACAGCTGTATGTACTTGGGACTATATCTTATTGAGGAACTCACATGCTCACAGCGGGGAGGACTACGGTGGTTGGGAATGTTAGTTTTCCTATTTTAGAGCTGAGAGAACAGTTGGCCAGAGGTTAACGTTATTGGTTTAACTGGACAGGTGTTCCCAGAGGGTAAGTTCATTGATGTGTTTGCTATTTTTAAAATTTTAAATGCATTGCTTTTCATCAGTTTAGCGTGCAGAGTTCATAAAGTGCTTTTGGTCACTAGGGGGCGCTATCAGAATAGTTCATTTACTTTCAGCCTCTGTGGACAGGAATTGCTTCCTCGTCTATAAAAACCCTTGCAGCTGTGGGTGTCTTCCTTTTGTTCTATGCCTGATGTAAGGAACTTGACTGGTGTTTGTGCTGGGGGTGAATTAGGCAGAGGGGAGGAGAGAGGAAAGAGCAAGGGGAAAAAGCATCATAAATCACTTTCAATTCAGTTGGTGAATTGAATTTAGAAATGCATATATTCTGGGTAAGTGGCCTCTTTCTGGTGGCATTTGACTTAGAGCAGAAAGGATCCACTCTGGAAATTGTGATTTGCTAATCCTGGCAGCCCAATTTAGGACGAATGTCTGTATTTTCAGGTTGAGGTATCTTTTAAAGATACCAACTGCTTAAGAGAATGTTTTAAACTTTTACAGATCTCGGAGGTCCACTTTTGGAAATTTAAAAATAATGACATACATTCTGAAAATATTGTGAGAGATAGTGTTTGTACAACTTAGTTTGTAGAGAACTGATTGTCTTCTGTTACTGGAAATGAATAGGCAGAATCAGTGGTCTTATTTCACATCCAGCTGGATTTTTGAGACCTTTGTGTTCAAGTACATTATGTGCTTCATTTTTGCCTTTGGGAAATTTGCTAACTTTTTCCAAAGCTTGTATGCATTCAGCTAACTTTTGGAAACTTAACTGGCATGTGTGTGCTAGGAGAGGGGCCCTGCCTGTCTGCCCATCCGGTATTCACTGAGCATCACTGATGACATACAAGGTACTGACTGCCATTAAGGTAGTTTGTCTTTATTCAGCTTTACAGCTCACTCTAATACTAGCATACCATGTCTTTTAAAAGTAAGTAAACCACAAAGGATGGAAAGGAATTTGTCTATGGTTGCAGAAAAACTAGTATAAAAACTTAGCAGATGCCTTTTTGATCTTGTCAAAACCCTAATATGATTGTTCCTTCTCCCTGGTTTAAAACCAGTCAATGGCCTCTTGTCAATTACAGGGTAAGGTTCAAGTTCCTGCCGCTGATAGATTAAGGTCCATGTCACTTGCAGGATAAGGACCACGCAAAGCTCCTGTGATCTGTGTTTGGGCCTCGTCTCCAGCCTTTCATTCAGCCACTTGCCACCTCACCCTGGACACACTCCTGTAGAATTACTGATTCTACTTTCCTACCAGTGCACTCCTGAAATCCCATGCGTGTTCTCCATGAAGGTGCACGTACTGGTCCCTCTGTTTCGGCTTCTCCCTGAGCTTGTAGCTTTCCAACGCTAGCGCCTCTCCAGTGGAGCTTCCTCGTACCACACCCCGAGCCCTGCACCCCAGACGGTTCATCCGTCCTTCATTCCTGCTGCTTCTGAACCTCAGGCATAATTCCCTTGTTGCACGTTGCACCATTGGTAGTTTATTTCCTTACACTTTTGCCTTCTGTACCAGACTGTGAGCTCCTTGGGTGTAGGAATGGTGTCATATTATCCCCCATGTCCCCAGTACCCAGCACAGTGTCTTGGTCAATCAATAAGTATCTTTGGAATTGAAGTTCAGCAAGCAGGGCTGTGAAGTTATGATGACAACCTATGTAGGGGTTGACGTGAGAGCACAAGGGGAGGCAAAGCAAATCTGCTTTTAGTTTTTTTTTTTTTTTTTTTTAAATGTTCCTTCCTTCCACATTTTATTTGCTATCGTTTTTTAATTTATTTATTTAATTTTGGCTGTGTTGGGTCTTCGTTCCTGTGCGAGGACTTTCTCTAGTTGCGGCAAGCGGGGGCCACTCTTCATCGCGGTGCGCGGGCCTCTCACCATCGCGGCCTCTCTTGTCGCGGAGCACAGGCTCCAGATGCGCAGGCTCAGCAATTGCGGCTCACGGGCCTAGTTGCTCTGCGGCATGTGGGATCTTCCCAGACCAGGGCTCGAACCCATGTCCCCTGCATTGGCAGGCAGATTCTCAACCACTGCGCCACCAGGGAAGCCCTGCTTTTAGTTTTAACGGAGAATTGCTAAGATGTTTTTCAGTTGGTGCTGTGTTCTTGTATTTCAAGTCTAAGACTCAGAGTTTCTCTGATCCCAGGTTTAAAATCCTTTGTTATTTCCAACTTGCTAAGTGTCTTGGGTGAGCCAATTAATTTTATTCACCTTTGCTGCCTTATAAAATAGAATGGTTAGATTTTATTATCTAACAATTGTGCATTATCCACTTTGGATTGCTTGGCAGCAAAAATTTTGTCCCTAGCACTCAGCATGTTTCTATATTGTCATTTTCTTCACCCAGCCAGTATGCATGTAAGTTTTCCTGTTACCTGAAGCCACATCTAATTAGGAATATATTTCTAAACTAGATTTAAATTAGTTTACAGTACTCTCTCATTTTGGGTTACCTGTTACTTATCTCTTCATTTAGGGGAAATAATTTAAACTTAACGCTTATATCAAGATCCTGTAAATCTTTAAAACAAGTATGACATTCTGGAGAAGGGAAGGTAGAAGAGACAGAAAATAATGGAACTTTTGTACATAATTCAGAAAGGAAGAACTCCATGCCAATGAAAGAAATGCAGATGTTTTGCCCTATTTCCTCCTTAGCCCCTTACTACATTATGGTCATTCCGGAAATGTGGTGAGGCCAGCAGAGGGCGTGGTACACATGCCTGAAAATCATGTGGGGTGGGGCAGAGGACTCTGCCTGTTTTATGTTAATCAGATTTGACTGACATAATAGAGATGTGTGGCTCTGTTTTTTAAAAAAAATCCAGAAGTATTTTTTTAAAATTTCTTTTTACTTTGAAATTCAGTAGCTTTCAAACAAATTAAAATTCAAGAGGCCCATTTAAGGTTGCACTTTGATAGAGGATTTTCTAAGCTTCCCATAAAATTAGTCTCACAAATTCAAATACTGATTTAGAAGGGTGTATAATAACTTTTTAATTTTCTTCTCACATATAGACATACAGAAAGGCAAAGAGCCTTATATTACAACTTACAAAGCAATAATAGAGCTAAGAGATTCAAACAACGGCCTTTAATTTAACCCAGATTTAAAAGACCATTTGAAATCGTTTTGGTTGTTGTACAGCCAGCTGGTTGGCTGATTGTAATTCAATTGGGGAGGAACTGGGAAGGTCCTGTTTTATCCAGATGGGAAGGATCCCTTAGGGGATAAGGACAAAGTTCTGAGGGGGTGGGCTTTCTCTGTGACTTTTTGGAAAGCAAAAGGAGGTAGAGGAAGGAGAGAAAGGAAGAGGAAAATGAGAAACCAAACCTGGAAAGAGGCGGAAGAGACCTGGAGAGAGGGAGAGGCGCACGATCAGGAAGCTGGGATGCACAGATGTCTGTGACTGAAAGTTACGACCAAGCTTAGGCTCTGCAGACAGGCCCCAGCCTGACCCTGGCTCTGCCACTCACTCACAGCATACATAGTCTTGAGCATCAGCTGAACCCCCTGTGCCTCATCTGTGAAATGCAGACTTCCCATTGATCTTCTGGGGTGAAAACCAGAATCCTTAATCAGGCCTCTAGGGCTTGGCATGGTTTAGTCCCTTCCTCACCCTTAGGACTTCTCTCACACTCTCTACCCAGTTTTCCATGTGTCCAGTGGCCCAAGGCTCTTACAGGTGCTGCTTTCCCCAAACAGGTGTTTGGAAGTGTCAGCCCCTCCATCTTCAGCAGACCTCAACTCCAGCTCAGTCATTTCTCCAGAAAACAAAATTGGAATCATATTGTATTTACTGCTCTATGATCTACCTGCATTTTCATTTAAAATATCTGTGGACATTTTTTGTGTCAACAAACATAGATTTACACGATGATTTTTTTTCTTCTTTTGTTAGCAAAAGAGAATAGTTCTTTCCTTTTATTGAAGTATAGTTGCTTTACAATATTGTATAAGTTTCAAGTGTATAGCAAAGTGATTCAGATATTTACATATACATATATTTCAGATTATTTTCCACTAATAGATTTTTTTTGAATTTTTGAATTTTATTTATTTTTTTATACAGCACGTTCTTATTAGTCATCAGTTTTATACACATCAGTGTATACATGTCAATCCCAATCTCCCAATTCATCACACCAGCACCACCACCTCCCACTGCTTTCTGCCCTTGGTGTCCATACGTTTGCTCTCTACATGTGTGTCTCAATTTCTGCCCTGCAAACCGGTTCATCTGTACCATTTTTCTAGGTTCCACATATATGCGTTAATATGCGATATTTGGTTTTTCTCTTTCTGACTTACTTCACTCTGTATGACAGTCTCTAGATTCATCCACGTCTCTACAAATGACCCAATTTTGTTCCTCTTTATGGCTGAGTAACATTCCGTTGTTTATATGTACCACATCTTCTTTATCCGTTCCCCTGTTGATGGGCATTTAGGTTGCTTCCATGATCTGGCTATTGTAAATAGTGCAGCAATGAACATTGGGGTGCATGTGTCTTTTTGAATTATGGTTTTCTCTGGATATGCCCAGTAGTGGGATTCCTGGGTTGTATGGTAGTTCTATTTTTAGTTTTTTAAGGCACCTCCATGCTGTTCTCCATAGTGGCTGTATCAATTTACATTCCCACCAACAGTGCAAGAGGGTTCCCTTTTCTCCACACCCTCTCCAGCATTTGTTGTTTGTAGATTTTCTGATGATGCCCATTTTAACTGGTGTGAGGTGATACCTCATCGTAGTTTTGATTTGCATTTCTCTAATAATTAGTGATTTTGAGCAGCTTCTCATGTGCTTCTTGGCCATCTGTATATCCTCCTTGGAGAAATGTCTATTTAGGTCTTCTGCCCATTTTTGGATTGGGCTGTTTGTTTTTTTAATATTGAGCTGCATGAGCTGTTTATATATTTCAGAAATTAATCCTTTGTCCATTGATTCATTTGCAAATATTTTCTCCCATTCTGAGGGTTGTCTTTTCATCTTGTATGTAGTTTCCTTTGCTTTGCCAAAGCTTTTAAGTTTCACTAGGTTTATTTTTGTTTTTATTTCCATTACTCTAGGAGGTGGATCAAAAAAGATCTTGCTGTGATTTATGTCAAAGAGGTTCTTCCTGTGTTTTCCTCTAAATAGTTTTATAGTGTCTGGTCTTAACATTTAGGTCTCTAATCCATTTTGAGTTTATTTTTGTGTATGCTGTTAGGGAGTGTTCTAATTTCATTCTTTTACATGTAGCTGTCCAGTTTTCCCAACACCACTTATTGAAGAGACTGTTATTTTCTCCATTGAATATCCTTGCCTCCTTTGTCTATCCTTGCCTCCTTTGTCATAGATTAGGTGACCATATGTGCGTGGGTTTATCTGTGGGCTTTCTATCCTGTTCCATTGATCTGTGTTTCAGCTTTTGTGCCAGTACCATGCTGTCTTAATTACTGGAGCGTTGTAGTATAGTCTGAAGTCAGGGAGTCTGACTCCTCCAGCCCCGTTTTTTTCCCTCAAGACGGCTTTGGCTATTCGGGGTCTTCTGTGTCTCCATACAAATTTTAAGATTTTTTGTTCTAGTTCTGTAAAAAATGCCATTGGTAATTTGATAGGGATTGCATTGAATCTGTAGATTGCTTTGGCTAGTATAGTCATTTTCACAATATTGATTCTTCCAATCCAAGAACATGGTATATCTCTCTATCTCTTGGTATCATCTTTAATTTCTTTCAACAGTGTCTTAGAGTTTTCTGCATACAGGTCTTTTGTCTCCCTAGGTAGGTTTATTCCTAGGTATTTTATTCTTTTTGTTGCAGTGGTAAATGGGAGTGTTTCCTTAATTTCTCTTTCACATTTTTCATCACTAGTGTATAGGAATGCAAGAGATTTCTGTGCATTAATTTTGTATCCTGCAACTTTACCAAATTCATTGATTAGCTCTAGTAGTTTTCTGGTGGCATCTTTAGGATTCTCTATGTATAGTGTCATGTCATCTGCAAACACTGACAGTGTTACTTCTTCTTTTCCAATTTCTATTCCTTTTATTTCTTTGTCTTCTCTGATTGCCGTGGCTAGGACTTCCAAAACTATGTTGAGTAATAGCGGTGAGAGTGGACATCCTTGTCTTGTTCCTGATCTTAGAGGAAATGCTTTCAGTTTTTCACCATTGAGAATGATGTTTCCTGTGGGGTTGTCATATATGGCCTTTATTATGTTGGGCTAGCTTCCCTCTATGCCCACTTTCTAGAGAGTTTTTTTTATCATAAGTGGGTGTTGAATTTTGTCAAAAGCTTTTTCTGCATCTATTGAGATGATCATATGGTTTTTCTTCTTCAGTTTGTTAATATGGTGTATCACATTGATTGATTTGCGTATACTGAAGAATCCTTGCATCCCTGGGATAAACCCCACTTGATCGTGGTGTATGATCCTTTTAATGTGTTGTTGGATTCTGTTTGCTAGTATTTTGTTGAGGAGTTTTGCATCTATATTCATCAGTGATACTGGTCTGGAATTTTCTTTTTTTGTAGTATCTTTGTCTGGTTTTGGTATCAGTGTGATGGTGGCCTCATAAAATGAGTTTGGGAGTGTTCCTTCCTCTGCAATTTTTTTGGAAGAGTTTGAGAAAGATGGGTGTTAGCTCTTCTCGAAATGTTTGATAGAATTCACCTGTGAAGCCATCTGGTCCTGGACGTTTGTTTGTTGGAAGATTTTTAATCACAGTTTCAATTTCATTACTTGTGATTACACAATCATTTTTAATGGCTGTACAATATTCTACTGCAAGAATGACTGCAATTAATAATCAGTTATTTCTTGATGGACAGTTAGATTGTTTCCAGTTTTTAAATTTTATTTTATTGTTATTTTTTTTGGGAATTTGTTGCCTTCTTTTTTAAATTTTTATATATTGTTTTTTGTTTGTTTTTGTTTTCTTCAGTTGTTTTTTTTTTTTTAATTGGAGTATAATTGCTTTACAATGTTGTGTTAGTTTCTGCTGTACAATGAATTGCATCAGCTACGTATATATATCCTCTCCCTCTTGGACCTCCCTCCCACCCCCGCCCATCCTACCCATCTAGGTTGTCAGAGAGCACCGAGCTGAGCTTCCTATTCTTTATAGCATGTTCCCACTAGCTATCTATTTTATGCATGGTAGTGTATATATGTCCTAATCTCCCAGTTCGTCCCTCCCTCCCCTTCCCTGCCGTGTCCACATGTCCGTTCTCTGTCTGTGTCTATATTCCTGCCCTGCAAATATGTTCATCTGTGCCATTTTTCTAGATTCCATGTATATGTGTTAAGATACAATATTTGTTTTTCTCTTTCTGACTTACTTCACTCAGTATGATCATCTCTAGTTGCATCCATGTTGCTGCAAATGGCATTATTTCATTCTTTTTTTATGGCTCAGTAATATTCCATTGTATCTATGTAGCACATCCTCTTTATCCATTCATCTGTCGTTGGACATTTAGGTTGTTTCTATGTCCTGGCTATTGTAAATAGTGCTGCAGTGAACATTGGAGTACATGTGTCCTTTAGAATTATGGTTTTCTCAGGGTATATGCCCAGTAGTGGGATTGCTGGGTCATATGGTAGTTCTATTTGTAGTTTTTTGAGGAACCTCCGTACTGTTCTCCATAGTGGCTGTATCAATTTACATTCCCACCAACAGTGCAAGAGGGTTCCCTTTTCTCCACACCCTCTCCAGCACTTACTGTTTATAGATCTTTTGATAATGGCCATTCTGACTAGTGTGAGATGATACCTCATTGTAGTTTTGATTTGCATTTCTCTAATAATTAGTGATATTGAGCATCCTTTCATGTGCCCCGTGGCCATCTGTATGTCCTTGGAGAGATGTCTATTTAGGTCTTCTGCCCATTTTTTAATTGGGTTGTTTGTTTTTTTGATATTGAGCTCCATGAACTGTTTGTATATTTTGGAGATGAATCCTTTGTCTCTTGCTTCATTTGCAAATATTTTCTCCCATTCTGAGGGTTGTCTTTTCGTCTTGTTTGTGGTTTCCTTTGCTGTTCCAAAGCTTTTAAGTTTAATTAGGTCCCATTTGTTTATTTTTGCTTTTATTTTCATTACTCTGGGAGGTGGGCCAGAAAAGATTTTGCTGTGGTTTATGTCAAAGAGTGTTTTTCCTATGTTTTCCTCTAAGAGTTTTATATAGTGTGTCGTCTTACATTTAGGTCTTTCATCCATTTGGAGTTTATTTTTGTGTGTGGCGTTAGGTACTATTCTAATTTCATTCTTTTACATGTAGCTTCCCAGTTTTCCCAGCATCACTTTTTTTTTTCCCTTAACATCTTTATTGGAGTATAAGTGCTTTACAATGGTGTGTTAGTTTCTGCTGTATAACAAAGTGAATCAGCTATACATATACATACATCCCCATATCTCCTCCCTCTTGTGTCTCCCTCCCCCCCTCCCTATCCCACCCCTCTAGGTGGACACAAAGCACCGAGCTGATCTCCCTGTGCTATGTGGTTGCTTCCCACTAGCTATCTGTTTTATATTTGGTAGCGTATGTAAAACACTCTCTCACTTTGTCCCAGCTTACCCATCCCCCACCGCGTCCTCAAGTCCATTCTGTACGTCTGCATCTTTATTCCTGTCCTGCCCCTAGATTCTTCAGAACTTTTTTTTTGTTTTTAGATTCCATATATGTGTGTTAGCATATGGTATTTGTTTTTCTCTTTCTGACTTACTTCACTCTGTATGACAGTCTCTAGGTCTATCCACGCCTCTGCAAATGACCCAATTTCATTCTTTTTTATGGCTGAGTAATATTCCACTGAATATATGTGCCACATCTTCTTTATCCATTCCTCTGTTGATGGACATTTAGGTTGCTTCCATGTCCTGGCTATTGTAAATAGTGCTGCAATGAACATTGGGGTGCAAGTGTCTTTTTGAATTATGGTTTTCTTAGAATATATGCCCAGTAATGGGATTGCTGTGTCATATGGTAATTCTATTTTTAGTTTTTTAAGGAACCTCCATACTGTTCTCTATAGTGGCTGTTGTATCAGTTTACATTCCCACCAACAGCCAGCACCACTTATTGAAGAGGCTGTCTTTTCTCCATTGTATATGTTCTTGCCTCCTTTGTCATCAGTTAGATGACTGTATGTGTGTGGGTTTATCTCTGGGTTTTCTATCCTGTTCCATTGATCTATATTTCTGTTTTTGTGCCAGTACCATACTGTCTTGATTACTGTAGCTTTGTAGTATAGTCTGAAGTCAGGGAGTCTGATTCCTCCAGCTACGTTTTTTTCCCTCAAGAGTTCTTTGGCTATTTGGGGTCTTTTGTGTTTCCATACAAATTGTAAAATTTTTTGTTCTAATTCTGTGAAGAATGCCATTGGTAATTTGATAGGGATTGCATTGAATCTGTAGATGGCTTTGGGTGGTATAGTCGTTTTCACTATATTGATTCTTCCAATCCAAGAACATGGTATATTTCTCCATCTGTTTATGTCATCTTGGATTTCTTTTATCAGTGTTTTATAGTTTTCTGAGTACAGGTCTTTTGCCTCCTTAGGTAAGTTTATTCCTAGGTATTTTATTGTTTTTGTTGCAGTGGTAAATGGGATTGTTTCCTTAATTTTCACAAATCAATCAAATTAGAAATGAAAAAGGAGAAATTACAACTGACACCACAGAAATACAAAGGATCATAAGATACTACTACCGGCAACTATATGCCTATAAAATGGGCAGCCTCGAAGAAATGGACAAATTCTTGGAAAGGTACAATTTTCCAAGACTGAACCAGGGAGAATTAGAAAACATAAACAGAGCTATCACAAGTAATGAAATTGAAACTGTAATTAAAAATCTTCCCAGACCAGATGGCTTCACCGGCAAATTCTATCAAACATTTAGAGAAGAGCTAACATCCATATTTCTCAAACCGTTTCAAAAAATTGCATAGGAGGAACACTCCCAAGTTCGTTTTACAAGGCTACCATCACCCTGATACCAAAACCAGAGATAGATATCACAAAAAAAGAAAATTACAGACCAGTGTCGCTGATGAACATAGATGCAAAAATCTTCAACAAAATGCTAGCAAATAGAATCCAGCACATTAAAAGGATCATATACCATGATCACGTGGGACTTGTCCCAGGAATGCAAGGATTCTTCAATATATGCAAATCAATCAATGTGATACACCGTATTAACAAATTAGGGAATAAAAAACCATATGATCATCTCAATAGATGCAGAAAAAGCTTTTGACAAAATTCAACACCCATTTATGATAAAAATTCTCCAGAAAGTGGGCATAGAGGGAACCTACCTCAATATAATAAAGGCCATATATGACAAACCCACAGCAAATATCATTCTCAGTGGTGAAAAACTGAAAGCATTTGCATTAAGATAAGGAATAAGACAAGGATGTCCACTCTCGCCACTCTTATTCAACATAGTTTTGGGAGTCCTAGCCATGACAGTCAGAGAAGAAAAGGAAATAAAAGGAATACAAATTGGAAAAGAGTAAGTAAAACTGTCACTGTTTGCAGATGACATGATACTATGCATAGAGAATCCTAAAGATGCCACCAGAAAACTACTAGAGCTAGTCAATGAATTTGGTAAAGTTGCAGGATACAAAATTAATGCACAGAAATCTCTTGCATTCCTATACACTAGTGATGAAAAATGTGAAAGAGAAATTAAGGAAACAATCCCTGTTTCCAATTTTTTAAAATTGCTAACCATACCGGAATGAACATCATTGTATGTGCATTATTGCATACAGTGTTACCTGTTTTGTTAGGACATGTTCCTTGGAATGGAATTGCTTGGTCAGCTTGGTCAAAGAGTGGATGCCTTATAATTATTGATGTCCTTTGGCTTACTCATGTCTAAAATGGGAGGCCTTGTATTCCAGATCTTACCCTGAGTCTCAGGTCTCTCATCTGAGAATAACATATTACACACACACACACACACACACATGCACACAGACGCTTAGCCCAGTGCCTAGCATTTGATATTTAATATTATTACTCATGTATTTTGGGGATTGAAATGTTTTCCACGTACATTTATTTTATTTCACTCTTTCTTAGATCTGCAGTCAGCTGTTTTGTAGAGAGTACTGGAGGTCTTCTAGCAGTTTTGCAACCTTGAGACTTTCAGTAACTTTAGGAGAGATTGGAATGCACCATGTACTAAAAGCTGATCGATAGAGAGCCTATTATGGAGGTCCCAGCTTGGGGTCCTAAAGTCTTAGGGCCATTAAAGGTATTTCAGAGAGTGTCATTGATGCTGAAAAAGCATGACAAGCCCTATTCTTCTGTGGCCTGTTTTTGGATAAGGAATTATTTTCAGTGTTGGGACTGGGCTTGAGTGTACAGTGTTACGAGGTGTTTTTGCCCATTATACTGTCACTGTGATCTCTTCTGTCCAGAACAAACAAATGATAAAGCAGCTGCCAGCCTGTGAGTAATGATCAAACCATTTTCATCATCCCCTGGTTTATGGTTTGAGAGTGCTCATTATGAGGTCTGATGTCAGTCATTTGTGCTGCACAAGGTGTTGGTCATGCCCAGCATCTACAGTCAAAGGGTGGTACTACACAGTTTGGGTACTGAGCTTTTCCTTTTTTTTTTGCTTTTGTTATATACCAGCGCTCTGGTTCAGATCCCCTATGATCTTAACCAATTATAGCTTTTAAAACTGTAAACCCCATTATTTTTTTAAATCATTGTGTGCCATGTTTTAAATAAAGTTAACCTTGAGATTATACTTCCCCTCGACTGCCCCTTGGCTGGCTTTGAACCTTGGGGGTGTCACCCAGCTTCTCTGAGCCTCGATTTTCACACCTTCCCAAACTCTGAGGGTTTTGTAAAGTTTCAGTGTGACAGTTTATATCAAATGCTTTTGCAGCATCTGTAACATAACAGGGATTCATAACTGCCTTTACCTTGTCTCCCTTTCCTCATTGTGCATCAGGGAAGGTTTTGTAAGGAGGGAGAGTGTATTATTCACATGAGGAGGAGGAAGTATTTAAATGTCATGTAAGGATTGTCTTTTATTTTCTCAAGGAAATTAAAGTCTAAGATTAGTGAATTTCATCCCTCTCCTTCCTTCCCTCTTCCTGTCTCTGTAGAAGCCCAGCCGCTAACCCTTGTTCTTCAAATAAAACCGTTCTCCTCCTTCTGAAAACACACACAGTCTTACTAGTTGCCTTGAGGACTTCAAATTACTGAAGTTTAGCTAGAACTCTATTATTTATTCTTGTTTTAATATTAAGATTTCTAGTTTCTTCATTTACTTATGAAGACTTAAGTTATAATTAGAAAGGTTCCCTGCTTAATGCACTTTTACCAGCTATAATGACTTTATCTGTTAGAACGAAGTTATAAAGTTATGTGAAATAAACGATGTCTAATCCATCCCCTCCACCACTGATGTTTTCTGTAATAGGATGTTACTTCCGTGGGATCCTCCTGCTTTTCTCTTATTTACCAATTCGAGAGATGTTCTCCTGTCCTTTTTCTTTACAGAAGCTTAATACCTAGTTGTTCTGAAACTTCCTGTGCAGATACCCAGGCCCCTTAACCAGAGATCCACATTCAGTAGGTCTGGGGCCATGACCCAGGACTCTGCATTTTTCATAAGCAGGTCAGTTGATAGTTATACAAGGGATCGAGGCAAACCTGGTCTCTCTCCAGCTTTGGAAGGAAATTATATTGCTAAGCTCACTTTGCAAAAAGTTAGTAATCCTGGCACAAAGCTGCTGGGCTGGAGATAAGAAGGCCCTTCTTCTGCAGAGGAGTGTCAATCTGCAGAATAGATGTGGGAAATAGTGCCAAGAGGAGCCTGAACCAAGATGGCGGAGTAAAAGTACGTGCTCTCACTCCCTCTTTTGAAAACACTAGAATCACAACTAGCTGCTGGACAGTCATCGACAGGAAGGCACGGGAACTCACCAAAAAAGATACCCCACATCCAAAGACAAAGGAGAAGCCACAATGAGATGGTAGGAGGGGTGCAATCACAGCAAAATCTAATCCCATAACTGCTGGGTGGGTGACTCATAGACTGGAGAACATTTATACCACAGAAGTCCACCCACTGGAGTGAAGGTTCTGAGCCCCACCACGTCAGGCTTCCCAACCTGGGCGTTCGGCAACGGGAGGAGGAATTCCTAGAGAATCAGACTTTGAAGGCTAGTGGAATTTGACTGCAGGACTTCGACAGGACTGGGGGAAGCAGAGACTCCACTCTTGGAGGGCACACACAAAGTAGTGTGCGCATCAGGACCCAGGGGGAGGAGCAGTGATCCCAGGGGAGACTGAACCAGACCTAACTGCTGATGTTGGAGGGTCTCCTGCGGCAGGGGGTGGGGGGCTGTGGCTCACCATGGGGACAAGGACACTGGCAGCAGAAGTTCTGGGAAGTACTCCTTGGCATGAGCCCTCCGGGAGTCTGCCATTAGCCCCACCAAAGGGCCCAGGTAGGCTCCAGTGTTGGGTTGCCTCAGGCCAAACAACCAACAGGGAGGGAACCCAGCCCCATGGATCACCAGTCAAGCGGATTAAAGTTTTACTGAGCTCTGCCCACCAGAGCAATAGTCAGGTCTACCCACCACCAGTCCCTCCCATCAGGAAACTTACACAAGCCTCTTAAATAGCCTCATCCACCAGAGGGCAGACAGCAGAAGCAAAAAGAACTACAATCCTGCAGCCTGTGGAACAAAAACCACATTCACAGAAAGATAGACAAGATGAAAACGCAGAGGACTATGTACCAGATGAAGGAACAAGACGAAATCCCAGAAAAACAACTACATGAAGTGGAGATAGGCAACCTTCCAGAAAAAGAATTCAGAATAATCATAGTGAAGATGATCCAGGACCTCGGAAAAAGAATGGAGTCAAAGATTGAGAAGGTGCAAGAAATGTTTAACAAAGACCTAGAAGAATTAAATAACAAACAAACAGATGAACAATACAATAACTGAAATGAAAACTACACTAGAAGGAACTAATAGCAGAATAACTGAGGCAGAAGAACGGATAAGTGACCTGGAAGACAGAATGGTGGAATCCACTGCTGCGGAACAGAATAAAGAAAAAAGAATGAAAAGAAATGAAGACAGCCTAAGAGACCTCTGGAACAACATTAAACGCAACAACGTTCGCATTATACGGGTCCCAGAAGGAGAAGAGAGAGAGAAAGGACCAGAGAAAATATTCGCAGAGATTATAGTCGAAAACTTCCTTAACATGGGAAAGGAAATACCACCCAAGCCCAGGAAGCGCAGCGAGTCCCATACAGGATAAACCCAAGGAGAAACATGCCGAGACACATAGTAGTCAAATTGACAAAAATTAAAGACAAAGAAAAATTATTGAAAGCAGCAAGAGAACAACGACAAATAACATACAAGGGAAGTCCCATAAGGTTAACAGCTGATTTCTCAGCAGAAACTCTACAAGCCAGAAGGGAGTGGCATGATATACTTAAAGAGATGAAAGGGAAGAACCTACAAGCAAGATTACTCTACCCGGCAAGGATCTCATTCAGATTCGATGGAGAAATCAAAAGCTTTAGAGACAAGCAAAAGCTAAGAGAATTCAGCACCACCAAACCAGCTCTACAACAAATGCTAAAGGAACTTCTCGAAGTGGGAAACACAAGAGAAGAAAAGGATCTACAAAAACAAACCCAAAACAATTAAGAAAATGGTCATAGGAACATACATATCGATAATTACCCTAAACGTGAATGGATTAAATGCTCCAACCAAAAGACACAGGCTGGCTGAATGGATACAAAAACAAGACCCATATGTATGCTGTCTACAGGAGACCCACTCCAGACTTAATGACACATACAGACTGAAAGTGAGGGGATGGAAAAAGATATTCCATGCAAGTGGAAATCAAAAGAAAGCTGGAGTAGCAATACTCATAAAATAGACTTTAAAATAAAGAATGTTACAAGAGACAAGGAAGGACACTACATAATGATCAAGTGATCAATCCAAGAAGAAGATATAACAATTATAAATATATCTGCACCCAACATAGGAGCACCTCAATACATCAGGCAACTGCTGACAGCTGTAAAAGAGGATATCGACGGTAACACAGTAATAGTGGGGGACTTTAACACCTCACTTACACCAATGGACAGATCATCTAAAATGAAAATAAATAAGGAAACAGAAGCTTTAAATGACACAATAGACCAGATAGATTTAATTGATATATAGGGCATTCCATCCAAAAACAGCAGATTACACTTTCTTCTCAAGTGCGCACAGAACGTTCTCCAGGATAGATCACATCTTGGGTCCCAAATGAAGCCTCAGTAAATTTAAGAAAATTGAAATCACATCAAGCATCTTTTCTGACCACAACGCTATGAGATTAGAAATGAATTACAGGGTAAAAAACACAAACACACGGAGGCTAAACACTACGTTATTAAATACGTTATTAAATAACCAAGGGATCACTGAAGAAATCAAAGAGGAAAGCAGAAAATACCTAGAGACAAATGACAATGAAAACACGACAATACAAAACCTATGGGATGCAGCAAAAGCAGTTCTAAGAGGGACGTTTATAGCTATACAAGTGTACCTCAAGAAACAAGAATCATCTCAAATAAACAATCTAACCTTACCCCTAAAGGAACTAGAGAAAGAAGAAGAAACAAATGCCGAAGTTAGCAGAAGGAAACAAACCATAAAGATCAGAGCAGAAATAAATGAAATAGAAACAAAGAAATCAATAGCAATGATCAATAAAACTAAACGCTTCTTCTTTGAGAAGATAAACAAAATTGATAAACCATTAGCCAGACTCATCAAGAAAAAGAGGGAGAGGACTCAAATCAATAAAATTAGAAATGAAAAAGGAGAAGTTACAGTAGACACCGCAGAAATACAAAGCACCCTAAGAGACTACTACCAGCAACTCTATGCCAATAAAATGGACAACCTGGAAGAAATGGACAAATTCTTAGAAAGGTATAACCTTCCAAGGCTGAACCAGGAAGAAACAGAAAATATGAACAGACCAATCAGAAGTAATAAAATTGAAACTGTGATTAAAAATCTTCCAACAAACAAACGTCCAGGACCAGATGGCCTCAGAGGTGAATTCTATCAAACATTTCGAGAAGAGCTAACACCCGTCTTCTAAAACTCTTCCCAAAAATTGCGGAGGAAGGAACACTCCCAAACCCATTCTATGAGGCCACCATCACACTGATACCAAAACCAGACAAAGATACTACAAAAAAAGAAAATTCCAGACCAATATCACTGATGAATATAGATGCAAAACTGCTCAGCAAAATACTAGCAAACAGAATCCAACAACACATTAAAAGGATCATATACCACGATCAAGTGGGATTTATCCCAGGGATGCAAGGATTCTTCAGGATACACAAATCAGTCAGTGTGGTACACCATGTTAACAAATTGAAAAAGAAAAACCATATGATCATCTCAATAGATGCAGGAAAAGCTTTTGACAAAATTCAACACCCATTTATGATAAAAAAAAACTCTCTAGAAAGTGGGCATAGAGGGAAGCTACCTCAACATAATAAAGGCCATATATGACAACCCCACAGGAAACATCATTCTCAATGGTGAAAAACTGAAAGCATTTCCTCTAAGATCAGGAACAAGACAAGGATGTCCACTCTCACCGCTATTACTCAACATAGTTTTGGAAGTCCTAGCCACGGCAATCAGAGAAGACAAAGAAATAAAAGGAATAGAAATTGGAAAAGAAGAAGTAAAACTGTCAGTGTTTGCAGATGACATGACACTATACATAGAGAATCCTAAAGATGCCACCAGAAAACTACTAGAGCTAATCAATGAATTTGGTAAAGTTGCAGGATACAAAATTAATGCACAGAAATCTCTTGCCTTCCTATACACTAGTGATGAAAAATGTGAAAGAGAAATTAAGGAAACACTTCCATTTACCATTGCAACAAAAAGAATAACCTAGGAATAAACCTACCTAGGGAGACAAAAGACCTGTATGCAGAAAACTCTAAGACACTGTTGAAAGAAATTAAAGATGATACCAAGAGATAGAGAGATATACCATGTTCTTGGATTGGAAGAATCAATATTGTGAAAATGACTATACTAGCCAAAGCAATCTACAGATTCAATGCAATCCCTATCAAATTACCAATGGCATTTTTTACGGAACTAGAACAAAAAATCTTAAAATTTGTATGGAGACACAGAAGACCCCGAATAGCCAAAGCCGTCTTGAGGGAAAAAAACGGGGCTGGAGGAGTCAGACTCCCTGACTTCAGATTATACTACAATGCTCCAGTAATTAAGACAGCATGGTACTGGCACAAAAACTGAAACACAGATCAATGGAACAGGATAGAAAGCCCACAGATAAACCCACGCACCTATGGTCACCTAATCTACGACAAAGGAGGCAAGGATATTCAATGGAGAAAATAACAGTCTCTTCAATAAGTGGTGCTGGGAAAACTGGACAGCTACATGTAAAAGAATGAAATTAGAACACTCCCTTACACCATACAGAAAAATAAACTTAAAATGGATTAGAGACCTAAATGTAAGACCGGACACTATAAAAGTCTTTAGAGGAAAACATAGGAAGAACAGTCTTTGACATAAATCACAGCAAGATCTTTTTTGATCCACCTCCTAGAGTAATGGAAATAAAAAGAAAAAGAAACAAATGGGACCTAATGAAACCTAAAAGCTTTTTCACAGCAAAGGAAACCATAAAGAAGATGAAAAGACAGCCCTCAGAATGGGAGAAAATATTTGGAAACGAATCAACAGACAAAGGATTAATCTCCAAATATAGAAACAGCTCATGCAGCTCAATATTAAAGAAACAAGCAACCCAATCCAAGAATGGGCAGAAGACCTAAATAGACATTTCTCCAAGGAAGACATACAAATGGCCGAGAAGCACATGAAAAGGTGTTCAACATCACTAATTATTAGAGAAATGCAAATCAAAACTACAATGAGAAAAAAAAAAAAAAAAAAAAAACTACAATGAGGTATCACCTCATACCAGTTAGAATGAGCTTCATCAGAAAATCTACAAACAAACAAATGCTGGAGAGGGTGTGGAGAAAAGGGAACCCTCTTGCACTGTTGGTGGGAATGTAAATTGATACAGCCACTACTGAGAACAGTATTGAGATTCCTTAAAAAACTAAAAATAGAATTACCATATGATCTAGCAATCCCACTACTGGGCATATACCCAGAGAAAACCGCAATTCAAAAAGACACATGCACCCCAATGTTCATTGCAGCAGTATTTACAATAGCCAGGGCATGGAAGCAACCTAAATGCCCATCGGCAGACGAATGGATAAAGAACAAGTGGTACATATATACAATGGAATATTACTCAGCCATAAAAAAGAACGAAATTGGGTCATTTGTTGAGACATGGATGGATCTAGAGACTGTCATACAGAGTGAAGTAAGTCAGAAAGAGAAAAACAAATATCGCATATTAACGCATAAATGTGGAACTTAGAAAAATGGTACAGATGAACTGGTTTGCAGGGCAGAAATTGAGGCACAGGTGTAGAGAACAAACGTATGGACACCAAGGGGGGAAAGCGGTGGGGCGGTGGGGGTGGTGATGTTATGAATTGGGAGATTGGGATTGTCATGTATACACTGATGTGTATAAAATTGATGACTAATAAGAACCTGCTGTATAAAAAAGTAAGTAAAATTCAAAAATTCAAGAAAAAAATGTAATCCTTTTTTCTAATTGTTTAGCCATAATTAAAATGCCTAGGGCTTCCCTGGTGGCGCAGTGGTTGAGAATCTGCCTGCTAATGCAGGGGACACGGCTTCGAGCCCTGGTCTGGGAAGATCCCACATGCCACGGAGCAGCTGGGCCCGTGAGCCACAACTACTGAGCCTGCGCGTCTGGAGCCTGTGCCCCGCAACGGGAGGGGCCGCGATAGTGAAAGGCCCGCGCACCGCGATGAAGAGCGGTCCCCGCACTGTGATGAAGAGTGGCCCCCGCTTGCTGCAACTAGAGAAAGCCCTCGCACGAACCGAAGACCCAACACAGCCAAAAATAAATAAATAAATAAATAAATAAATAAATAAAGTAGCTATAAAATTTAAAAAAAAAAAATGCCTATATTTCATCCGCTGCTTTTCTCCTTTTCCCTAGCCACCTTTGGGCAGTGTTGTCCCCTCCTCTCTGTCATTTACACTGTGAGCTCCACTGGAGCAGCCCCTCCTAGTTGTTGCACATAAGACCTATCTTATCTGCATTCCATCAGCTGCTAGCAGGGCTATACCATGTGAAGTAGAGTTGTGGTATCTTCTTAAACCATGGCTTTGCTTTGTGTTGCATAATAAATCTTATATTCACTATTTAAGTGGGCCTGTCAGTCTTGAGAGTGCTCTGATTTTACTGGCACTGTTAATATAGGCACTTGTTTCTACCATCTTCATAGTGCTAGTTTCTTTGGTGCATAATACTGGAAGGTGTGGGGCAGTCTCACATGTTCTGGTGGCAGGATGGATGTATGAGCCTTCAGCATACCCTAGTTCAGAGTTGTGCCCAGGTGTCCTGAATTAGCTGATAATCTTGCAACTTGAAAGATGGCTAAAATGTAGATGGTGCCTCTTGGCTTCTGGCAGAAGCAAACACAATTATTCTTTGAAGGAACACTTTCCTCCAAATATAAATAAAACATTAAAAATAAACACCTAGGGACTTCCCTGGTGGTCCAGTGGTAAAGAATCTGCCTTGCAATGCAGGGGACGTGGGTTTGATCCCTGGTCAGGCAACTAAGATCCCACATGCCACGGGGCAACTAAGCCCACACGCCACAACTACTGAGCTCACACGCCTCAACTAGAGTTGACGTGCCACAAACTACAGAGCCCACGTGCTCTGGAACCTGTGTGCCACAGCTACAGAGCCCACACACCCTGGAGCCTGTGCGCCACAGCTAGAGAAGAGAAAACCGCATGCAACAACTAGAGAGAAGCCCCCGTGCCACAGGAAAGAACCTGTGCGCCCCAGTGAAAAATCCCACATGCCTCAATGAAGATCCCGCATGCCACAACTAGGACCCGAAACAAATAAATAAATAATAAATAAATCTTTAAAAAACATAAACAACTAATTTAGGTGGCACCCCCCAATGAAATTCAGATGTTGGAATTATCTATATTATGCATTCTATTAAAAAATCATAAATGAAATGTTTAAAGAAATAAAAAATAGAGAATCGTAAAAAGGAACAAGCAACACAATATGAAAAGTGACCAGCAGATCTGAAAAAGAAACAGATTTTAGAAATGAATCTTATTATTGTTAATTAAAATAATAAAAATAACCAAACAAATAAATAAAAACCATCAGTGGAAGGTCTTAGATGAAAGAATATTTGGTGATTAGACAGATTAGACACAGATGAGAACTGCCAAATTGAAGAAATTACCGAGAATGCAACATGGAGAGATAGGACGATGAAAATTATCGGACAGAGAGGTTAATAATGTACAGGATAGAATGAGAAATTATGACATAAATCCAGTCATAGCCTCAGAGGAACACAGTAGAGAAATACAGAAGAGGTAATCGCTTAATAATTTTCCAGAAGATTTGAAAGATAGCAGTCCACAGAAACAGAAAAAGTATTGTGAACCATCAACATACATGAAATCTGCACTTTGGTATTTTGAACTAAGATTGCAGAACCCCAGAGATAAAAGAAAGATCTTAAAGTGATCTAGCGAAGTAGAACAGATCACCTATAAGGGAATAATAATAACCTGACCGACAGCAGACACCTCAGTAGGAACAATCAAAGCCTGAAGACAGAGGAATCAGTTAATATCTTCAAAGTTTTGAGAGAAAATTAAAAATTTCTGAGACTGAAGATGAAATGAAGCCGTTTTAGAATGAACAAAAACAGAAAATTTATACTTAATGAACCTACATTAAAGGAACATTCAGGAAGAAGAAAAGTGAAAACAAGCTAAGCATCAAACTTGAACTAGGAAAACATCAATGTTAATCTGAAAACTGTGTAAGGAAGCAATGATAAAGGCATATGAGCAAAAATTAGTGAAATTTGAAACAAAAAAGATATCACAAATAAACTACAATTTTAGCTGAGATTAAAAAGAAACTATAATAATACTATGAACTACTCTATGCCATATATCTAGAGGAGATGGATAAATTCTAAGAAAAATGTCACTGAACAAAATTAAGGTAAGAAAAAAAAAATTGAGTAGTCTTATAGATTAACAGACAGGACAGATTATTGTTTATTATTTCTATTACCTTAAGTAAATCTAACAAAGGGTGTATAAGAATTTTAGGTAGAAAAACTATAAAACTTATTGGAGGATTTTGAGGAAAACCTAATAAATGGACAGGCAAACCATGCTCATCAGTAAGAAGACTCAGTATAATGAAGAAGCCAGTCATCCTTGGGTTGATTGATGGAGTCAGTGCTCTTCCACATCAGATTTTCTACAGAGACTTCTGAGAAACTTTATTCCAAAATTTATTTGAAGAACTAAGGCCCAAGAATATACAATGTAGCTCAATAAGACATTATGATATTGGGGATAGACAGGTGATCAATGGAATAAAATAAAGAACTCAGAAACGGACCCTTGGTAAATGACAGAGATGTATTGCAGATCTGAGTGGAAAGAGGGAATAATTAAGTAAATGGTTCTGGGACAAGATATACATCCCCATGGAAAACAGTTCTTTTTCTATCAATACACAAATGTCTAACTTCATTCCTGACTAATCAGAAATTTAATGTAAAGGCAAAACTTGAAAACTTTTAGAAAAAGAAAACATACTACTTTGGAGTAGGGAAGTTTTTCTTAAAACAAGATTCGAAAGGTCTATCCATGAAAGAAAAGGCTGTCACCTGCATTAAAGTTAAGGACAACTGTTCATCAGAGGGCACCATTAATGTAATAGAAAGACAAACCTCAGGGACTTCTCTGGTGGCACAGTGGTTAAGAATCCGCCTGCCAATGCAGGGGACGCGGGTTCGATCCTTGGTCCGGGAAGATCCCACATGCCACAGAGCAACTAAGCCCATGTGCCACAACTACTGAGCCTGCACTCTAGAGCCGGCGAGCCGCAAGCACTGAGCCCACGTGCTGCAACTGCTGAAACCTGTGTGCCTAGAGCCCATGCTCTGCAACAAGAGAAGCAAAGCCACCGCAATGAGAAGCCCGCACACCGCAACGAAGAGTAACCCCCACTCGCCTCAACTAGGGAAACCCCGCGCACAGCAACGAGGACCCAACGCAGCCAAAAAAAAAGAAAAAGACAAACCTCGAACTGGGCAAAGATATTTTTAAGACATACAACAGACAAGTGATTTTTGTCTAAAATATACAAAGAACTTCTTCAGGTCAGTAGAAAAATGAACATAAACACACAAACAGGTATTTCCCAGACGAATAAATATTGAAAACAAGTGGCCCAGAAACATATCAAAAGATGCTCAACATCGTTAGTATTCAACAAAATGTAAACCAGAAAAGCAATGAGGTACCGTTCTATCCCTATTAGATCAGCAAAAATTAAGAAGCCTGGTAATTCCATGTTTTGTTCAGGATGTAGACCTACTGCACCTGTTATAAATAGCTGGTGGGAGTGAAAAGTAGTACAACCAATTTGGAAGAGAATGTGGCACCTTCTTATAAAAGTTGTTTCTACATCCTATAGCCCAGCAATTCTACACTTAGGGAATTCTATATCCAGAAAACCTTTTGCACACCCATGCCAGGAGACATTTATGAGAATGTTCTGAACGGCTATGCTTGTAATCATAAACACAAGAAAATAATCCATATATTCTTACATAGGAGAATGAATAAATGTTGTCTACATGCACATCAGAATATCATACAACAGTGAAATTGAGCAGCGTAGATGAGTCTCAAAATTTAATATTGAGTGAAAATAGGCAAAATGCAGATGACTAGTCAGAACGATACCATTTTTATAAAACTTAAAAACAAGCAAAACTAAATGATACATGTAGAGATATGTATTTGAGATAATATTGTTTTTAAAAAAGAAATAAATGACAACAGAAGTTTTGTGGTAGTGACCAGGACTGGGACAGGGGAGGAACAAGTGTCAATGTAGCAGTATTTTAAGTTGGGTATTATTATTATTATGCGTTATAACTTATACGTATGGCACATATGTTCATTTGTATGTATCAAAAAATTGTATAGCAACAAGATAAAGAGCCAGACAACCTGGGTTCCTGTTATGGTACTTCTGTTCACTAAAGGTTCAACCATGGACAAGTTACCTAACGTCTTCAAAGATCAGTTTCCTTATCTGAAAAGTGGGGTGATAGCAATGGTACTTATATCACTGAGCTGTTGTGATTATTAAATGGGACTCCACAAGGCTTAAGTTAGTGCCAAATACAGAGTAAGTGTGCAGTATATTTAGCTTTTATTTCATTATCTTATTCTTAAAACATGATATGTGATGCTAAATACTTCACTTAGAATTAAAGCAGACAGCGTTCCCACACAGAATGCACTTCTGATCGTACGGCAGAAGTGAGATGTTCACAATATGCATTTAAATATGCATAAATAATACATATTGAATTACTCAGAAGGGTTAATGAGTTTAGTAGAGATTCCTTGACTCTGACAGACCAAAGAAGAGGTCTTCTGGAGGGAGGAGCAACTTTTATGCCCGCTAAGTCTTGTAAATTCTGGAATATTAGCGAAAGTGTCCCATCATTTCTTGAGTACAGCGAGAGAACATTAGAGAAAGGCCATTTTCCAAAAGTGGGTCACAGGTTGATACACCATGGGGTCAAGACATCCCCAAACAGACATCCCATTGTGCTCTTAGAAGTAATCACATTTAACTTCAGTGGGTATGAATGGAGCTCAGTAACTCCAGAAGACATTTTATAATGTAAAATGCAATTCCAACTCCAGTGGATAGTTCAAAGTGGCATGTATATTCTGTAGTAAGTAAGATTTTGCCAGGGCTGTTGAAACAGTTGTGCTAGAATTAGAAAGAGAGCATTTAAAATTTGGTTGGTTTGAAAATGTTTTGACTGCACACATTGGGAAGCACTAAACTGGATTTGTCAAGAATGGCATTATTGGTGGAAGAGCGGAAGTCGCTGTATAAAGTGGCCTGTTACCCCGAGCGTAGGAAAGTATAAAAATTTTTATGTGTGGTCACAAGACATATCACTATGAACAGTGTTATAGTAGCTATTACCACTCGGTGGATTAATAAGGAATGTGAAAATGTGTAAAATTTCCAATAATGCCCCAATGTTTGGTTATATATTCACACATATTTTCATTTTACTATTCAGTGTAACTGTGTGGCAGAGAAAAGGCCACATACTTCACGAAGCAGTCTGTTACAAAGTTGAACATAGGTACACAGATGTAAAGTGATTTTTTTTTAAGGTGAACTAGCGAGTCAGTCCAGATTTCCTTTATTTTGTGGCAACTCCCTGATGAGGAATGTTTGAACTAATTCCACATTTAAATGCTTTACAGAGTCTGACAAACAGATATGTTGTGTGTACCGTGAATGAAGTATAATTATCCTTCTGTCTTTTAGGACAGGTGCTTTCTTCTTTCAAGTAGGCACATGGTCAGTGAGGTGACTCACTCTGAAAAGCTTCAGATTCCTAAAATCTTTCAAAACGTTTTCCTATAGCAGGTCCAGTCAAAGACCTATGGGTTTTTAAAAGACCAATTCATCATGTTGTGAAGTTCTTCATCTGCGAATTAGACTCAGAAAAAAAGCAAAGTTTAGAATATTTGAGAATAAGACCTGAGCATAAAATCATAGTCACCTCTGAGGTCCACTTTAATAGCCCTGAAGTTAATTAAGGATTATTTTTAAAGTATTTTGTAAGCAGTGCCGTTGATGCTAAATAGATGTTTATGGTAAAATAATCAACTGAGATAGTTTTTTACATTTAAAGCTGTCATATGAGACAACTGCCCTTCTCCAGGTGACTCATCTATTGTAAAAAAAAAAAAAAAAAAAATGCAAATCATCAAAAAAGATTCCTTTAGTTTTTTTTGAGTGAGTTTTGTATTATGTATTACATGTAATTCTGGATTATAGTTTAAGATTCAACCTAGGTGCGACTTAATCCGGGATATAGCCTGTTCTTTTAAATTTTAGTTCTAACGTAGGTATAGTCAATAGGAGAGGAAGTATTGATAACAACAATAACAGTAACAGGAATAATAACCATGATAGCTAATCTCTATTGAGTTTAAACTAGGCAAATACTGTGCTAAGTGCTTGACTGACATCTCACCGAATCATTGCATAATCCTCATAGGGCTGGTACTGTTCTATCTCCATACTGCAATGAGGGAACTGAGGTGCATAAAATGTGATTTTATGTGGAATCTCACCGCTGGTAAGTGTTAGGGTGGGATGTGTACAGAGGTAGCCTAGGTCTAAAGCTGATGTTTAAAAAGAGTGTGCAGTTCCGGCTCCACGCTCAGTAACATTACTTTACAGATATATTGGAGCCTTGATATATCGCTGTTTTCAAGGTCTGTACACTAGGACTGCAAGGCAAGACTGCCTTAAACGAAACCAACATTGTTCTTTAAAAGAAGACGGAATTCTTATCTTGAATTTCATTGCTAAAGTGAGGTTCTGGAATAAACGTAGCCCTTCAGTAGGACACAGCCAATTTCATTTCTCCCAGAATTGGAGTCATTACTCACACAAAGTTTTGCCCTTTTGGTTATGAAGCCTGCGAACCCTGGCTTTAAAAATTTCAATTAAATGTGTACATCTCCACACAATCCCTCTAAGACATGATTGGTATTTCCTGTAGATGTAAGCTCCTCTAGGAAATGGTATTTGCTTATTTAAAAATTTCCCTTTAATTTTCCAGGTTTTATGGCTGCACTGTGTCAGCGTAAGCTTGCCTTTGAAATCGATTTATAAGCCCTGATTCCCTTTCCCAAGACCTTTTATTTCTATGCCAATTAGATAACGTCGTATTGTGGGGATTTTCTGAAGTATGCCCACTCAAACAAGGCAGCCATCTGCCTTTCCGAGGTCTGATCTGCTGACTTCCGTTGTTTTATAAAATGACTTCAGGGTACCTGCGTGGGCTGGAACTGGTTTGCAGTTTGCTGAATCGTTGAGTTATGTTGTCCCTAACGGAGCCCAGGCCTTGTTTTGTTCCCAGTGAGCATCAGGTTGGAGGGAGAGCTCGGGAAGCTGTGAAGTGCATCGGAATGAGTAAGGCGGACTGAGTTCTCTTTCTCATATTAATGAGTTTTCTGGCCGTAATTAGAGGTTATAATGAAGAAGCACTTTGAAAATCCAACCTACCTACCTCCGTCAGAATCACCTTTTAAAAACAGTTTTTCACATGTTTATCTGCCCAGTACGAACACGGATTCTTAGTTTTCACTCATTTTAACCCAGAAAGGCTGCATGTTATACAGTTCTTTGCCTTGGGTTTTTTTCACTGAATATATTTTCATGTGTGCACACAACTTCCCCATTCTTTTGTACTGCTACCTAATATTCTATTCCAAGGCATATTGTAATTTATTTAACCAGTTCCCTATTGTTGGAAATCTGGGTAAGTTTCTAGACTTTTGCCATCACAAGCATTGCTTCATTAAGTTTTCTTGTATACATGTCATTTTGCATGTATTTAAGTTTTTCTGTAGGTTAAATACTCAAAACTAGAAATGCAGGATCAAAGGGTGTATGTGTATGTCATGTGGGTAGATATGGCCCAGTCGTCTTCCAAACCGTCATGATTTTTAGACCCCTCGCGTCTCATTACTCTGCAGTCAGAATGCTAGGCTTCAGCTAAACTAATTAGGAGCCCTAGTTAGTGGCCCTGGAAAACTTGATAAAGATTTTCACCTATTTTCTGACTTTCTCAAAACATCCTTTCCTCCTATTCCTTCCACTCCACACCTTCACAGATCGTTCCCAAACACACAGGAAACCCTTCTCTCTTATGGGCTCACAGCCTCACAGTTTATGTTGCTTTTCTTTTCTGAATGTTTATGGCGTGTACACACTGTACTCATTTCGAAACTCCATCTTATACTACTTGCAACTTAATTGCTTCTTTTGCAATGTGTGGCCTTCCCAGCAGGTTTATCAGCAGGATGAGGGCTCTTATTAGCTTTCTTTTTCACATTTTGTATACTTGTTAATGCCTAGGACAGTGCCATTGTGGGATTCTTTTCTAATCTTCTGAGGAAAACAGATTTATTGTTTTGGTTAAAAACACCTGCTTTTTATGAGGAAAAAAATGGTACGAAAAAGTGCCAGATAATAGAAAAACTCCCTGAACTGTCACTATCCAGAGATAGCTACTCTTGACATGTTGTCACGCATCCGGTTCTCTCTTGATGGATAAATATACAGATCTACAGATAGATGTGCACCGTTTTACACGTGACCTCACACTGTTCCAATAATTAAGTACCTTGCTTTTCTTCAATAGAAGATTTAGATCTTTCCCCATGTCAACTGGTATGCTTCTATATAATTTTTAATGGCTATATAGTAGTTGTTTCTACACACACACGGTAGTTCATTTAACCAGTACTGAACTGATTGACATTTGTGGTTTATAGTTTTCTCTCTGAGTCAGTGCATCTGTCAGTACTAGTGTGATGATCTCTTTAGGTAAGGTAAGGTCTTGGAAATGAAAGAACTGTGTTAAAGCATGGATAAATCTTATGGGATCTAAATAATTACTCATAGAAGAGAAGAAAGTTTAAAGCAGTGTTGAGTACTTTTTCCTAGGCAGCTGTCAAATTCTGATAGTTAGCTGTGGCCTTCAGTACAGCATTCAGTCATCAAAAAGTGTTGTGAAATATTAGACATAAATAAAAGGAAAAAAAATCTCAAAGAGGTACTCTAGGAGAAATAACCTTTGCATGTATTCATGAGTGTACAAATGAATCATTGCTTTCTGCCTTTTATCCTGCTGGGCACTGACTACCTGTCTTTCTCCTTCCCCAAACTATTTTGGAAAGCTTGTCTAATTTAGAATATTATAAAAGCATTTTCTCTCCTGCCAAGGTACAGAGAAGAGCGGTGTTTTCTGTTTCTTGGAGAATAGTTTGCTTAGGAAAGTACACAATCTGATGAAAGAGCCTGCAGCTGTGGGCTATTTTGAAGCCTACTTGAAAACACTTTGATCTGTTTATTTCTTTACTACTCCACTTTATTTCAGAAAAGATTTGAGATGGTTTACAAAGATGAAAACAATGGGCTAGATAAAATTTATTTGATAGATGAGAAAAAGGAGGTAAACGGAAAATGAGGGTAAGAAAGTGCATAGAAAGCCAAGAGTAAGGATAGTTCACAAAATACACAAGCAAGATGAAATTGCTATCTTTGGCATTGTAGAATAGTTGCACGTGGGCAGTTTTGTATGGTTCAACCACAATATTAAGTCATGTGTACTTGCTCGAGACGGGCCTCAGGTTTGGCCCTGAGCTGGCATGTGGGCTTGTAGCCTCATCGTTATGATTAGAACACAACCCTCCTACTCAGAAGAAGTCAAATATTCCTGATATTGAGGCCAACGTGAAAATTCACCTAGAGAAGAGATTTTTAAACAGTGTAACTTCATGAACCCAGAATACCACAGCTGGAAAGGCCTTAAGAGGCCGTCCTGTTCAACCTTCTTAGGATCGTGTGAGGCCTTGTATTGGCCTTGTAGTTGTGTAGTGCTGTTCAGGGGACTCTGGAGGGAACACATCTGCATATGACCTGTCTGCATATGACCTGACCTTGAGTCAGTTGCTTCACCTCTCCAATCCACAGTTTCTTTGTGTACCAAATAGGAGTAAGGACTGGTTCTTACCTCATGAGGTTGTCATGAGGATTAAGATAATGCAAGGGAGGGAAATGCAAATGAAAACCAGCCACGATGAGATACTACTTGGTGCCCATGAGGATGGCTGTAACCAAAAAGACAGACGATAAGTGTTAGTGAGGATGTGGAGAAACCAGAACCCTCATACACTACTGGTGGGAAGGTAAAATGGCAGCTGCTTTGGAAAACACTCTGGCAGTTCTTCAGAAGGTTAACATATAATCCAGAAATGCCACTCCTAGGTGTGTACTGAAGAGAAAACACCAGAACTTGTATACAAATATTCATGGCAGCGTTATTTGTAAGAGCCCAAAGTGGAAACAACCCAAATGTCATCAACTAATGAATGGAAAAAAGGACAGTATACTGCATGATTCTATTTATATGAAGTGACCAGAAAAGGCAAATGATTAGCGACAGAAAGTAGATTAGTGGTTGTCTCGGGCTGGAGGCTATGGGGGAAATAGGGAATAACTGCTAGAGACATGGGGTTTCTTTTGGGGGTGATAAAATTTTTATAAAATTGATTGTGGTGATGGTTACTCTGTGACATGTACTCTTTTTTAAAAATTTATTTTATTTTTATTTTTATTTATTTTTGGCTTCATTGGGTCTTTGTTGCTGCGCGCGGGCTTTCTCTAGTTGCAGGGAGCGGGGACTGCTTTACAGTGTGCGGGCTTCTCATTGCCGTGGCTTCTGTTTTTTTTTTTTTTTCCTCATTTTTTTTTTTAAACATCTTTATTGGAGTATAATTGCTTTACAATGGTGTGTTAGTTTCTGCTTTATAATAAAGTGAATCAGTTATACATATATATATATCCCCATATCGCCTCCCTCTTGCATCTCCCTCCCACCAGCCCTATCCCACCCCTCTAGGTGGTCACAAAGCACCGAGCTGATCTCTCTGTGCTATGCGGCTGCTTCCCACTAGCTATCTATTTTGCATTTGGTAGTGTATATATGTTCATGCCACTCTCTCACTTCATCCCAGCTTCCCCTTCCCCCTCTCCATGTCCTCAAGTCCGTTCTCTAGTAGGACTGCGTCTTTATTCCTGTCTTGCCCCCTGGTTCTTCATGACCTTTTTTTTTTTTTTTTTTAAGATTCCATATATATGTGTTAGCATACGGTATTTGTTTTTCTCTTTTTGACTTACTTCACTCTGTATGACCAACTCTAGGTCCATTCACCTCACTACAAATAACTCAATTTAGTTTCTTTTTATGGCACAGTGGCTTCTCTTGTTGTGGATCATGGGCTCTAGGTGCGCGGGCTTCCGTAGTTGTGGTTCACGGTCTCTAGAGCGCAGGCTCAGTAGTTGTGGCGCACGGGCCTAGTTGCTCCACGGCATGTGGGATCTTCCCGGACCAGGGCTCGAACCCACATCCCCTGCATCGGCAGGCAGATTCTTAACCACTGCACCACCAGGGAAGCCCCAACATGTACTCTTTAAATAGGTGAATTGTATCGTAGGTGAATTATATTATTTATGCATATATGTGTATACACACACACACACACAAAAGATAATGCACGACAAAGTTCTTAGTGTAGTGCAATAAGCAGTATACTAAGTAAACACTCAATAAATGTAGCCTTTTCTTTTTCAAACAAATGGTGAAACTGAGGCCCAGAGAGGTGAAATGCCTTATCCTAATCAGGTGGCTCCCTTGGCCTAAACCAGAGCCCGGTTCTCCTGAACCTAAATCAGAGTTGTCTCCTTCTTCAGGAGAGCAGCCGTAGAGACCCCATGGTTCCTGCTAAGGAGATCTTGGATTGTTTTGACTTCAGTTAACCTTCATTTGGCCTTGAACCTTTCCATCTTGAAAAGATTTTTGAGTTTCCCAATTGTGGATGCAATATAAACCTTGAAAGAGTCAGCAAAATTTTCAATTAACCATGATAAACTGCTTGAATTGATTCATGGCCCTGCCTGCTATTGACTTCTCAGAGACTGATTAGCCTGGCTCAGAGTTACCCAGGCACTTGGCTTTTTCTTTTTAATTTATTTAATTTATTTATTTCTGGCTGCATTGGGTCTTCATTGCTATGCGCGGGCTTTCTCTAGTTGCGGCGAGTGGGGGCTACTCTTCGTTGCGGTGCACGGGCTTCTCATTGCGGTGGCTTCTCTTGTTGCGTGCAGAGCATGGCTCTAGGCGTGCGGGCCTCAGTAGTTGTAGCACACGGGCTCAGTGGTTGTGGTGCACGAGCTTAGTTGCTCTGCGGCATGTGTGGGATTGTCCCGGACCAGGGCTTGAACCCATGTCCCCTACACTGGCAGGTGGATTCTTAACCACTGCGCCGCCAGGGAAGCCCCCAGGCATTTGGCTTTTTAACTTTTTCTCCATGCAGCCTGTGGTTAGCCATTTCACTTTTCAAACTTCTCTCTTGAAATAGGCTGGGCACTCAAAAGCAATGGAGACCCGTCTCTCGAGTTTTCTCAGTAGCAAATCTGGCATAACTTTTGAAGCTGTAGTTTTGGTGTGAGGTGAAATTTGGGTTTCCCATTACAATTTTTTTTAAATGTTTATGTCATGTTTTGTTTTGTTTTGTTTTGTTTTTTGGCCACTGCGTCTAGGAGTTGACCAGTCATTGTGACATGAAAAAATTATGAAGCTCAGTATCAACCTGATAGTCTCAATCCAGTGAAATTGACAGAGTTTTAGATGATTTGAATTATATCAGTTTGTTGTTGATTAGTGTTAAGGAACATATAAATTATCAATAACTTAAACAATGTGCATGTTTAACTTTGTATAAAGCTTAGGGCTTTAAAGGGTATAGCTGAGGGCTTGACAAATATTACAGTAAAATGGAAACTTTCTGAAAATTAGATTTCAAGAATACTTAGGTTTCCAGAACAGCTTTCCCTTTAGAAGTAGTTGTGGAATAAAGCAATAAGACCTTTCTTTGGAGCATAAAAGTAACCTCCAAGTAATAAACATCAATAAAAAGTTAACAGAGGTTAACTCTTCACATTAACAACCCCACTCATGTTTGGATTGGTAATTTCACTCTGTAGATGTGAAGGCACACTCTGATATGTTAGGTCACTATTGATTATTATCTATTGGTTATCTACATTTTAAAAATTTATTGAAGTGTAGTTGATTCACAATGTATTAATTTCTACTGTACAGCAATGTGATTGAGTTATACATATACTTTTTCATATTCTTTTCCATTATGGTTTATTACAGTATATTGAATATAGTTCCCTGTGCTGTAGTAGGACCTTGTTGTTTATCCATTCTGTATATAATACTTTGCATCTGCTAATCCCAAACTCCCAATGCATCACTCCACCTCCCATCCCCCTTGGCAACCACAAGTCTGTTCTCTATGTCTGTGAGTCTGTTTCTGTTTTGTAGATTAGTTCATTTGTAACATATTTTAGGTTCCACATATAAATGATACCATATGGTATTTGTCTTTCTCATTCTGACTTATTTCACTTAGTATAATAATCTCTAGGGCCATCCATGTTGCTGCAAATGACATTATTATTTTTTTAAATGGCTGAGTAGTATTCCATTGTGTATATATACCACATCTTCTTTATCCATTCATCTGTCAGTGGACATTTAGGTTGTTTCCATGTCTTGGCTATTGTGAATAGTGCTTCTATGGACATAGGGGTGCATGCATCTTTTTGAATTATAGTTTTGTCCAGATATATGCCCAAGAGTGGGATTGCTGGATCATATGGTAATTCTATTTTCAGTTTTCTGAGGAGCCTCCGTACTGTTTTCCATAGTGGCTGCACCAGTATATATTCTCACCAACAGTACAGGAGAGTTCCCTTTTCTCCACACCCCCTCCAGCATTTGTTATTTGTAGACTTTTTGATGATGGCCATCCTGACTGGTGTGAGGTGGTACCTCACTGTAGTTTTCATTTGCATTTCTCTAATAATTACCGATGTTGAACGTCTTTTCTTCTGCCTACTGGCCATCTGTATGTCTTCTTTGGACATGTCAGACATGTCTGTGTAGGTCTTCTGCCCACTTTTCGATTGGGTTGTTTGTTTTTTTGTTGTTGTTGAGTTGTATGAACTGCACCAATTTACATTCCCTTATTGGTTATCTATTGCCGTGTAATAAATTACCCCAAAACGTAGTGACGTAACCTAGTAGCAGCCATTTTATTATTCTCTCTCATGGTTCTGGGGCATGATAGGCTCAGCCAGGTGCATCTTGATGGGCTATCTCATGTAGTTGAAGCCATCAGTGACTAATGGCTTCTTGAGGCTGGTTCGCTCACATAGCTGGAAGCAATTGAAGATGGCTGTTGTCCGGGACCTCAGCTGGGACCACGCGTGGCCTCTTCATGTGGTCTCTCCTCATAGTGACTGGGGTCCAGGACTGAGCTTCCCCAGTGGGCCAGGCAGAAGCTCTATGGCTTTTATGACCTACCCTTGGAAGCCAGGTAACATTGCTGCTTCTGTGGTTACAGGCTGACCCAGATTCATGAGGAGGGAACACGAACTCTACCCGTCAATGGGATGAGTGTCAATGATGCATTGTAAAAAAGCACATGGGATGGGAAATCTCATGATCATGTTGGAAAACACCATCTGTGTGGTCACTTTTTCAGTAAAAGGCAATAATGGGAGGAGGAGACAAGAAATAAAAAGAAGAACCCGAAGGGTTGGTAGTGGTATGGCAGCAGTGAGTTGCATACAGCAAAAATGAGAGTGGGAGGTAAAGGCGGGAGATGAAACAGTTCAGATGGAGGGATGGGGGAGGCAGGATGGAAGCCCTGGTGCATAGGGTGTCCCTGATGCTTACTGGCACCACAGTCACAGGGTCTACACCTGAGGATGTGCCCTTGATGGTATCTCAGTCATGAGTACAAGGCATATTAACCCATCCCGTTCAGCATCTGGGAGGCGGCAGGCCCACACTCTAGTTGCCGTAATAAGCTGGCCAGGATAGCATGTTGTAAAGTACAATAAGTGTAGTATCAGAATTGCCTTGTGATAGATGGGGATTTCTAGTCTTCCTGTAAGGGGAAGTAAAAGATACTAGTAAAAAAATGATCGTGCAGACCTTGAATGAGAAAATGGCACTTAACAGTTGTCTGTTCTCATTCCCTGTTTCCTTTGCAACAGATATTTATTTTGATTATTAAAATATGTACACTTGATAAAAAGGATCAAATATTTATTGGGTGCTTACAGTTTGCTAGGCACTATTCTAGGTTGGGCTGTTTGAAGGGTGAAGATGAGTAAATCTAGTGATTACTTTGAATTGTTTTACACAGCTGTTTCAATTACTCTACAGGAATTTTGAGAAAGGGTTAGTGTTAGCTTGCTGTGAGACCTCCAGTAAAATCATTTAGCTTCGATGAGACTCTATTTTTCAGACTCTATCTGTAGTGCCCATTTGCACAGCACTTGTAGGTGTTGGAGACATGTTTGTAAAATGAAAAGCACACAGAAGCACTTAATAAATGCTGAATTTAGCACCTGTATAGACTGTGATCCCATCAAATGTTCCAAAGCAGAATCATATGACATAAATTCTGGCATAAATTCAAGCGTTTACTGACTGTCTGCCTTCTTTCATTACACTACTCTTGGTTGAACATCTGGAATGTGCCAGAGTACCAGGCTCTGGGGTTCAGGGAAGAACAAGCTGGGCAAAGTGTCTGTTCTGTGGAACCTACATAAGGAGGATTCCTCTGTGAAAAGGATCTGAAAATGCATATGACTTAGTGAAAAGGTGAAATGGCCACATGAGCACATATAGCCAACTGTGTGCATTTTCGGAGGTGGTACTTCTCTTTCAGATAGATACGGTATGGAAGGGGTTTCAACTGGTTAAAAAGCAGTCAGCAATGATGCAGTAGAACTCTGGCATTTTCAAAGAAGTCATCTCTGAGTGCATTGTATTGCCTGAATAGTTTCAGAGTGCTGGAGAAATGGTCTACTTGGTGGTACTTGTCAACTTTAACGCAGGCTGGTGTTAGGAACCCAGGTTTAGTAGGATGAGGACACGGTAGCAAGTGTTAAGAAAGGGCCCTACAATAAAAAGTTAATAGCTTGTTCTCTCTCCCTTGTGGGTATTTTGGGCACAGTTATATCCTATGCAAGATTTTTTTTCTATGCTCACTGATTCAACATAGATATTTATAAGAGTATAATTCAGAATATAAATATAGAAAAGGTCTCATAAGGGAGTTTATCTTTAACTCAGACATTGTATCATTAATACTTTAGATCTCATTATAACATTATAACCTGAGTCCCACATCTTTCTTCCTGTATGAAGACCTTAGAGGACATTTGCGGCCTGATGCCATCTTCATCCACTCATTTATTAACAGTGTTTATGATAATGAGCTCAAATATCCAAAAACAGTTGTATCAGGCCGGATATTTCTAAGAAAATAGGTAAGTCTACAGCAGGTTTTAAAACTCCACATATTGGGATGTAGTCCACAGTGATTCATTCTCTGAAAATTCTTGAGGTTGAGGATATGCCCAGTTTTTGTTTTTTTCTGGAGTAGAATTCAATACAAATCAACCTTTTTTGAACACCTGCCAAGTTTTGGGGCCCTGGCCTATAAATGTTTTATACACGTTCTCATTTGTCCTCATAATAAGCTGATGAGGTAGATATTATCACTTCAGTTTTGCAGTGAAGAGACAGACACTTAGGATAAGTATTGGCATCTAGTGGGTGGTCAAGTTGGAACTTAGCCTCAGATCTCTCTGATGTAAAAGCTCTCTGATGTTGGCATCTGCTGTGTTGTACTATCACCTAGAGGAAAAATTCTAATTTCGTCTTTGTTCTTTGCTTCATTTCCCAAATTTTCTATAGTAAATGTGAATCAATTTTATATTCTAGTAATCTCAACCAGTACCATTTAAACATGTATTGTAATGCAGTTAGATTAAAAAACATATTTTTGCGTGTGATGTGAAAAATATAAAACTACATGAATCTGAACATTATACCCCTATATTTAGCAATTAGATAGGTATTATAATTAATGCTTAAAATAAAATGTAGTGGACATATAAGTATTAAAGTTTCTGCTTCATTTATTTTTCTTGGGAAAATAAAACCTATTGACTTAAGATCTTTACCCCCAGATTCTAAATTGATTTTCTTATTTCATTGTCATTGTGTTTAGGGCAAGGACAAGAAAAGCATTTCCTTCCTCTTTGTAGACATTTATGTATACAGAAATATTATAGGTGATACTTGAGGGAGTTCGATGATTAAAGGAAGAGAGATACCTGAGTGGCTAGAAGACTCAGTAAAGTTTCTGATAATAGTGGGGATTTGAGCATTTTTCCCCTTTTCTTTCTCGTGCCCCACCACCATAATTTGATTTTAGGAGCAGTTATCTGTACTGTGGGAGACAAATTAATTTAGATAATTAAATCAGCTAATTTTAGGCTGTTTCTTTAATCCCCCCTCCTCCCAAATCCGTCCTTTTTGGCATTGAGCTAGTTGCAATGGTCCCTTGGAGGTTTTGCCTCATTTGGTCTTGGGTAGGACCTGACAAGCTGCATTTTTAACAAATGATCTGGGTAAGTTGTCTGATTAGGCATATTTGAGAACTCCTGGGTGAGAGGAAAGCCTGCATGAAGACAAGCAGTAGGAAATGAGATTTTAAAGTTGGATTGGGTCCAGAACGTGAAGAACCTTGAGTCATAAGGCATGGGTTTGGGAGGTGGTGCCGTAAGCTGTGAGGAGCCCATGAGGGGCAGCTTGTGAGCCAGAAACAGCTGTAGAAGTCAGATTGGAAGGGGCGGAGAGTAGTGGGCAGCCTGAAGGAGGAGCTATGGGCTGGCAGAAGCTGTTAAAGACCTCGAGGCGTGAGATAATGAGGGTTTGAACTAGAACCGTGGCAGAGGTGTAGAGAGGAAGGGACATGAGTAAGCACTGTTGAAGTGTCAGAGTTGAAAGAGCCTGGCAAATGATGGAGGTGGAAGGCAAATCACAGAAGGGGGACAACAGAAAGAGACTGAGGCTGTAGGGATAGCAGGATGGCAGTTGAGGAGGGAAGAGAGATGCCAGGCTTGTTGGCATCTATGGGAGTTTGAAGTGCCATTGGCGCTTCCATTTGAAGGTGTCCTGTAGGGAGACAAATGTGGAGCTCAGGAGAGACTGTGACTGAAGGAGCTGTGCTTTAGCAGTTCTCTCCTCGTAGGTGATTGTGGAAACCATGTGATCAGGTGAGATTGCCACGGAGGACATTGCAGGGGCGATGGAGAAGTCCTGGGGGAGCAGTTATAGAACAGGTGGAGGATGGAGAGAAAGAAAGTGCTGTCACAGGAGCCAAGAAGGTGGAAGTGGTCAGCAGTTTTGAATTTTGCAGAGAGGGAAAGGAAAATGAGGCCTTCTCAAAGGACATTGGATTTAGCTCAGTTTTAATAGTAAGGGGAGAAGCTGGACATTCAGATTAATGAGTAAAGAGATGGTGATGAAGTGCAAGTGGGTAATTTTTCAAAGCTTGATGGTGAAGGGCAGGAAGAGACCGTCATGGCTTGGGCTGTGAGAAGACTTTGAGGTCACTGGAGACTTGTATATATTGCAGAGCTCCATGTGGGGCAGGCATGGTGTGTGTCACAGAGGAATCTAGAGGGCAGTGGTTCCAAAGACACTGACTTTTCACGTATCAAGTTCCAGGACTGTGCTAGGGCTCCAGACGTAAGACTCAGCCTTCCTCTGTAAGTATCCCAAGAGAAGGATGAAAGTTGACAGTATGGATTTGAGCCTGGATGACTCAGGGCTGGCAGCCCCACAGACGACGGGAGGACTTGGGCAGGAAACGCCAGTGGAGCATCAAGATGAGCACTCAGATGCAATGATGCACAGATGCTGGGCCGTGTCGAGGAGGGTGGAGGGCGAGGTGGCCAAGGACTTCATCGAGGACGTGGTGCTTCTGTTGTCCTGTGTAGGGTGTACGTTCCTTCGCCAGTAGGCACGGAAGCTTATTGCAAGTTGGGGGCCAACCTGGGCAAATGCTTGGAAATGTATTGGAAGAGCGATTGTCTGTGTGATTGAAGTAGAGGGAAGATACTCACAGGTGAAGCTGGAGGGGTGGACGAGAGCCGGAACAAAAAAATGTCATGTGTCTTGAGGAGGAGTTTAGGTTTTTACGTTTGTTGGTTTTTGTTTTTCTTGATAGCTTTGGGGAACTGTGGTAAGAATTTAAGCAGAGATGTGCAGCGATCTAGTTTGCCTTTAGGAGGACCACCCTGGCAGCAGTGTGGAGGATGGTTTGGGGGCAAGGCTGGCAGCAGCAGCCAGGTTGGAACTCTGGTGCTTAGTCCAGGTGAGGATCGGTGGGCACTGAAGGTAGAGCCGGCAGAGAACAGGCAGAGGAGGCACTTAGGAAGCAGAGTGGACGGGACTGAGGACCTGAAAGATTTTCATGGGGATGGGAGGTTAAGAGGAAGGAAAGGGAGAGGGGGGAGATTTCAGGAAAAGGTGAGGTCGACTTCCTTTCTGACATCGAGACTGTTTGGAAGATAGGAAGAAACATTTACTGGGGGAGATGCTGAATGTTTAGAAGGTGGTGAGCTTCGTGGGATGCGTCGTATCAGCTGGAGAGGAGAGTAGAGCAGTGTCCGTGTCAGCAAATCGTGGGAGGGTGTGGCCTGGAGAGAGAAACATGAACACACAGCACAGGAGCCATAGCTGAGACCAGTGTATGCAGAAGATATCCTGGAGCGTGGAGCCCACGCATACACACACACACACACATGCACGCACACACACACACACACACACTCACACTCACACACACACACATGCAGAAACACACGCAGAGCCGCTCGACTCAAGAACTAATGATCCATTTTCTGAATTTTCTGGATGCCTTCTAACTTTCCAGTCTTAGCTATCTACAGGTTAGACGTTGGACTCTTACTGGCATTAGGCAGAAAAAGAAAAAAAAATGATGGCATCCAAATATATTTAGCTTTACTACCTATTAGCAGATGGGATGAGAGGTTTGGATCCTTAGGAGAGCATCAGATCCCACAATAAGACTTGGATTACTTGTAAAACTCATGTATATTTCAACGCGTGCTCCCACCCCACCCCGTCCCCGGCCCTTACCAAGGACACCGAAGCTCCAATTTTTAAAAAAATAATTAACCCCATGAGAATATACAACTATGTTCTTCCTTTTTTTTTTCTTTTTAAATCGGTGGTTGGACAGATAATTGTCTTTGGCAAATACATGAATTAGAATATATAGTTTTTTGGAATCTTTTACAGGGAAATCTATGTTACTTACTTTGCTGCTCTGGCAATCTCTTCTTAGTACTAAATGAACTAACAAAAATAGAATTTATGGGCCTTTTCAGCATTGAATTGAAACACAGTTGAGACCTTGCCCCAGAAATAAAACTCCTGTCTGGAGCATTTTTACGCTGGAGACTTCACTGTAGCCTTCTAAAAATTTATTACTGAGAATTAATTTTCCCAGTGATGTAAAGGAAGTGAGTGTTCTCCCGCTGGAGGCGGTGAATGTTTCTTGTTAGCAATAAGAAAACAATGAGGCTCTTACGGTGTCTTTTTAGTTGAAAAAGCGGCATCTAAGTCAGAGCCTGCTTAAGTGGGTATGATGGCGTGCTTTTTAAGAGAGACCCTAATGAGAACTATTACAGATTTAAGAGTGTGGATCGTATATGGGTCGTGTTTAGATCCTGTTTTGAATAAATAAACTGAAAAAGACATTTTTGAGACAGTGGGACAAGATTGAACATAGACTGATATTTAATTCTACTAAGGAATCAGTGGTGATTTTGTTGTTCGTGAAAATATCGTGATCGTGTTTTAAAATGTTCTTCTCTATTAGAGATGTGTGCTGAAGTATTTACAGGTAAAATGATATGAAGTCTAAGGATTGCTTTGAGAATACTGAAGCTTGAAGAGTTGGGGTGTAAAGATGAAATGTCGATGGCAGGACAGTTCGTTTAAAAAAAAAAAAGCCTTAACAAAAGTGAATGTAGGAAAATGTAGAAGCCAGGAACAGGAGGGAGTTGAAGGTCTGCTTCTCACCCCATTTTGACACTTCTGTGGACACGTGTCACTCTTTTTGCACATACGGTGGTAATCTTTTTGCCTTTTTGACCAGAGAATCCAGGAATATGGCACCACCATTAGATTGTGCTGTTGTGATTGTAACACCGCACCATCCAGGACTCGGGCAGTGGTCTGGGCAGTTCCTATCTCGTCCTTCTCAGAGCCTTCAGCCCCCTGTGGAAATGACCATGCAGGGTACTCCTTGCCCCCTGTTACATTTTTGAAACTTCTGACTGAGTAAGACATGAGATGATAACTTGGGTGGAGTGGTCTGTAAAGACAGATGGAATGGGAGAGAGTAGAGATTTCAATATGAGGTGTGTTTTTGCATAGAGACCTTATGATGTAATTGTTGGCTCTTCTTTCTTATCAGTTCAAATTTGTACTGGAATCAGACTCTTCACTCTTTCAAACCAAAGTGTAAGTCAGTGCTGTGTGTGTATTTTTTGTTTTCTAACTAAACCCCCATCTGAAGTCTCTGCCCTTTGCAGACAGCAGGATAAGAAACTGAGTCCATTACAAAGGGAACACGATTTCAGCGGACCACCACGGGTTTGTTTGCTTCTTTGAATTATTCCCAGCGCAGCGGGTTGTTAATATGTCATCTCCGAGGCAGATGGGCCCATCCATTTTGATCACCAGCTTTGCTCTTATTTGATGTTTAGAACTATGCCTTTCGTCTCAGGATCTTCAGATGCTTAGAGGAAAGCCCAGAGTTTCCTTGACACCAGCTGCTGCTTTGCTTAAACAGGTGGAAGAAATTAAGCCCTTCAGCTTCCTCATACTCATCTGTTAAGCATGTCACCACAATGACAGGGTCCATGATGGCAAAGGGTAGTAGCTTTCTGAGGACATGGTAAAATGCCTTTGAGCTGCAGGTTGAGATATTTTGGCTCAGAACTTTACTGCGTCTGTATGTTTTAGCCAAGGATGACTTACTCGTCCATTTGTCCAGCTAACACGTTTTAAGTATCTGTTATGCATTAGTAGTCTGTATTGGGTGCTGGTTCACAGAGCAGGGTTTTCTGTTCACTGCAGCAATTTTCAGGTATGTTCTGACTCTAGGGATTATGGACGTGAGGAGCTAAAAGGGTTTCAGGATGTAATGGGGTCTTAACTTGCCTTTCCCCTCATATCCCTTCAACAACCCCATGATGGCTGTGTCTGCCGCCCCTGACATCCCTCTCCAGGGGAAATGGTGAGAAAAGGATGGGGAGAAGTTCCCTCCCGGTTCGAGTTTTGCTTTGGCAAAGCTTTTTTTCGGGCAGCAAAAAAAGGTTGTTTATGCGTTTAACAAATATATATTTGTCACCTACTAAATAAAAGATACTCTAAATATAAGGACTCAGAATAGATTGAACTGTGTCTTACCACCTGGGCATGTGCTTTCCCAGCTCCAGATTTTCTTACATGCTGGAACATCTTCTTAATATCTTTGGAATTTCGTAGCAAATACCAGATTAACAAAAACAGCAGAATCCATTACTCTGTGGACATAATATAGAAGAACACAAACTCATCCACTTGGCTAAAAGAAATGTAAAGGCAGAGCACTCACAGCACCAGCTCCTGTCATTACATGTCCTATGTGTGCAAAAATTTGATGATCATTTCATTGACCAAATAGTTCACTGTAATGGTGAGTCTTTATTCCAGAATTCATTGCATAAAAATCAAACATTAAAAATGTTGGAAATCCTAAATTGTTACACTTGTAATAAATGCAGGTGCACATAAGTTGATCCCATTGTCACGTCAAGGTTTTAGAAGGTTTCATTATTTTCAATCTTGAGAATTTGTTTGATAGCTCATATTTCCATCACTTCCTCCCCTCCTGGAAAAGTCATGTCTTTGAACATTGTTTAGAAGTAGGAAGTGGTTACTTTTACTTTCTGTTTTATACGCTCCCATGTTGTTTGAATTTTTTTTAAAAAACATATGTATATCTTTCATTTTTAAATACCTGTTTTTCAACTGATAGCATCATACATAATAATGATTAAAAATTCAGAAGATACAGAAGTGTGAAGGGGCAGAGGGAACATTTCTTCTCTACCGCTGATGGAGTGAGCAACACCTAGATTAGTGTTTGATTAATAACTGTGGACGGTAGCATAGCCAAGTCGACACCTAAACCCAGCCATCACAGCGTGTCTCTCTGCTGCTCGTGTGAATTCTCCTGGTCCTTGCGGTCAGTTCTGCTGCCTGCCTGGAGCTGCGTGCAGTTGGCTGTACGCTCTTCTTTCTCATTCCCACGCCTCCTCCCCCTGCAATTAAGTTAACTTGGTAACTCATTGCTGTATCCAGAGCATCTTTGGCTCTGCTCCACTGCCAAACATTTATTCTCCCTTTTCACCCTTTGGTTTTTCTCATCTGTGTTATTTGTCTTAACCAGGACAGAACATTCCCATTGTTTTTCTTTATTAGCTAAAGTCACAGATCAGCTTGGCACCCATTCCAGCAGGAGCTTTCCTTCTCAAAGACAATAGTTGCAAAATTGGATGCTGCTTTCTTGGCTTCTGGCTATTGTTATTGTTCTTTGTCACCCTAACTTGGGGAAATGCCATATTGGAGGTTTGATAGGACTAAAACAGAATAAGAAATCTAATTACTTTTTGTTTTGTGCTGCTGCTTCAGAATAGCTCCCTTCCAGCTTCCAGAACATTCTCTCTCACGGCATTGCCCTTTCATGTTGGATTTCCGAAGTTACAGAATTCCATTGTCATTATCTGAAGAGCGACATTTATCAAATTTGATCCTTTCACATTGGAAACTGTTAAAGCATTATAAGAAGTCGCTACAAGTGTGTCCTTCACTGAACTAGCCCAGTGTTTTGAATTGTTATTATTGAATTATAAGAGTCTTTGTTTCTCTAGAATTTCTTCCAGTTGCCTATAGAACGTTTCAATATTCTCAGTCCTTTATTCTCTCCTTTTACATTCTAGAAAAAGGGAATGCCACATTTTAGGAGAACTAGATAAGCATTGAATTCCAAGAGGTCAAAAAAAAAAAAAAGTTAATGCAAATCACTGGCAAAAGGTCCAAGATTTAGCTGTAGCCACTAATCTATCATTGATAGAAATGGACTTTTTTCTTCTTGGTATTTTAATGGGTAATAACATGGTCAGACAGAAAAAAATGTGTAAGTATAAATTAAAATCTGAGTGTTCAGATGTCCAGAAAATCCAGTCAGAAAACACTGACCAAGGAGCCAAGTATGGTAGAGCCTGTTATTTGTCGTGGGAAGGGGTATCAAATATGACCTACGAATTTTTAAAGAATTCCTAACTACACAAAAATGGAAATGAAATTCAATAAATAACCTCATCACCATCCTTATTCTGATTATCTATAGCAGCTTCAGACAATAACAGTCATTTTAATAAGCTTCTGTGGGTCAGGGGTTCAGGATAGTGTTAGAAGCCTGCCTTCTGGTCATGTGCAGCTGCGGTCAGATGGTCAGGCCTTGTCTTCATGGGTTCCCTCTGGGCTGCCTGGCAGCATGGAGGCCTCAGGGCCGTCAGACTGCTTATCTAGTGGCTGCAGGCATCTGCTGCTCCTATTGCGGTGAGCAAGGTGGAAACTGTGTCACCTTTTCTGATGCTTGGTTCTGTCAGTTACAGGCAAGGCACAGACCCACCCAGGTTTAAAGAGAGGACACTGGATTCCGTCTCTTGACAGGTGGGGGTGGTAAGATTCTGGAAGAACACGTGAGGCAGGAGGTACTGTTATGGGCATCTTTGGAGAAAAGCAGTCTGCCCTGGTCTACCCTCTGGCCACAATAATTCACATCTCTCCACATGCAAAATACACTCTTGCGCTTCCAAAATCCTCCGGAAGTCTCATCCCATTATGGCTTCAGGCTCAGGCTCAAAGTCAAGGGCCTTGCCCTCTAATCATGTGCTTGACACACACCCGGAACACAACAGGAGGATAGGCCTCTTCAGGGTCTGCCCCAAAGAGGGAAAACCAGAGGCACATGGGACCACGGCAGTTGTGGAATTTGGCCAGTTGCCTGTTGCCTGTTCCTCTTCCACTGTTCTCTTTGGCTCTGCTCTGGGCTCTTACTTCTACTTTTTAAGTGACCCTTCCTTTTTCAGAAGAAAGAGCCAGTGTTTGCAGCTGAGTAGCCTTCTCAGACTGCTTCCTGCCCCTAAAAGTTTGGGGATCTGAATGCTCTTTTCATTTTGTACTCTCTCTGTTTTAGTCTAACCTGGAAGTAATTTCACAGTACAAATGTCTAAAAAACTTTGTGGGTTTTCTTTGAATGTTGATGGGTTCATGTATTAGACAGGAGCCACGACCTCAAGATGCTTTGTCTACCTTGGGCTCCCTGTGACACTGAGGGACCACACCCTTAAGATTCTCAGAAGCCTTATTATGTAATGCAGAGTTTCTGCAAGGTTTGCTCTTCAGAGCCTTAGAAAGCCTTAGGTCTGTTTGAAAGCGTACAGGAGGCACCGCCTTAGATCTTTCTGAAGTCTCAACAGGGTGTCACACAGTCACACCCTGGATTTGATCTTTGCCTTGAAGCCCTGGCTGGGTTTGAGAACTGCTGGATGTCTGGAGAGGCTGGGGATGAGGAACCATTTTGTATTTAACAGTGTGTCCTTTCGCTCACCTCTCTCTGCTCACGTTTTATCACAGGCAGCGAGCAGCACCCAGGTGTCACTTCGAGTACTCTGCCTGGAGGTCTCTTCAGCTAGATCATTAGGTCCATTTCTATTCCCACTTTACCGCAGATATCAGTGTTGCCAAACTCTGTCACTGCACAGCGGGGTCCTCTCATCCTCCAACATCCAGTAATATTCTCCTCACTTTCCTTTAAGCCCTCACTGACCACCTTCTTAAAACAACAGTCCTTTCATTATCTTCCATTATCTTGTGTGTCAGGAATTCAGGAAGGGCTTGTTCTGATTTGGGGTCAGAGTGGAGCTGAAGCACTTTTGCTAGGAACCCAGGCCACCAAGGAAGCCAGTCTGACTGCCCCGGGGTTCCTGGGATTGTTGTTGCTTTAAGTCACGCAGTTTGAGTGTGATTAGTGACAGGTCAGTAGTTCCTGGAACCAATAACCCTACTGTTTTCTTTCTGGCCTTTGTCACCCTGAAGTCCCAAGACGTCTGCTCTGCTTTCAGGAATCCAGATTTGATCATTCCCCTTCCCCCCGTGGCCACTGGAAAGCCTCTGTGCTTTTCCACTGTCTGAATTCTAAGCCGCCTGACTTGGTAGACCACGGAGGGTGCAACTCACAGGCCAGATTTGTCCCACAGACACATCATTTTTTAGGCTGTGCAGGAGAATTTTATTTTAACTTGACGTACACTTGTTAACATTAAAAAAAATCAAGAGCATTCACGTAAAAATCCACTTCTCTGGAAGAATCAGAAGATCTGGCAACACTGGGACACCTTCCTGTGGCAGCAGTCAGCTCATGCTGGGCACTCCCTTTGGGTGGGTGTGGTGGTCATGAGGTTGGTCCTGTCCAGACCTCCCAGGTCCTCACTGGGTCTGCTTTCCATTTCCACCCTGGTTCCTGCAGCCCTTTGAAGTGGCCATTCTTATTGTACAAGTGCTGCACACAGCTTTCCAGCCTTATTCTTAGCTGTTTCCTTAAACCCAGCCCCTAGACCAGCCCCAGTCCTGTGTGACCCAGCCCTGATACATGAGTCAGCAGAACTCTGTAAGTTCATACCTTCCCACTGGGTGGAATAACTTCTCCACTTCCTCTGCCTGGTGAGTTAGACAGATGGTCATCCTCTCTTCTGAGATTTCACAGCATTTGTATCTCTGTTGTAGCATTCACATTTTCTTGAAATTATTAGCTTAAATGTCTGTCCACCTCTCTGGATTGTGAACTACTCCAGGATATAGGCTTTTATTTTATTTGTCTTTTGTCTAGAACTTGTCACCAAGGTAGGTATTAAATAAGACTTTGTTGACTGACTGAATAAATGATTCTTTGAAAAGGCTAAAGCTAGCTCTCTGCCCTGTAAGAGTATACAGTTCAGTATGTCATCTGTTAAATGTAACACAGAGTAGAATGATATAAAGGTGCAGGCAAAATACCAATGAAGCTTCTTGGATTGGAAGAAAAGAGGTAAGTAGAGATTGTGGAAGGGCAGATCAGGCCAAGATATATATGTGATACATATGTAAAAAGGTAGAGTTGTGTAAGTATTTAATTTGCACAAAACTGGATTGTGGGTGTCTGGTGGCATATGGTGGGAAATAAGTCTTGAAAAGGTAATTTGGAGCAAGGGTATGGAGAGACTGGAATATTAAGGAATCGGAACTCATTCTGTAGGCGATAGTGAACTCTTGTCGTTTTTGTTCTTTTGGAGAAAGCTCTAATCTGTGACTCGTGGCAATATGAAGGATAAAATAGGCAAGAGTTTAGAGGCCAGAGGATTGATTAGCAGTTTGTTTTAATAGGAGAGACAGGGGATCAACATTGAAGGGGACCTGATCTAGCACAATGGTAGCTGAGGAGGTAAAATCTGCAGAATATAGTGTTTGATAGATTTGGCTTGTGAGAACGATGAAGTGTATTCATGATAATAGCACCTGTCATGTCTTGAGTGTTTACTTATGTGCCAGGCATCATGTTAGGAACTTTATATGACTGTGCCCTGTGGCCAAAATGACAGGGGTGGGGGAGTTTCAGAGGTCTTTTTTTTTTAACCCAAAATGGAATTTTATTTTAAATTGAAAAAATTTATAGGAAATATGTGCCTTGTTATCCAGTGAATGCTTCATGCAGAAATTTTGTATGTATATACAAACACACACATACATACCCATGCATTGTAGAAATAATACATTTATGTGTGTATTTCTGTTTCTTCTGGGATTAGAAGGTACAGACAGAAATGTCAACTAGGCTGGTAGTTCTCCATCTTTCACATTTTACTTCTCCCAAATAATCTATCAAATAATCAAGGTTCCAAATTGTTATAAACAAAATGAATAATTTTTCAATGACATTTACGTTTACCATTGATCTGTTGTCATATTAATATTTACAGAAAATTTGAGAAACTAGTTTCATGCTTTAACTAGAAGGATCTTTGTTTCCATTTTGCAGAAAAATTAATCAGGTATAAAATTTTTGATCCTGTTTGTAAAATTTATCATGCATTCCTAAATACAAAGGAAGCTTGAAAATACTGTGATACTTTACTTTCCAAATCTAAAGATTAGAAAAAAAAGTTTTCTGGTCATTTGAACTTATGAACACTTATGGACATAGGTGAAATAACAGAATATCTACTCATAATAATTTATTAGTATAACTATATATAACTGTTAAATAACTTACACAAAACATTTTTATTTAGAAATACACCATTTGTTCTCCTTTCTTAACTTTGTATCAAGCAGTATTATTTAGGCTCTGACTTGCAGTGTTGGCAGTAACTATCATAAAACCAATTTTTGCATCATCTAACACAGTTTTTCAGAGGACACCCTTTTCACTTCTATCTACATTAAAAAAATATACAGCCCTGTGTTTCCTCATGATGCTTTCATAAGAAATGTTATCCCAAGCCATATGTATCAGTTTGAGAAATGTTAAGATAGTTTCCCCCCTGCCCCTGTACTTATATTGGTATATGTTTGGTATATAAAAATCAATTACTGTGTTGCTTTTAAAGGTGAGATTTGAGAGGCTTGTATAATAAAATTGAGATATTTGCCATTGCAAAGGAAAGTAGTTATTTCCAGGAATAACTACTAAGTTCTTGTGAAATGTTGTCAAATTTTAAAATGTTTCTGTGAGCTGAGTCTTATGGTCAGTGGCGTGCTTGTAAACCTTGAGAACTGCCACTTTGGCAGTAAAGGGGGAGTGCAAATCCTAATTTGTACTATTTTTCTATTTCCATTGTGTAAATACTCCTACACTGGCCAATTTTAAGTGACCATTGTGAAGTCAGGTGTCTTGTAAACTTTCTGAAATGCTAACAGCGGGCTCTCCTGAGCCAGCATGAGCCAACTGCACCCCGGAAGTGTTAACTAAAGCAGGCGACCCTGCAGAAGTGTCAGAGTGAGGCCGGGGTGGAGCATTGATAAATGGGCTGGAGACGGCAAGCTAGAAATTGATCAGATGTTCATATCCAACAGAGCATTTGCAAAACAAGACTGAGAGATGAAGTCTCCAAGGTCATTGGCTTCCACGATGAGACAGGAGGCTCTGGAGACTGTGTGTTTTAGCTCACTAGACAATGTCGTCTAGTGAGCTAAGAGCATGTAGTGGGCTAAGAGCAACCATTTTTGTGCTCAAGACAGAGAACAGCGGGAGACAGAGCAGGACAAGAGAGGAGGAAGAGAAAGGTTACCAGCACAGGTTTGGAAAGAGTGTGAAATAACGGAAGAATGGATTTCAGCTGTGTCTGCAGGCTAACATTATAGCAACAGAGAGGAGCGCTGAATCACACAATTGTGATGTTGTTAAATCTTGGGGAGAGAGAGCACACAGTTTTCGTGGCCGAATGGGGACAGATAACATTTTGTATGAGATTAAAGATTGAGGAAGTGAGGGCAGCAATCAGAGATGCTCTTTAGAAAAATGTTGACAGTGAGAGGGAAGAGTGATGGAGTGACGGAAGCAGCAGAAACTGAGCCCCCTCCCCGTCCTTTTTGGGGGGAGAAGAAGTATAGGAGATACTTACACATGTTTGTGATGGACGGAGAGGATCCAGAGCCTGGCTGTTTGTGTCTTGAAGGAGTGAATGAGTGAATGAATAAATGAGAAGCACAGTAGGAGGCGTTTCATTACACACTGGAGGGAAAGAGGCTCAGGGGGGTGAGGGTGTGAAGACTTTTCTTGGGAATAGAAAGCTTGGGGTGTAAGTGGGATGGCCTTGTTGCTCTCAGGGTCGCAGGTGGAGTTATTGGGGTGAGTGGGGTGGGGCGGGATGGGCACTCCTGTGAGCAGTGGTAGCAGGGGGTAGCCCTGGAGTCTGGGGTGGGACTGCCAACGCCCTCACTCGCAGCTGCATGAGCTCCAGCCGGTTGTTTAAATTCCCCTGCGCCTCGGTTTCCCCTCTGAAAAAAACGGGGGAATAAAGTGATTCTCAGCTCCCAGGGCTACTGTGAAGGTTAAATTAGTTAATATGTTTCAAGTGCTCAGGCACTTTTGGTACATGAGGAACAGCTGGTATCAAGGGCTGCGGAGGCGGACTTAGACTAACAATGAGCACAACTTCTCAAACCTGAGGGACCATGTGAATCACCCGCGCGATCTTGCGAAAAGGAAGATTCTGATTTAGTGGGTCTGGGGTGGGGCCCAAGGTTCAGCATTTCTAGGTGATGCCGTTGCTGATTGTCTGGGGACCACGCTCTGAGTGGCAGCGTTGTAGCAGGACTGATGCCCTGACCAGGAGTGGCCAGCGGTCCCCTGTGACATCACCAGGCAGTGTGCCTCCTCTCCATTGGCTCAGGCTGAGCCCAGGCTTTCCTCCAGGTGTGGGGTGGCCAGGAATAGGCCCGGGGGCATGGGGTACTAACGGGTGCAGCCTCAAGAGCGTCAGCTGTGGGCTGCAGGCTTTATATGATACGGGAGAAGCTAGGCGGGGATGATGCAAGAGGCGGAAGCAGACCGAGGGCCCGAGAGCACAGTTAGGCCAGGCAGTAGGCGTGGGACGGAGGTGCCCGAGAGCTGGTGGGCACAGGGGCCAATGTCAGAGTATAAGCTGTGGGGACAGGCAAATATTTACTGCTGAAAACTTGGTGAGTCTAATTTTATTTTTTGATGTTTAATTTCTGATGATTTAGAAGGCTTTTTGTTTGCTTGGCCGTGCCTCAAGGACCTTATAAACAGCAATTGATTAGAAACATGTTTTCTACTTCTGGTTAGTAGAATGCCTGAGGAGAGAAAAGTTACTGGGTGTTGCTTTCTGCCACGTCCAAGGTGTCCTTGGTGGGCAGATGTGAGGTGGGTGGGCTCCCCATCTTGGGTTCAGGCTACAGTCAGGCACGTAGTTTGTCCAACAGGTGGAGGGGAGGTGGAGAACAGGCTTTCCAGAGACGGGAAAACCATTCCAAGGAGGCCCTGAAATCCCACTCCAGGGAGAAGTTATGTGGCAATGGAAGTAGCTGGCCGGTGCCTTGGAAGCAAGGGCATGCAGTACTGAGACGAATTCTACTAAACTGTGGTCAGTATTTCTCTGGGTCACATTCATCCTTTGTTCAGGAGTGTGTTAGAGAAACACACTTGCACTTCTAACATATTTAACCCCTTGTATAGAAAGTGCTTCCGTTGGCTCTCTTGTACTCTCTTGTATACATCCTTCCTCCTGTTCTGTTGTCTGGGGCCAGGTGGCAACCTGAGATACTGTATGGAGATCCTGGGTCCTGATATTTATAGACAGCTCCTGTTCAAAGGGGCACCCCTGGGAAGATGAGTCCAGGAACAGATCCAGGGACTGTGTCCCTTGTTGCTGCAGTTCCCTCTCGCTGGCCTCCCCATCCTGGCTCTGCCTCTGACACGTGACCCCGTGGCCACAAGAACTGGACGGGGAACCACACCGTTGTTCCCTCTATCTGTCTGGTGGAGCCTGACTTTTTGTGGGAATCAGAACTTCATTTCTTTAATGGATTTTCATAAAAATGCTGTTTCAAGGAAGAGAAGATAACATTACTTTCCTTTTCAGAGGTATGGTATAAATAGAACTGCTCAATTGTGTTTTATTCCCAGTTTTGGGAATAAATGTTATTGCATGTAAAACTTTGTCTAACCTCGCTACTGCCAGCTCTGACCTGAGGAATTTGTGGGCTTAGGAATAGCTCTAGCTATCACTTAAATTGAGCTCATTTCTCTGAGAAGCACTGGGTTATTTTTTTAAATCCCCAACAGAGAAAAAACTTCATTCAACCACCTCTTGGCTTTACACAGTGAGTGAGCCATTTAATAGAATAAGAGCGATGTAACAGGAGTGCAGTCAGAGTTCTGAGGGTGGGCAACCTCCATTCTCATCACTAGGGGTTGGGGGAGGATAGAAGCTTTTACGCATCTTTTTTTGAAGCATCTATTTTGTAGATTATTCTTCAGTTCCTAAATAAAAAACCCATTTGTTTAAACTATGTGAAACTTAGTTGCCTTGGCTCAAGACCTAAAAGCTTCCTGTCATCCCTACGCACTCCCTACAAGGATGTAATTTTGTAAAATTGCTTTCTGGTCTCTTCCGTAGAGGTCAGTGTCACATAAATACACTGTGAAACCTGGGTTTCAAATTATGCTGCGAGTTTTTTCCTTTCCAATAAACTGAGACAACAGTCTTAAGGAATAAATTTGTATTCTTATTCTTGCTACGCTTACACCAGTGTTTTATGCTACCTAGATTTTTGAGTGTTCGTTGTCTTAATTTTTACATTTATTTGTTTAATCAATATTTACTACTTAAAGGCCCATCCCACCATTTCTTTCAATGTCTGAGGCTATAATCCTAGACATTTTGCTTTATCTTTCTCTCTTCCAGCAAATAAAACTAAGAGGAGGGACACAGTCAGGGTTATAAAATAGAGATAGAAGCTGGCCATTTTATTGTCTGTAGTTGGATCCCACTTGAAGAAACAAAACGGACAGCTTTTGTAAACGTAGAGCGAGAGGAAAAAGAACATAAACTAAATTTTAGGGTGTGAAGCTGCACTCTCTGATGCTTTTCAGAAAGAGAGATTTCCCTGGTGTGATCTTTGTTTTTTTTTTTTTTTTTTTAAATATTTATTTACTTATTTATTTGGTTGCACCAGGTCTTGGTTGTGGCAGGCAGGGTCCTTAGTTGTGGCATTCGAACTCTTAGTTGCGGCATGCATGTGGGATCTAGTTCCCTGACCAGGGAGCGAACCCGGGCCCCCCGCGTTGGGAGCACAGAGTCTTAACCACTGCGCCACCAGGGAAGTCTCTAGTGTGATCTTTTGAATGAGTACTTGAAGAATACTAATTCGTCAACCATGCTTGGGTTTTACAATCTGAGTGAAGGTAGAGTTTTTTTCTGTTTATTATCCACAATTTTACTTGTCTTCTCACTTCTTAGTTAATAGTATGTTTTGTAGTAGATGTGGCTTTTAAATGCTTTCTTTTAATGTAGTCATTATCAGATTTTCCTCTGTATTGCTCTCGTCCTGATGAGTGTTGCTAAGAAAATAATTAATTTTACTGTATATGTCAACAGAAAATCGTTTCTTTATCCATTTCTTTGTAGCTTTAAAATGAGCAATCTGTTCTAAAAAATCCTGAAGTGCATTTCAGCATCTTTTCTACAGTACCTTGCCCAACATCTATAAGCATCATTAAAATCACTATCATTAAATAGGTCTTTCCAATGACTCAAAATGCAAGTGGAAAAAATATCTTATGCCAAGCACAGAAGGAGTTTTTACTAAGTGCTAAGTGTTTTGAAGGTAAATTAGTGGAGAAAAAAGCTTTTTAAAAAAATTGAGCATAACCGTTTGCAATTATGAATAAGAACCTTTTGCTTGTTTTTTAAGTTTCTATGTTGCAGCTCAAGACCAAGTGGTCAGGCTTACTTGTACAGGTTCCACATGGTAATGCCTTCAAATCAAACCCAACCCCAAGTCTGCATTGTTTATGACTTCACATTGATCCAACATGTGTAGATGCTTACTTTACACCTAAATTCTGTGGTACTTCCCTTGGAACTCATGAACTTCCTGCGGTATAACTGGATGGTTTCTATTCTGGAAAAATAGTCTTTCTTCATGTCATACTCTTGCAAAGTCTTCACAGAACATTTTTAGACAGCTGGTTTTTCACAGTTACCATTCAGTGGCATAGGAAAACTTGCATTTGAATGGGAATCTGAAGGCTTTTTTTCTTGCCTTCATTTTGATTTTACACCTGTGTGATATCTTGGGTCACTTTCTGGGCCTTCGTTCTCCCACCTGTAAAGTGAGGGGGTTTGACTAGACAGTCGCCAAGGTCCCTTTCCACTTGTGGTTTCTCTGAATCAGTGGATCACTGGTTGGTATGTTCACATCATGTTCGCTTGCTACATTGCTTTGTTTAACCATGTCTCAGACCATTTTTTGCTCCGTTTTTTAAATTGAGGTAGAGTTGATTTACAATGTGCCAGTCTCTGCTGTACAGCAAAGTGACTCAGTTATACACACATATGCATTCTTTTTTCATATTCTTTTCCATTATGGTTTATCACAGGATATTGAATATAGTTCCCTGTGCTATACAGTAGGACCTTGTTGTTTATCCTTTCTAAATGTAACAGTTTGCATCTACCAACCCCAAACTCCCAGTCCCTCCCTCTCCCTCCCCCTCTCCCCCCACCTTGGCAACCACAAGTCTGTTCTCTATGTCTATGAGTCACCACAGTCCATTTTTTAAAGCAAATTACTTTGGTCAGAGGCTCATTATTCTCAGTCATCCGCTCCTTTGAAAAGTTTTGCCTTTTCAACCACAGAGACACGTGGAAAGCATTCCCCGTGGACCACATCTCTACCCTAGCTCAAAAAAGATACGAAATAATGGCAGAAAATTGTTATCATCTGTTTAGATCATCTGGCACGGCTGCTGGTTATCTTGCTGTGTTCCTAGCAATTGCAAAAGGTGTGTTAAGAATAGTCTTGATGTCGTTTTGTTTTGCTCAAGTAGGTTGAGCAGAATCCTGGGAAAATAAGCATGATGTCAGGTTCTGAAAAAGAGCAAGGTGGCAACAGAAGGGTATTTGCTTTTTTGATATAGGTTGTAGATGGCTGATGCCCCAGACTAGTATGCTTCATTAGGCTGCCTGAGTCCCTTGTCTTCCCTTAGTCCTCAGTCTCTTGCTTGCATGCATTTCCTTAAGCAGTTTTGAAACCTACCACGTGGCCTCTCATGTGTAGTGATTCATAAAGTGTTAACTGAAGCCAAAGTGAAAAATGGGCTTGATCCTTCATGGCTGACGTGTGTCGTACTCTTCCAAAATATTTTGTTCTACACACATAGAGTAAAGCATCTCAAGAACTTAATATCTTTGGAAAGAGGATGAGTGTAGGAGTCTGGAGCCTGCGTGTAGAATACTTTTGGGGTATTCACTGCTAGTTACCCCTGAATTCATAACCACTCAGGTTATTTTCAGGGTAAGCATATGCTGTGTAACCCAAGTAGCTGCACCCGCGAACACTGGTTGTGTTCAACTGGTGAAGAATTGGGTGGATTTGTTTTGGTCCAGGTGAGAAGAGTTCCGGGGTCAAGCGGTCACCTTCATAAAACCGAAGACGGTGACTGGGAGTGGAGTGACGACGAGATGGATGAAAAAAGTGAAGAAGGGAAAGCAGCTTTTTCGCAAGAAAAGGTAAATGACATTGATGATGATTTTCTAACCTGTGTCAATTTTATTTTTGTGTTTTTGGGGGTGTGTGTGTACTAATGAATATGTAATTGTTTTACAGTCACGAAGAGTAAAAGAAGAAAATCCAGAGGTGAGTGGTGGTTATTTATTTAGTTCTTTGCCTCGTCTCCCCACCCAGCCTCCTCCCACGAGTATCAGAGTCTGATCTCTTCGGGGAAGAACCTTCAAAATTTTGTTCTCGTGGTATAGGGAAAAAAAGAAAAGGCACATAGGCTTTGCAGGTCTTGATACTGTCTGAGTTACTTTGGAGCTGTGTATATTGGGGCAGATTACTTTACTCTCTGAGCCTCAGTTTCCTCCTCTGTCAAATGGGGGTGATCACATTACTTATAAAATTGCTGTGAGGATTGATAAAATCACATAAATGAAGCACTCAGTGGGGTTCTTAGCACAAATTAGTTACTCACTTAATCTTAATTATTAAGATTACTGTCACTTAGAAACATAGTAGGCATACAGGAAAATTTCTCCTAGATTTTTAGTTTACCATAAAGCAAGATATTAACATGGTTAGGAACTCTAGGTTGAATTTGTTGGTTTTGATTTTTAAATCTCCTGCGTAACTTAGTAGGCAAGGAACAGTCTTTCATCAGGCTCCCTTTGAGAACTGGTCATCTTTTGATTACCTTTACTTCCTCCACTGGTTAATTATTCTAATGACTAATGATGACTGTAGTTCAAAGGACTTCCTAATTCTCCTAGAGGAAGTTTAAGCATATTTAAATAGCTCCAGGTATTTTACAAATCTAGTAATTAATGTGTACTTTGATAAATTCTCTTTAAGAAAACAGAAGACTTCGGGCTACAGATGATATCCATCCCAACTTTCTTTTTAAATTAGCAGACATTTCCTTTTAATTAAATGGAGTAAATCTTATCATTCTGCTTTAAGTGTCAATAACCAGCTGGACCATCTAAGAAGAGAGCATCAGAGCTACAAGCCACTCTTCCCCCTGTTATCCCCCCACCCCCACCCCACCCCGGTTCTGGTCTCTTTTCATTCTCATGCCTCCTTGATGGGGCTTTCCTAGGGATTTTTCAGTCTGCCTGCCTCCTACTGGTAACTCTCCTTCAGATCCTGTTTCCTCCTATATTTATCACATGAATTATTCTCTTTGTTTCGTACATCAAATACGAGCTTTGATCAAGAAGTTATAAGGATGGTGATGTGCTCCACAGTAGGACATGTTGGCTACACACATATATCCTGCTGGATTTTTGGAATGATCTTAACCCATTATCATGAACTCTGCCTTCGTCTTGTCACTGTTTTATCTAGAGTGAAGTGCAGATCAAGGTTTTTCATCTATTTCTAAGAGTGACCGTAACTAAAAGTGTCAGTTCGCCTTAGAAATAGAACAAAATAACATGATTCAAGTAGCATCACTGACTCAAAAATCATTCGTTATTGGTTCACTACAGGACATTTTCGTTGGATGATATTCACTGGAATCCTGCCTTACTAGTATAGGCTGATGGGTGTAGGTCTTTCCTCATGAGGATTTGTTAAGTTTATTTTGAGAATATCTTACTCTGTGCTTGTTGCAATTGCTCTGATAACTGATCTGTTATTTGGATAATAGCAGTATCTTTCTGGCAAACATATTTTCTTCATAGACAGGAAAAATAGTAGTGTACAGCATGCTGTCAGTTGTTCATCAAACATCCCTGTCAACTTTCTTGAGTGGAATTTGAAAGTCTTAGGCACTTCACTGTATCTAGACTCACTTGATTTCCCAGTGGCATATGTCTGTTCCCATACTGGTTTATAATTAAGGAAGCATATAGATAAGCTTCTTATTTCTGTGGAAGGATACATTAGTTTGAATGTAAACACTCCCCCCAAACTTTAGGAATCACCAACTCTATCTGCTATTACACAGCTTCCCATGCCATTTTATTGTTTTTGTTTTTTTTGGGTATTTTTAGCAAGGCTGGCATTTCAGCATCCTGAGCTGTGTTCAGAATCTCTTCAGTGTTGGTTCCTGTGTCCTTTCAGCTCTTAATTAAAGTAGCCCCCTGATTTACCAATCACACCAAGTCACTTTTTGGCTGTGAAGCAAAAAATATTTTTTAATCTATTATAAAGGGAATTAAAATGGTTGAATATGTAAATATTCAACAAACATAAACGTAAGTATATAAATTATATAAACATAAATTATATATATAAATATATATAAAATATAAATTATATATATAATGTGTGTACTGTGTGCACTGTTGTAGTAGGTGTTGGGGATACATCAGTGAGAAAAACAGAGTGAAATCCCTGTCCTTGTGGAGCTTGCATTCCAATGGGAGTAGATAAACAATATCCAATAGCCTTCATAAGTAAGTGAGTTATGTGGTTTGTTACAATGGAATAGGAGTAATGGAAAAAAATAGAATAGGGTAGAGGGTGAGGTAGTATGGTAGGGGTTTATAATTTTAAAAGGGTTAGTCTGGACAGGCCTTACTGAGAGGCACATAAAGACTTGTAAAAAGGTATGGGAGAATTAAATAGAAATAACTCTGAAGGACCACTTTTATCCTGCTACCGTTCTTACTCCTGTGACTGTCCTATCTTTCCAGAGGTTATCAGTTTGCAGTGTTTTCTTCCAGACCTTTCCTGCTCGTTTGCATACAAATATGTACATAAAGAAATCTAGCATATCATTTTAAAAATATAAGTGAGATTATAAAAACTATAAAATTTTGCACCTTGCCTTATATCTTGGAAATCTTTCCACAGTAGTTGCTGTAGATCTGCCCCTTTATTTTTAACTGCTGAGGAGTATTACCTATCAAAATGGTTTATTTAACCATTTCTTTCTTCTTGAGCATTTAGGTTGCTATTACAAACTGTATTCCATTAACATTTTTTGTGCACGCACTTTGAGGGGCGCACATATAGATAAAGCATAGTTACGTAGAACTGTGATTGACAGAATCTGCTGATTTGGGATTTTTATAGCTGTTATCAAAAGCTGTATCATGTTAAATATCTTATCATTGTATTTGTCAGTTATACCTCAAAGCTGAAAAAAAAGCTGTATACAGTCTCAGACAGTGTACCATATACCTTTAAACATCTTTTAAAGGGAAAAGATGTACTAAATGGCACATTGAAATGCCAGTGTGTTTACTTCGTAATAAGCTTTTCAATAATACTTGTCATTTAAGTTGCAGTTGAGTTATTTACTTGACTATAAGCCACTAGGTGACTGGGGATAGTATTTTTTTCATGTCCGTGTTCCCTTAGCATCTAGTAGACATGCTATATGTATTTGTTGGTGACATGGAAACCTATGCACTGAATATCAGACTCTAAACAAGTGCCTGAATAGGTTTTTCATATTTATAAGTAGGTAAGAAGTGGGGGAAGGATCAGAAGACAGACGTTTTATAATCGAGCTGAAGTTCAGAAAAAGTAGCCTTAGTAGTTCCACACTTAGAGTGAGATGCTGCAATAAAGGAGGGGCATTTTAGAAATGCTTACTTTGTGAGGGGCTATTTGGCTTCCTGGGAAGTATAGGCAGAATGTCCAGGTATTACAGCACTAGTTGGAGAAGACTGAGAAGGCCAGGGTTGGGTATTTGCCAGAGGGACATTGGGTAGATGTGCCTGGTACTGGGCCGTATTTGGAGATAAGAAATTCCGGTGTAAAATGTAAAGTTCCAGAGTTACACCACTTGTCTAATGAGATTCGTAGCCAAACTTAGTGAGAAATTGGTCCTAGTGTGAGAAATTGGTTAGTGTTCTTAACCTGGTTTTTAAGAAATAGCCTTGCAAAGTATTTGTCACCTACTAGTAATTATTAATTTGTAATAAGTAAATAATTCATGCTAATTTCATTTATTTAGTATCTTATTCCACTTGGACGGTGGAAGCCAGTGGAGACTAAAGGTTAATAATATAACAATAATAATGAAGTTAGTTAATTGGACAAATGTTTAACCTGGGCCTGATTTCCCATGGAGCTGCGTTAGGCACTGTGGCATTGTGGGAATTATACAAAAGCACAGAAGAGGGCCTTCTCTCCAGAAGCTGCTCATCTCTTTGGGGGTAGGGCTTAGGAGTGGTATTTGCAAGGACAAATACCAAATAAGTGGTATTTCTTAGATAGGGTTTCCTAGTTGATACAGCATCCTAGCTTATATAAAACCTTTCAACTATTATCTCATTATTGATTTTTTTTTCTTTTGCTTTATAAAAAATTTTCGTTGTTGTGGTTTGATCTTCTTTTTGACCAGTGATTTTGGAATCCTTTTGTCAGATTCCAAAATAATCAGTACATGTCTTATAATTCTTTAAGCAATTTTTATACCTTAACTTTTTATATAAAAGTAAAATTGACTTTATTTTTTATTCTTTTTAAATTTATTTATTTTATTTATTTATTTTTGGCTGCATTGGGTCTTCGTTGCTGCATGCGGACTTTCTCAAGTTGCGGCGAGCAGGGGCTGCTCTTCATTGCGGTGCACGGGCTTCTCATTGCGGTGTCTTCTCTTGTTGCAGATCACAGACTATAGGCGCGTGGGCTTCAGTAGTTGTGGCACATGCACTCAGTTGTTGTGGCTCGCGGGCTCTAGAGCTCAGGCTCAGTAGTTGTGGCGCATGGGCTTAGTTGCTCCGTGGCGTGTGTGATCTTCCCGGACCAGGGCTCGAACCTGTGTCCCCTGCATTGGCAGGCAGATTCTTAACCACTGCACCACCAGGGAAGCCCTGACTCTATCTTTAAATTCACACTTTCTTTTGGTTTCATTTAAGTGAGGAGGACATTTTCCAAGGCTTCTATTAAGGGACCACTCGGTTTATAGTAACCCTTCTGTTAGGCGTCATGAAAACATGGTTTGCAATCCTGGCTCCACATCAGAAAAACCAAAAGTTTTAAAAATGCAGATCCCTAGACCCAGCAAATCAAATTGTGATTTGGTGGTTTGGGGTGATGTCCAAGGCAACTCTGATATTTAAAAAGCTGTTCATATGATTCTGATATGTGACTAGGATCAAGGACCCACTGACTCGGAAAACCGCACCAGTCGTTCTGAATCCAGAAGTCCAGACTGGAATCCAGGAAGATTGAGTGCTGCAAATTCCTGAAGATTTTTTTAAAATATCTGCCTATCAGAAGTCTAAAAAAAAAAAAAAAACCCCAAAAACAAGCAAACAAAAAAAAACAAAAAACGATTAAGACATTTCAGAAATCCCTTGGAAAAGTTGTCCTTATTTAATCAAGTGTAATGGTGCCAGGTGGGAAGGTTTGATGACAGAAGCCCTTTAGGGCCCATGGCAGGTATATTGAAGAATTTTGTTGTAGAGTCTAGGCTAGGTTAATTGTTTCCCGACTCTGATATTTTGTTCTGAGGAGAAAATACATTTGGTGTGGATTTAGGTTGAGTGAATTTTACCAGAGCTTAGACACAATGTGGAAGCTAAATTCATTGCTTATGTTACTCAATGCTATTGCTGGATGATTGTTAAAACTGCCTTTAGCTTTTTGAAATTATTTCTGATGACATTGTGTTTTCCAGACGCCTATCAGCTCTCATGTTGTCTTATACCCATTTGTAGTTGGAGGCAAAGATTTGATTTCTCCCTCCAAATTGATTGTACTGGATCACAGATGGCTTTTACTTGATGCTTTTATGATGTCACTTTCTAAAAGGTGTTCTTATTGCAGGTGACTGGCTTTCCAACTGGTTGTGGTTAAACTTAGAATCTTCTATATTTCTGAAAATAAACCTTTTGTTTTGGAGTAATTTTAGGTTTACAGAAAATTTGCAAAGATAGTGTACTCTGTAGGGTTCCCGTACATTCCTCATCCATGCTCTTTTACCGTTAATTTCTTTCGTAGCCCTGGCATGTTTGTCACAACTAAAAACCATCAGTGCTCCATTACTATCTGCTATATCTCAGATTGTATTTGTATTTCATTAGTTTGTCCCCTAACATCCTTTTTCTGTCCCACAGTCCAATCCAGGATAACACATTGCATTTAGCTACAGTATTTTTAAAAATAGAAAATGAGGAGATTAGATAGAGCACTATGAAAAATTAGAAAGTGGATGTTGTCCCTTTTTTGTCTCTATTCCAAGATCCTTTCCTCTTTCACTCAGTCCCAGAGGCCTGTCTCCAGGGCTGTGTCCAACATTAGTCTGTTATTCTTCTCTTCCCCTCCTATCAAAACACCCATTCTCTCAAGTATCCTTCTTAATAGCAAACTGTTTAAAATTAAAAAAAAAATTCCAATAGACCAATTTATATTATACTGTTAATGAATGACAGCTGCTTAATGTGTTAGGTTTCTTGTAAGTTTTTACATTTAAAAATGCATGCCCAGAAGTCATGCCCTAAACTGATAGAATGGGGTCCATAATGGTGAAATTTGGCAGACTACAGTTGGTTGTCAAGGAAGATGTTCTGTTCAGGGAACCTCCCTCTCTACCACTCCTGTGCATCTCTGCACATTTCCTGCACCAGTGGGAGCCGGAGACTGGTTTCTTCATCACGTGCAGGGTTACACCTACACAGTGAGGTTGCACAGTAATAGGTCTCTGTGCCCCTAACTGTCCGGGAGTAAGGGACAGGGCATGAGATGGGCCTCCCCAGGGGAAAGAGAAGTTGTCACCTCTAGTAAATGCCATTAAGAATTTTCCATATTACAAACCTTCTTTGACTAAAGGTAGGATATTCTGTAGGTGATGTGATGTGGCTTTTGGTAGTATCTCAAACCTTAATTAAGAATGAACTTATTTACAAAACAGAAACAGACTTACAGACATAGGAAACATATTTACAGTTACCAAAGGGGAAAGGGGGGGTATAGATTAGGAGTTTGGGATTAGCAGATACACACTACTATATATAAAATAGGTAAACAACAAGGTGCTACTGTATAGCACAGGGAACTATATTCAATATCCTGTAATAATCCATAATGGAAAAGAATATGAAAAAGAATATATATATGTATAATTGACTCACTTTGCTGTACACCAGAAACTAACACAACATTGTAAATCAACTATACTTCAATAAAAAATAAAAAGAAAAAATTTAAGTTTAAAAAAAAAAAAAAGGTTGTGGAATCAGTCTGAAAAATTCTTTGCAAGAGATCATTTGGGGTAGGCCAAGGCCCTCTGGCTGGTTGATGAACACAGGTTGTTTGTTCTTCTAACGTAGTCATTTTCCCCCCAACATTTTAATATGAAAAACTTCCAAAATATTGCAACATTAAAAACATTTTATAGTGAACATCCACCCAGCAATCACCTGGATTCTGCCATTACTATACTTGCTTCATCTCATGCACAGCCATCTATTCATCTATCGGTCTATCTTCGTTTTCGGATGCAATTCAAAGGAAACTACAGACGTGGGTATACTTCCCCTTATTTCTTCATTACTAACAGTTATTTTCACAGAATCACAGAGAGTAAGAATTTTACGCTCTTAAACTTTAGAAAACTCTTGCCACAAAGAGTTTCTGATGACTTCTGATAATTTTAGAATCGATAGTAAGTTTAGGGAATAATATATATTTTTCATTCTTTGTTGATGTTGTTTCTCTTTTAGTTTGTCTTTCAAGTTTTGTTCCAGGGCAGAGTTCACAAAAGTAGGACTTGAGGCAGAAATATTTGGGGTATCACATTAAGGTCAGGTTTCCAGCTTGGAGAGAAAAATATAACCTATTACTCTAGCTTTTCTTTTGGGGAAAATGTGTTTTAAAAATCCAGCTACCCTTATATATTTTTGAAATCCAGTGCTGTGAATAAATTGTTCAAAGTAATGATTAAAGGGGCAGGTTGTGCTAATCCTAACATCCTTTCATTAGGGGGGCCCTTAACTTGAGATGAAGTTGTGTGACAAGAAAAAAAAGGTCGTTGGGCATCTTTCTGTTATCAGGTTTAAAATATCAAATAGTCCCTGCCTTTTTAGCTCGGTGGTTCTCTAAAAGCCTAAGGATCACCTGGGGCACTTATTAAAGATACAGATTCTCTTCTGTCTCCATGAAATTCTGAATCATAGGCTGGGTGGTGCCCCGGAATCTTTAACGTGTGTCGTAGGTGATCCCAATGCAAGTAGTCAAAGGACCACGCTCTGGGAAATGGTGCTTTAAAATTACTTAAATTATTTAAGATTTTTGTCTGTGATAACTGAGACTTACTGTAACCACACTGACCTTAACGTCTGATTTTGGTGTTCTTACGTGCTGTAACGGTGGCTCTGTTAACAGATCGCGGTGAACGCCAGCAGCATACCCAAGCAGATACAGTCCCTGTCTGTGCAGGACTCTCAGGTACGTTTCTCTGCCTGTCATTTACATTGTAGACAGATTTTCTTTTTTCTTTTAACAAAACCTGACATTTTAGAAAGATAGACAATATCAGGGTGGTGCTTCCAAAGCAGGGGCTTGCAAACACTCTTTTTTAAAAAGTATGGAGAAGAGAGGACTGTCACTGTTGACTGTGATTTTCAGGGCCTCCAACCTTTAAACGATAGGTTCAAGAGCAAGAACTGATTACCAGACTGCTTCTGAAATTGCTGGTACTGTGAGAAATGAGAAAAGGGAAAGAAAATGACTCACCATTCTGCTAGATTCCAGCCACAAAACATTATAGTTAATTGACACTTTTCTTTTTTGCTCCTGGTTGGATTTCTAAACTGTTTTTATAATTCTTTTATCACTGAATTTTATGGGCCAATTTATCTCTACAACTCGCCTTGTAAAAATAATAGTCCAGTGACTGTGAAATGAATTCATATTAAAAGTTATATGACAGAACACGTGTGCCACGAGTTGTGTCGGGCGCTGATGAAGGATGCTGAGCTCTCCAGGGCAGGGGCTGTGGACATAGAACCGGAGTGCAGGCCCCCGTTCTGGTTTTGCTGTGTAATTAATAGGCAAGCCCTTCAGCTCTCAAAGTGGTTATACTGTCAAGTATCACCAGCCGGAGGATCACATTTTCCCTCCAAAGCTGCATATTCCACTTAAATTTATTTCTATTCTACCTGATCCGTATTTTATGAAACAGCTGTATGCAGAGGAGATAGAGTGATGGGATTTCATGATTGCAGGTCAGACATCTAGTCCTTGACCCTTATCTTTTATACCTGAGGAAGCAAAGATTTGCAGAGGTGAAATGGCTCAGCCAAGGTTGCACAACTACTTAGAGGCAGAGCCTTTACATTGTATTGGGCGACTCAGTAAAACACCTTGAAGTAAACTGTAGGGATTGGTTGAATGACAAAAGGAAAGGTAGGAATAACAACAGGTCAGAAGGCAAAGAGTAAAGGAAACAGGAAAAGGGATTAGGATACCTAGTAGTAAATAACATGGTATAGTTTCACTCATTTTCATATACATTATTTTGTTCTCCCAGGAAACTTTTGGGGCAGGTATTATCCCCGTTTTGTAAATGAGAAAATAAGTCCGGAGAATGACTTGCCCACAGTCGCATAGCTGGTCAGTGGCAGAGCCAAGTCTTGACCTAAAATCCGTCATTTTTCTACTCCAATAGGAATGTCTCATGTCCAGGAATTGGTAGGAGTAGGGAGAGGCTGTGTAGCAGAGGCAGTCATGGCTGATGATCTATGTTCAAGGAAATAGACTCTAGGGGAGAAAGGTAAACTGTGGCCTCACCTACTAGGTCCCTCCATCCTCTGCATCATGAGGTTTAAAGTGCCCAACCTTTGTGCATCACCAAGGCCCAGTCAGTACGGTCCACGGCTCGGGTTGCAAGGCGCCCCTCTAGATGGCTGAGCTTTCCTTTCGACTTAACTGCTGCTTATACCAGTTGTTCCTAGGGCCCGTCCTCCTACTGAGGCTTTCTATATGAAACATTTGAATCCACAGTTGTGATGGGAAGTAGACACCATTCTAGTGTTCACACAGAGGTCTTATGTGGACAAATAAGACCTGCATGTGTAAAGACCTAGATTTGAAATTTCCAGGAAGAAAGGGCTCTATGAGTCAAGGGCTATCATGATTTTATGCATTTATTTCCCCGAGTTTATAACAGTTTGCTGTTTTGTTTTTAAAGGGCTTACTCAATGCTAGTGAAGACTACAGAGAAGCTTCTTGTGCCGTGAACCTAGTTTTAAGATTAAGGTAAATAATATTGTTTATTTTGCATCACTTTTCCTACATATAGTACAATATTCTGATCTCCTTCCTTAGCTTTTCATAATATTAGCATAAAATAAAATTGTTACCTTGTTTGATCTCCCCAAATAGCCTGTGGGTGCTGTATTCCCAGGACTAATTGCTCTCTTCTAGTTGCTTCCTCAAGAAGAATAAGAAAGAAAAGCACCATGTGAGTGTATCTGCAGGCTCAGTGTACCCTTCATTAAGTTTTTTTTTTCCTTGCCTTTTCTTCCTTGGGTTTTTCTTTCTCTTTTTTTTTTTTCTTTTCTTTTTTTTACAATGTTAGATCACAGTAAGAGATTTTTAATGAGTTTCTTTCTCACTTCAGCAGTCAGTCTCTGACAGAAATAAACTATGCTTGTAGGACAAGTTGCCTGTTCAGAACATTCTTCAGTGACAGGTTTGATCAGCCACTGTGGAGAGATGATAGATATATTATGAAAGAACCCTCAGTCTTCCAGGAAATGGATACAAATATGGTGCCTGACAGTCTAGTCTTTGTATCTAGTGAATGAAAGCTTTCTATTTCAAGGATTTTTAAAAATAAGGTCAATTTAATGTATATTCTTTGTTAAGAATTTGGAATCTTAAGACAAAAGAAATTTGCTTGAACTTAATTGTAAATAGCTGAACTTACCAGGTCAATCACCGTCACATTTTTTAAAAAAAATTTTTATTGGAGTAGTTGCTTTACAATGTTGTGTTAGTTTCTACTGTACAGCAAAGTGAATCAGCTATACGTATACATATATCCCCTCTTTTTTGGATTTCCTTCCCATTTAGGTCACCACACAGCACTGAGTAGAGTTCCCTGTCACATTTTTGAAGGCATTTTCAAATATGTTCTCCTTTGACAATTAAACAAATAGAACACATGGCTAATGGGCCTTTTTCAGAGCCGTGGCTATAAAAGGTGGATTCATTTTCAAGGTTAGTTTCCAGCCCTCTGAATTATCATAATCTGTCAGGGTAGATTATCTTCGCCATAATCACCCCTTCCTTCTGATGGTCATTTACAATCTGCAGTGCATGTTCCCGTACTTACCATGGGAACCTCACAGCGACCCTTGGTGCACTTTAATTCAGAGCTGATTTCCAAGTCAAGATGTGAAATGTATTACAAGACTATTTTCCTTATATTTGAGAGTAACCTTGCTTGTGATTCACAGTTAGTGTATTTAACAGTCTCCAAAGAATGCAATAGCCCTTTCCCTTTTCGTTTGACTTTGGAAACAGGTACTCTTTTTATTTTTCACTTGTTCATTTATTCACTCATAAATATTCACCGATATTTCTGAGAAAGCAATTCTGCGCCGGGCTCAGTGTTTGTCTTTGAGACGCAAGGGTGAGTGAGACTACGGAGGTTACAGGCTAGCCCGCTGAGCAGGCAGTGTTGGAAGTCACCTTTAGAACCCAGTCATCCAACCTCCTACTTGACATACGCAGGAGTCTTTTCTTCAGTGCCCCTGCTGGGTGTTTACCCAGCCCCTGTGCATACTTCAGTTCACTCTTTTTCCGCGATCACCTCTGTGATACTGAAAAGCTTTAATTGCTATGTCCTCTTGAAGATTTAGCTGACCTTCCTATTCTGGGCTCAAATTCTGACCCTTAGAGCACATATCAGGTTCTCTGGATAAGTCTCCTGAAGAGTGTTAAAATGCATACTTTGAGCCTTATTTCCAAATATTGTTTTGCTCTAGGTACTGGGACAGTATAAAACAGTTGCATTCTCTCATTTTTCTGAGAGCCATTTGTTTTTTGCCAGGCTTGCTCTTCTCCTTTCCTAGGCAAAACAGCAAAAGTAACTTTAGCCTTGCTTCTCACGGTACAGTTCTGTATCCCCCTCCCAATCATCCTTGTTTACTCCTAGTGACTTTTAGTCTGCATCTGCATTTGTTACCCTTTTTCTCATGGGCTTAGGCGGTGGTTTTCCTGAGTTCATGGCTTGGGTCACTAGTCTTAAAAGATTCTCCATGAAGAAAGAGTTCCATGTTCAAATAAGTTAAGAAACAACGGGTAGTATCCATCTATTACACACACACACACACACACACACACACACACACCTTTTTTTGGAAATCACAAGGAAGATTAACATTAAAGGTTCTAAGAAGTTCTGCAGGAGAGGAATTTGTTTAACTTTGTTTACTCTAAGACCTCTTCAACTTCAGAACTCTTTTCATGGTATTATTTTCCAGTTTAACCTTGTCCCTTTTAAATGGAGCACCTATATTTAAATGTAGGACTCCAGATGTGATCTGAGCACGCTAGAATACAGTAGTTAGATCATGTGTTTTTTTTTTTGCAATTCACACTCTATTTCTCCTAAATAGAGAAATTTATAAATTTCTCCTAAATCAGTCCAAGTTTTCATTGCCTTTTGAAATATCTGTGTAATTTGGTGATGAATTTAGCATGACCCAACAGTCAAACAAAAACCTCTGATTGTGTTTTTTCCATTTGAAGGGCTACCAAGGCTGACTCTGAACTGCAACTTATGTTTTAAAACTCCGTGTACATCTTCGCATTTGTCACTATAAGAATGGACCTGGTGGTTTTGACTCATTGCTCGCCCACCGTACATTTCACTCCTGACAGTCAATGTGTCATATTAGTTACAATGTTTGTATATACGTCCCTTGTCAATTTGATGACCCTATCTTTTGCACCTTTATCCAGAACATTGATTATCGTGTTCAGCAGTTCACGTAGGACAGAGCCTTCTGGCATCTGTTAGAAACTGCTCACTTTCTGAATGGCTTTCAATAATTAACTAGTATTTTTTGGTATAGTTGCTCAATCAGAAACAAATCCTATTGACTCTACTGCCTTTTAGTCAACATTTAACTAACTATTCAAAAAGCTATCATAACAGGATCCATTAAAAGTATTTCTGAAATTAAGACATATCAATGATATTTTCAAAAAATGGAAGTGAATTTTAGTATAACTTATTTTTAGCAAACACATGTTTATGCCTAATTGCTTATATGCATCTTTTTTGTTGTTGTTAAATGTTTACAAGGTATTTGTTTAAATTCGTGTTTTTTTTACATTTGAGAACTCATGAATCTCTCAGAATATGTTGTTGGACTCCTTTAAGGGCAATCCTTGTACAGTTGTGAACAGTGCCGGGGTTAGGAGCACTGACTCCCAGCGAAGTTGAAAATCTGCTTATAATTTTACAGCTGGCCCTCTGTATACACAGTTCCACATCTACAGATTTAACCAGCCGTGGGCTGTGTAGTCCTGTGGTATGTATGTATTGAAAAAAAAAAAATCCTCATATAAGTGGGCCTGCACAGTTCAAATCCCTGTTGTTTGCAGGTCAACTGTACTTTAATTTGAGAAATAGCCTTTAAAAGTTAACAGTTAAAAGCTATTAAGTTTTGGGGGTCACCCTCTGATGATGTAAATGTAAGCATCAGCTGCTCTCATTCATCCTATAGATATTTATCAAGCACCTACCTTGTGCATGGCACTGTTCTAGGCCCTGTGATGCAATAAGGGAAAAAACAAAAGACAAATTTCCTGCCCTCCAGGAGCTTACATTCTAGAGGTAGGGAGAGGAATAATTCAAATACGAGCATTACTGATATGATATATCAAGTTCTCTGAAGGAAAAGCTGCATCAAGAGGCTAGAAAGTCTGAGGGTGCTGTTCTGTATTAAGGAAGGCATGTTAGTTTTCTATTGCTATGTAACAAGTTACCACAAATTTCGTGGCTTAAAGCAACCTCCATTTATTATCTCATAGCTTCTGTAGGTCAGAAGTCTGGACACGGCCTACTTGGGTCCTCTGCTGTGGCTCACCAGGCTGCAGTTAAGACCTGCTCACCTGGAGCTTGAGGTCTTTTTTCAAGCTCACTTGGGCGTGGCCAGAATTCAGTTCCTTGCAGGTGTGGACTGAGATCCTCGGCTCCTACAGGCCACCCCACTCCAGACAGTTCACAGCCTGACTTTGCTTTTTTCAGGGGCAGTTGGAGAACATTTCCCCTGCCCTCCAAGGGCTCAGTCCCTCTGTTAAAGGTTTTTTACCTAATTAAGCCAGTCTCATCTAGAATAGTCTCCCTTTTGATTAAGTCGAAATCAACTGATTTGGAACTTGAATTACATCTGCAAAATCCCTGCACCCTTGTCATAAAATATAACTTAATCACAGGAGTGACAGCCCATCATATTGAAAGGTCTGGGTCACACTCAAGGCAGAGGATTACGTAGGGCACGTACACCAGGGGACAGGAAGGTTGGAGGCCATCATAGAATTCTACATACCATAAAAGGGCTCTCTAAATAAAGGGATAGTTGAGCAGACCCCTGACAGAAGTGAGGAACCAAGCCATGAGGTTGCTTGGAGGAAGAAAGTTCTAGGCAGAGCAAACAGTGATCGCAAATATTCTGAGCAGGAAGGATGTTCTAAGTAGTTATAGAAACAGCCAGGGAACCAGTGTGGCCAGAGTGGTGGTGGGCGGGGGGTGAGGTCTGAAGGTTAGCAGGGGCTGAATCGTGTAGGGCCATATAGCCTGTGGTCAAGACTTTGGATTTCACTGTTTGTGGATGGGAAACCGTGGTGGAAGGTTTGTGAGCAGAAGAGTTACACCATCTGAGTGAAATTTTAAAATAAGTCCTGCGATTGCTTTATGGAGACTAGACCATATAGATACCATTCAGGGTGGAAGCGGAGGGCCCATTGGCTGGCTATTGCCCTGGTGCAAAAAATGATGATGTGACCTGGACCAGGGTGGGAAGTAATGGAGGTGGCGAGCGATTACCAGATTCTGGATGGAGGAGAGAGGACTTAAAAGGTTTGGGCCTGAAAATACAGATGAATGGAGTTGCTGTCTTCTGAGATGAGGAGGGGAGTTGGAGTTGCAGGTTTGGGCAGAATCAAGAATTCAGTTTTGGACAAGTTCAGTTTGAGCTGTCTAGTGGAAATCTATTTCATGATGTCAAGTAGGCATTCAGGTACACGAGCCTAGATTTCAAAGGAGATATATTTCTGGGCAAGAGAGATAAATTTGAGAACTGGTGCATACGGTTTTTAAAGCTATGAAGTCATATGAGCTCACATAGGGAGTGAGTGATGGTAAAGAGTTCAAGGTCTTGCGCACTCTCAGGTGGTGCATGGATGAGGAGCAATCAACAGATTGGTGAGGAGAGGCTGGTGAGGTCGAGGAGAGATAGTGGTCCTGTAAGTCAAACAGAGGAAGTCTCAAGAAAGGAGGAGTGAAAAGCTGCATCAGTTGTTGTCAATAGATCAAGTACAGTGGGAACTGGGAATTCACCATTGTGTTTGGCAAAATATCAATACATTCTTAACCATTCTTGACCTTGGCAAGAGTTATTTTAGTGCAGTGGTGGGGACAAAAGCCTGATAGAACTGGGTTCAGGACAGAGTGGCGAGAGAAAACATAATGTAACAAAGATAGATGACTTGTTAGTACGGACAACTCTTGCTAGAAATTTGCTGTACAGGGGGAGCAAAGAAATGGGGTGTTAGCTCAGTGAGAATATGGGATGAAGGGAGGGTTTGTTTTTTTTTTAAAGTATTGTTTAATGGAAATGATCCAATAGAGAAGGAAAATGGAATGAGAGACGGGACATTTGTAAGCCTGATGTCCTCAGCTGGGTGGGAAGGGATGACGCCCAGCTATCCATGTAGATGTCAGCCTTAGACAGGAGAATGGATAGATGTCTGTCTGACATTGCAGCCGCAGTGATGGAAGGGCAGGCAGAGGTGCAGGGAGCTTGGTGATTTGGGGTATGGGCTCGTGGAAGTCTTCTTCTGTTAATTCTCTTCTCTCAGTAAGATAAGGAATGTCATCATTGAGAGCGAGGAAGGAAAAGATGTTCAAGGTTGGAGAAATGAGGAGATAATTGTGTAGGAGAGCTGGAGAGTCAATTCACCAGGGAGATGCGATAGGCTGAACAGGCTGCACCGGTGATCACTTGAGGTTAGGGATTGTGAATTTTAAGTGAACCAGTAGCTTGTTCCCTGAAATGGACATTATCCTGATGTCCCAGAATATAAGTGCGTGCGAGTGTGATCATCATCTAAATGGAAACAGAGCATTTAAAAACATTCCTAGAGGGTTCTATGAACACACCCTTGCAGGCCCCCCAGCTTTAGAGTCACTTTTTTTTTTTTAATTAATTAATTAATTTATTTAGTTATGGCTGTGTTGGGTCTTCGTTTCTGTGCGAGGGCTTTCTCTAGTTGCGGCAAGCGGGGACCACTCTTCATCGCGGCGCGCGGGCCTCTCACTATCGCGTCCTCTCTTGTTGCGGAGCACAGGCTCCAGACGCGCAGGCTCAGCAATTGTGGCTCACGGACCTAGTTGCTCCGCGGCATGTGGGATCCTCCCAGACCAGGGCTCGAACCCGTGTCCCCTGCATTGGCAGGCAGACTCCCAACCACTGCGCCACCAGGGAAGCCCTAGAGTCACTTTTTAAATCATGAACAAATATGGGTCATAGAGTTGCCCTCAGTGGTGTCTTGTGTGTGGGGTGGCAGTCTCCTGGCCTCTTCTTTTACCACCAACACCCCCTCACAGGGCCAGCTTCTCTTAGAACTTTCAACATTACATGCTCATTGAGTATCAAAATCTGCCATCTAGTGTTGGTCCCTGCCACGCAACTTCGTCATACCCCAGTCCCGATTTGAAACGTACTCTGGATCACTTGTACCAGCCTGTGTGAGAGGAAGCTGGAAGGTTGTTCTGGCCAGTGTTGATCAGATTTAGGAAATCCATGTGCTGTTTTGTACCCTTTTCATTCATTTCCATCTAGACCACAAGATTCTGACATATGTATATGGTACATATATAGACACATATTTATATACATATGCAGACATATGCATACACACACACACACACAGACAAATATACCCTCGCTCTGTCCTTGTGGATCACTGGTCTAGACAACACGTGGCTATTGGGTGTTAGGAAACAGTGTGCCTGCCTTTCTTATCCCCTGAGGCCATCTGGGCATGACATGTGTGTGTATCGTGCTCCAGGCTAGTGAGTAGACATCAGTTCAAGCCAGCATTTCACCAGTTGTTAACTAATGCTGTTTGGGTGGCTGCTTTCTCCACCTCTTGGAAAGGTCACTCTGAGTTTCTTTTTGACATAGCATTTTATAGACCTACCTGCTAGGAATATGGCTTCCTTCCCCAAGATGCTGGGTAAACCTCACCTTCATTCTCTAGGTAGGAAGCTGGGAAATACTTTTCACAACACCACATTCTAAAAAGAAAAGACAAATACATTTTAGCTACAAGTAGTATATTTATTTCTCCATTTCTCATTTCTGGTGATCATAGGCAAAAGACTGAGGAGATAAAGGCCAAGTTCTTCTTTGAAAAAATATGATATTGCTTTAACTTGCTTTTAAAACTGATCTGTTATATGTAAGGTTGGAGAAAAAGGATTAGACCTTAGATCTCCATGTTAAATGCTGGACATAGTTAAAATGTAGTTTTTTCTTTTTCCATGTATGTACTTTCCTGCAGATATTCTCTTGTCCATTGTGCGTTATGGCAGTGTTGTCAACAAAAATGAGTGTCACAAATTTAGGTATAAGATAAGGAAATCCTCTTACCTCTGAGGAGAAAAATACCACCTCACGAGTGAGCCACCTCGTAATTTATGTAGCTGTCTGTAGATGTTATTACAATTTCTGGTTTGAGTTGGGCACTGCACAAATATTTTGTCATTAGTATATTTTTCATAAAATAGAATAGTCATATTTGACATAAAACATGTTTGTTTAGAGTCAGGCTCAGTGATTTGGAAAAGTGATAAACTTGTCAGTTAAACTGTTAATTCCTTTGTGTTGGATGCCGTGCATGCTTCGACAGCGCAGCCCCGTGGATCGCAGTTAGTTCAGCTGAAGGCAACTGTGACAGTTATCACACAGAGATGCTTTGGTCTACCCCATCAATTTGCTAATAATGAACTTACTTGGTTATTATGTAGCAATCATTAGGCCTTGATGGGCCAGTTAAAGACCCTAGACCAACAAAATAGTTTTCCTGTTTGTGGGGGATAAGGATCTCTGGAATAGGATATTTATTTTACAGAGGTCCTTTAGCATGACAGTATTCCTTACTTTGACTTATTATTTTAGTTTCTCTATTAAAAGGTGAGCTTAGATATGGGTAAACTGTAGACTTAGTAAGTTACAATTTCATAAAAGAAAGCCGAAGCTGCTAAAAAAAACAATGTTGTTCACCGTGTTAGCATTAGTATGCCTGAATTCTAATTCCATGTTATCATCATTCAGGAGGGATTAGAATTCTTAAATGATTCTCTAGTCTGTAAAATCGGGTTAATTGCGTAATTCTAGTCACGTGGTTGGGGGGCTTGATTAATTTTTCCCCCAAAGGTTAAATAGTGTAGTCATAGTGACCAGTTGTGGCAGTGCTTTTTAGTACATGGTCTTTTTTTCCCCCAACAAACTACTTATTTATGGCTTTCTTTGTGCAAGGCTTCGTTGAAAATCCAAAGATGAATATGACAGGGTCTCTGCACTCAAAGAGCTTACGGTGTAGGCGGATAGATCAGACCCTGCACAAATGACTCTTAACACGAGGTAGAAAGTGATAAATGCCGTAAGAAGACGGATGAAAAGAAGAGCTATGGGTAGCTAAAGGAAGGTGAGAGCCCTTTTGTCTGAATGATACCTTTGGATTACTTGTTCCCATAGTAGCCAGTGTTTATTTTTTTCAACATCCACGTTTTGCGAAGAGTAATGGTTGGGTTGAATCTAGGGGCAGTGACAGGCTGTGGTCTTTGGTACAGGCCTTATCAGACTTAAATGATTCCTGAGAAGACTATGTTTGTTTTTCAGTAGAGTGGTATGTATTATTATGTAGGTGCCAAGTTATTGGAAATACTGTTCTTTATTATGAGAAATATTTAGCATTTAATTTTTTGGAATGGTCTCCTCTGGTAATTTCCTTTCCTCTGAGAATTGGAGTCGCTGTTGTACATCTTGGCTATATTGTGAGTGAGATCCTTTAGAAAGATCAGGTTCCTACAATGGACCAAGCACCATGATAAGCACTGTGTAGCCTTTGTCGTGTTTAATCATCACAAAACCTCTGCAACGTCGATGCTGTTGTTACTGACATCTCACAGGTGAGAGACTAAGGCGTAAAGTCCTGGGGGTTACTTGTCCAATACCTTCCAGCTCAGATGAAGCAGAGACGGGTCTTGAACCTGGGTCTGTTGAGCATGCTGGTCCTTGCTCTTTACCGCTTGACCCCGTGGCCGTGCTCTCTTCAGTTCCGGTCTGAATGCCATTAGAAACCCATGTACTTTTAGGATTGTTACATTTACCTGTCTTCTCACTGACATTTTACCTAAGTATTCTTTTAACAGTGTTTCCTGATATGCCCATCGTTAAATATTATGACAGGAATACCTGAAAATATTTTAGAGGAGATACTAAAGTTGATGATGAAAATAGCAGTCAGCATTTGTAGTGTCTTACAACTTTAAAAGCACGGTCACATCACTTGCCTGATTTAATTTTTCCTTTCGTCCTATGTTTGCTGCTCACAGGTGAAAAAGCAAGATCAGGGATGTTAAGTAACTTTCCTGCAGTCACAGAGATAGTACACTTAGGCTGGAGACTGGGTCTTCTGATGTTAATCCAGTGTTATTGGTGGTGTGGTATAGGTAGATGGTATAAGTAGAGATGATATAGGGTAGTGCAGGGTGTAGATCATTTGCATTTACAAAATCCTTCTGCTGGTAAACATGCTAAAGGAAGGAAGATTTGTATTCAGAAAAATCTGGTAATGCATGAGAAGCAAAATAGAAGAATTAAAAGCCATTCATTGTGAGATAATGTCCTTTTCTTTCTGACAGTGGAGCAAGCAGATATTTGCCAGTGCAAATACTTTGAGCAATAGGGAATGTATAGAGTTCTGTATTTTCAAGCAATATATGGTCATCTTAGAAATTTAGGAAATCAAAGTAAATTAAAAGAAAAGAACAAGAAATAAAATCTTCCATATCTCACTACCCAGAGATACATCTAGCCTCGTGACAAATATTCTTTTACTCTTTTCTACACTTACGTTAGTAATGTTATAGTGTAAATAGTTTATTTCACAAAACACATAATGTTTTATGGTCTGCTTTATTTAGTAATGTCTTTGATATCTTTTCATATCTTTGAGTATAAATCTACACAGTCCTTTTGGATGGCTTCTTTATATTTTGACTGAGTGTGCCAAAACATATTACTTTAAAAGTATTATTTGATATTTACGGAATTCCCAGTTTTTCAGTATGGCAGTATTTGAAACCTTATATGTGCAAAAATGATGATTTGAAACTGCCCAGTAGAAAAATCCCCTTTAGCATTGGATTTTGACCTCGCTGAAATGCTCTCAGACTTTGAGAAACCTGGAGATACAAAACGGAGTAAGCCCGGTATCGAAGCACATGGGGATTCTAGGGTCTGGTTGTGGCACTTGGGTCCGCAAGAGGTGTCCATGTGGCAGCTGACACTGCTTCCTTACTCTTTGTTAGGGCTGAGTTCTTAGGCACTGCACTGAGAAGCCACCAAGATGAATGATTCCTGAGTGTAACATGCTAACAACAGTAGAACACAAACACCGAGTTCCATTTTGCAGCCATTCTTTTGGGTTCTTCTCTCCAGTGCATGTTCTTTAAGAAATCCTCCCTTGGCTGCTTGCTGTGAGCAGCCTGGGGTTAGAGGAAGTGACATGTGTGTGGGACATAACTGTTGGAGGAGGTGACAGATGGCCTTTATTCTCTTAGAGCCTTACACAGGTGCCTAGCATGTGATAGACCCTTAATACATGTGTATTGCACAAGTGCCAACTGAATGATTCTTAACTAAAGGCATTTTCCACAAACTTTGAATATCAAGATGCCTCACAAGGTCTGTATGTATGTATGTGGCTAAAGATGTTATAGTGGAACAATAGTTCTTGATGTCATAGTGGAGATGTGTACAAAAAATACTTCTTTACTAGATTTCCTCTACAGAAATTCCCAAGTGAGATAATACTTTAGGTATAATCTATTTTATTTTTTAAAATACATACGGACTCCATGCTGTAAGAATTGCAAGATGGTTTCTGTGGCAGAGATATGAACAAAGTCCTGCTGAAAGAGGATCCTTACAGGAGCATCCTCTGCCCTTCCTATGCATCCAGCTTGGATTACTTCCTCTAGGTTGTCACCAGCATCCATTGGCCATACCTGCCTCTGGGTCTCAGCACCAGGTCTCAACTTGTGAGTTTTGAAGTGTCGGTGTGTTACGCTTCTTCCTCCAGACCCCTCTCTGGTAGAAGTTTCCCTATTAAAAAGTCTTCCTGAGTCCTACAGGCAGCTTAAAGGCGGCAGCTGGCGCGTCTCTGTGGAGCTCACCCACAACTGCAGCTCTGTTGCAGAATGTTTTCAGGGCAGCTCTCATCTAACCTCGGAAGGGCAGTGGATTGTGCAGTGTCACGTGACCAGTCACTATCGGTGCCAAGAATAGAACCCCAAAATCAGCCTGCGGAGGGGTAGCCTCCTGGCCGTCCTCTCTCTGATCGTAAGTTCCGCTGTGCTCTGGCCAGCAGTCAGTCTTAACTTGCTGGACCAATTGTTTGGTCACGTTTCTGGGACTTTCACGTCTCCCCTGAACTCTTGCAACTTTCTCATGAGCTTTTGTAATGTCATCGAACAGATAGGCATGAAGAGAAAACGTCTTAAAATAGTGGGTACCTGAAGAAGATTTGGTGTCATTTAAGTCAGTGTTAATTACCTGGTACCTTGGCTGGCAACAGCCCGAAATTTTAACAAACACCTGAGTGTTTTAAGTTCTCCTTTCTGTCACTTTGCAGAGGCCGTCTCTTATCCTTTTTTATATTCCACCTTTCCTAGCTGCTGATGACGTAACCTGATGCTCTTAGCATTCTTAAAAATTCTCCTCTCCAGTTTTATCAGGGAAGGTTTTCTCTTAGGATGCGTCCTCTTGATCAGAGCTGAATAGTTCTGAGGTCTGTTTGCAAAGTTATGTCAGTTACCATATCCCTGGGGATAATGAGTGGTGAGATTTCTTCCTCAAAATGTTGAGTCTTGGAAAAGCAACAAGCATATTTCAGTTTGGGGGCTTTGTCTGCATTAACTTTTCTTTCCTCATTGAAACCAGGCTCCCTGGAATATACTTTCAACTTTATTTTGCAATTCTCAAGAGTGCTAGAAAACTTTGTTCTTCTTGGTAAAATTGATACAGTTGTTAACTGGTGGTGTGGTGGGAAGTCTCTGCTGCCCAGTGAAATTCATTGATTGGTCTTTGTATTAGTTTTCTATTGCTGCTGTAATAAATTACCGCAAACCTAGTGGCTTAGAACAGCACAAATTTATCATCTTTATTATTTATTCTTATCTCACAGTTCTGTAAGTCAGAAGTCTACATGGGTCTCAATGGGCTAAAAAATCACGGCGTCGGCAGGGCTGTGTCCTTTTAGGAGCCTCTAGAGAAGAATATGTTTCCTTGACTTTTTTTTTTTTTTTTTTTTTAAGACTTTATTTTTTAAGAGCAGTTTCAGGTTCAGAGCAATACTAAGAGGAAGGTGTGGAGGTGTCCCATTTACCCCTGGACCCCACACATGCTTAGCTGCCTTCACCGTGTACACCCCCAACAGTGTGGTACGTCTTTTACAGTCCGTGAGACTACAGTGACATGTCCGTAGTCTTCAAAGTCCCGTAGTGTACATTACAGTCCACTCTTGGTGTTGTACATGCTATGATTTTGGACAAATGTATCCACCATTATAGTACCACGTAGAGTGTTTTCACTGCCCTAAAAATCCTCTGGGCTCTGCCTGTTAGCCCCCTCCCAGGCTCCTGGCAACCACTGAGCTTTTTACTCTTTCTATGGTTTTGCTTTTCCCAGAATGTCATATAGTTGGCATGTGCATTTAAGGTCCCTCCATGTCTTTTCATGATTTGATAGCTCATTTCTTTGTAGCCGTGAGCACTATGCATTTTCTGTATGTTCCACAGTTGGTTTATCCATTCACCTACTGAAGGACATCTTGGTTGCTTCCAAGTTTGGGCAATTATGAATAAAGGTGTTATAAAATATCCACGTGTACGTTTTTGTGTAGACGTAAGTTTTTAGTTCCTTTGGGTAAATACCAAGGAACATGATGGCTGGATTGTATGGTAAGAGTATGTTTAGTTTTGTAAGAAATTGCCAAACTGTCTTCCAAAGTGGCTGTACCATTTTGTGTTCCCACCAGCAATGAGTGAGAGTTCCACGTCCTCACCAGCATTTGGGGCTGTCATTATCAGTGTTGCAGATTTGGGCCATTCTAACGGTGTGTAGTGGTATCTGTGTTTTAATTTGCATTTCCCTGATGACATGTGATGTGGAGGATCTTTTCATATGCTTATTTGCCATCTGTGTATATTGTTTGAAGTGTCTGTTAAAGTCTTTGGCCCATTTTTCTTTTTCTTTTCTTATTGTTGAGCTTCAAGGGTTCTTTGTATATGTTGGACAATAGTCCTTTATCAGATATATCTTTTGCAAATATTTTCTCCCAGTCTGTGGCTAGTCTTCTCATTCTCTTGACATTGTCTTCCACACAGCAGAGGTCTTTAAATTTAATGAAGTCAGATTATCAATTATTTCTTTCATGGACTGTGCCTTTGGTGGTGTATCTAAATAGGCATCACCATACCCAAGGTTATCTCCAGGAGGCGAACTAGTAAGATGATTATCAGGGCTTTCACTTACTCAGAAATTGGAGTTTATTTTTCTTGCTGCTTTCATTTATGTCATTATCCAACATTACTTATGTTTCCTAGGTATTAAGCGGTGGCTGGGAGGGAATTGATTAACTCGGGGAGTCTTTGCCTTCTCCAGTTCACTCTCATAGACCTGGAGTGTTCTGCAGTGCTTGTTTCACACTGTTTCTCCTTGACTCTGCATCAACTGACAGTTCACAGAGCATTGGGGCAAGGGCCTGCCTGTTTATAAGATGCTCAGTCACCACAGGTTATCAGTGCTGTCACTAGTTACCCCTTTTGCAGATGGTGGTAAAAAAAAAAAAATCATCTTCTCAATAGCATGATGTATTGGGCTGTTTGCTGGAGTTGACGATGTTTAGTCTGCGGGCTGCTGTTGAGAGCGTTACATAGGTAAAGGAAGGTGTGTGCCTCGGGGCTGGAGGTGGCCTTTCACAGATGGCTAAGCTTGGCCCAGTGTTTATGAAAGAAGATGAAAAACATTAACTTACCTGAACTTAAAAGCGTAGTCTGAGAAAGAGGTAGAAAATACTCACTAGATTTTAGGGGACCACAGCAAAATGAAAACTCATCACGTGATAAGGCTCTTAATTGAATCAGAATTTCACTGCATAGAGAAACTAGAGATTATCTTCCGAGTTCCCAGCCTCTGGGCCACGTGGAAATCGGACCGTTACACGAATACGGGAACTACTCTTTTTAAAATTTTTCAGAAAATAAAACTCTATCCTTTCCTCTAATAATCTGCTTAGCTCTGTGAGTTTTCCCAGTGAGGTATGTAGTTAAGTAACTTTAATCTCCAAAAGAAAGTATGAGTTTTGGTGGAGTTTTTAATGAATTTGGACACTGAAGGTGCTGGAAAGCACACCTGGCCACAACATACTTATGTAAGTCTTCTTCAGAACCCTCGGCTCCTTTTTATTTGCAGAAGTATGTCTCTTACCAAGGAAGTGGTGGAGGGCTTCTGCCCTGGGTGGTTTCCACTTTCTCGGACACAGGGAGCCCCCAGGACCAGGGGTTGCTCCTCTCACACCCATTGGTTTGGGGCTCTACCTGTGCTCGTCCTGTAAGTCAAAGCCCACTTCGGTGGGTTCTCTGTGATGACTCGTCAATTCCCTGAATGGAGATTTGCCAACTTGCCAGCTGGTTGCCTTTGCTGTCTTAATGGAGAACCTCTGGGGATTCAATAAAATCAAACTGTGCACATTTTTCTGGAGTTGGTTCTAGATTTTCATGCAGTGGAGTGGATACGAGGTCGGCTTGGTGAAAAAGGTATTGGAATTTTTGTACTTTGATCCATTCTCTTTTTGTGGCTTGATTGAACCATCTTGCTCCCTCGCTCAAAGAGAGGTCTTTCTCTGAGAATGTTCAGATGAAGTATTAGTCCTTTAAAAGGCTTAAAATGAATGTTTATTACCACAGCAAGGACTATACCATTTTAAACTCTTGCATTGTAAATCACACCAAGGATCCTCCTCAGGTTGGCCTTTTGACTGCATTAGGCTAACTGCTGTGTTGCAGGAAAGTGTAGTGTTTGCTTAGAGTTCTTTGAGCAATATGCGAGTAGCTAAGATAAGTCTTTCTCCTTTCTCAAAATATTCTGTCTCCCTCACTACCCCCTCTCAGAAAATCTAAAAGAAAATGAGGAGCTGAAAAAGGCAGGGCTAGAAGATATTTAATAATCCTTCCGTCATTCTTTTTAATCAGTTTGTTGAATACTCAGTACTATCTGGGGTAAAGATGAAAGTTTTATTTTTCTTTAGTCACCATTTTCAAAGAGCTATGTTGAGTCTTTCTTTCCCGTCTTTTAATGGTGTCTTGGGCTGTAGGCCATAATTCTCCAGTTAGTTATGACATAAAGAAGTCAAGTCTAGTCTAAACTTCAGTCTCTATTCAATTTAGCCTTTATGTCTCCTCCCCTCCCCCACCTGTCCCCTCTGGCTGAGTAGGGGACACACTCAGCTCTTTCACCCTATTCCACCCTCCCTTTTCTGCGCTGCTTTCTCCTCTCGGTTGTCACTGCTTCGAAAACACTAACTGGCTGCCAGTGTCCTCTTTGGTGGGGACCCTGCTGGGACTCTCTGAAGAGTTCTGATCCAGCACCTTCTTCCCTTCACCTGGGCAGGTGGGCAGGAGGTCCTCAGGAGTAGGATCATGGCAGGATGGCTTGGTTTTGGCTGCCTTCCCCTTGACTCCTTGGCACACCAAGCGTGAGTATGTATACAGGCTCTACGGCTGCTCCTTCTCTCCACTCTGCTGTGTCTCACCAGTTTTCTTCTCCTTGCTCAGGGAGTTAGGAGTAGGCTGATAAAGTTGATAAATTTGCCCATAAGCAGATAAACATGTGTGGAGTGAGATGCCAACCTTCCCTCCTTACAGGCACCTCTGATGTGTTAAGTGATGCTCTGGGAGACTTCTGTAGTTGGCTTGGTATTGGGGCTGTCCCAGCACATTCTCTGGACCAGTAATTCACCATTGAAGATTGTTTGACCTTCTGCACCCACACCCTCAAATTTTGTTTATATAGGTAAGGGTCGAGGGAGTCATAGATCATGACTGGTGCTAGCAGAGTGATTTTGGTGAGCTATTAATAGGGGTTGGAGTGGCTGACCTCTAATATTTGCAGCACTCTTTAGAATATGTGGTTTCTGATGCCTGTCTGTCCTTGGCTTAGCATCCTGGGAACCAATTTTGGAGTAACAGGAGAAGATCCACTCAATGTCTGCCGATACAGGCATGCATCTCCATGTAGAACTACTTCTGGGCAAGTTACCCAGGGAATATCATGAAACATAACCCTTGGCCTTTAAGGAACATATCACATTTTAATTTAAGGAAATAAAAATATAAACATAGGAAATATTAAACAGCTGTATCAGGCATCGTGTGATGAATTTGTCAAATAAATGTAATTGAGGATAAATGGTGCAGTAATTGAGGATAATGGTGCAATGGTGCAGTGTCCACTGGAGTAGCCCACCAAGACCGCATCTCTGACCTGTTACGAGGGCTGTGGCAGGGGGTGAGTGAGGAGGTGACTGGGTGGGGTGTCTTCCAGCTGTGCTGTGCAGCTCCTAGCTGTGCTCTACAGACTGTGAGGAATGGGAGGAGTGGAAGAGGAAATGTGAAAAGGTACTAATGCACAGTTTTAAGACTAACTTGATTTTTTTTTAAAAAAAAAAACAAGCTGAATTTTGAGATGTTATTATATTCTTGGTTGTAACTTTTTGGGCGAGGGAGAAGGGTCTGTCATACTTGCGAAGGTGCAAATGAGAAATGTACCTTTGAGAACTGCTTTTCCTTTTAAATAGAAATTGCAAGGAGCTTGCTGTTTGCTCACTGCTTTTCTTTCTTGTCTCCGTTACCAGGTTTATTCCTGTTCGGTGTACTGATTCATTTTTCACTGTATTTAATTGATAGGGAATTAAAAATGCCCACCCTCTTTGGTAATGGTCCTGCTAAAATTGTTACTGTGCTTGGGTTTTCGGATACGGTTGGTGGTTTTGCCCCCGGTTTGCGGCTTGCTGCATTCTCAGCCTCCTTCCCCCAGTCTGATTTGTCTTCTGTGACCCATGCCCAACATGCTTATCACCTCTCCTTTCACTTGATACAGTCTTCACTCTCCTTCCCGAAAAAGCTGTCACTGGTTTCGCTGAGTCTGCCCCACCACAGTGCAGCAGAGACAGTGTATGAATTTGGGGTGTTGATGGACTTGGTAGCATGTACCTGTTAATCTTACACTTTCTTTTCTTTTTGTAAGCTCCTGGTCTTTCTGTCCTTTCCTTTTTGTTTCTTAGAGAATTATTAGAGGCTACTCTCTTCATTGTTGTCATCTTTTGTATAAAACAGCCTTTGGGTCATATTCCAGTATTTTATCCAGATTACCTTAAAGACAAACCAAGCTGCTGCTCGGTAACCTCTCTAAGCCTAGAATTGAATTTATGACATTCATTAAATCACCATGTTTTAAGGACTCCACATTTATCTTAGTGGCCTTGGACTTCAAGTTGTGTGTTGAGTGATGAGGAAAAGACATATTTTTTCCCCTTTTATTCTCTACTGTATTACTACTGTTGAAGGTGGAAGGTTCATTAAGTTTACACTTACCTTAAAGGGAGGCTATCTCAGCCATTAACCTGACAATACCTTTGATGTCCTCAATAGTATTGCAGGGACCTTTCCTCTGTCCCTCAAAAGTCAGCTATTACTATTTACTGACACTGACACCAGTGATTTTATTTTTAAACACATGCACAGTAAATAAATTGCTCTCAGACACATAAAACAGAAACTAAAATAATGACAGGAAAAATAAATAGTTGGTGACTTTAACAAATCATCCTCATATACTGTAAGATTAAATAAATTAAATATAATCAAATTTATAAATTTTGATAACATAATTAACAGTTTAAACATATGTAATGAATAAATGAATAGAGAATACAAATTTTTTTTTTTTACTCAAACAGAAAGTCACAAAAATTATAATCATCCTCATCAGTTCACTCAGTCCCATGTAATTAATTTTTTTTACCTTGATCTTTTGTTAGCACTTTTATGAATTCATCAGTTTTCCATTAGAGTTCGGAAGATGCTTATTCATTCAGTTCAGCAGTATACTCAGTTACCAGAAACTTGTACTTGTCAGAGTCTTTTCCATGAATTCCTTGAAGATGAAACCCTTTTATAGGAACATATTTGCAAAAACATCACACTACACCCAGAACTGTCTGTAAATGACAAAAGACTTAAAAATGACCATGGTTAAAGATTTGATGAAAGTTCATAATGATGCAACTGACAAGGAAATTTAGTTATTTCTGAGATATACATTTTAAAATAATAACTAGAATTATGACTTACAACATTATACCACAACATATAATATTTTTAGAAATTTCATGTAATGTCTGAAACATTTATATTAACATATTTCCATACAAATAACCCAAAGAAAGTTTAGTATTTGTTGTTTTTTTTGTTTGTTTTTTCATACTGCAGATTCTTATTAGTCATCAATTTTATACACATCAGTGTATACATGTCAATCCCAATCGCCCAATTCAGCACACCACTATCCCCACCCCACCACGGTTTTCCCCCCTTGGTGTCCATACATTTGTTCTCTACATCTGTGTCTCAACTTCTGCCCTGCAAACCGGTTCATCTGTACCATTTTTCTAGGTGCCACATACGTGCGTTAATATACGATACTTGTTTTTCTCTTTCTGACTTACTTCACTCTGTATGACCGTCTCTAGATCCATCCACGTCTCTGCAAATGACCCAATTTCATTCCTTTTTATGGCTGAGTAATATTCCATTGTATATATGTACCACAACTTCTTTATCCAGTCGTCTGTTGATGGGCATTTAGGTTGCTTCCACAACCTGGCTATTGTAAATAGTGCTGCAATGAACATTGGGGTGCACGTGTCTTTTGGAATTATGCTTTTCTTTGGATATATGCCCAGTAGTGGAATTGCTGGATCATATGGTAATTCTATTTTTAGTTTCTTAAGGCACCTCCATACTGTTCTCCATAGTGGCTGCATCAATTTACATTCCCACCCACAGTGCAAGAGGGTTCCCTTTTCTCCACACCCTCTCCAGCATTTGTTGTTTGTAGATTTCCTGATGATGCCCATTCTAACAGGAGTGAGGTGATACCTCATTGTAGTTTTGATTTGCATTTCCCTAATAATTAGTGATGTTAAGCAGCTTTTCATGTGCTTCTTGGCCATCTGTATGTCTTCTTTGGAGAAATGTCTATTTAGGTCTTCTGCCCATTTTTGGATTGGGTTGTTTGTTTCTTTAATATTGAGCTGCATGAGCTATTTATATATTTTGGAGATTAATCCTTTGTCCGTTGATTCATTTGCAAACATTTTCTCCCATTCTGAGGGTTGTCTTTTCGTCTTGTTTATGGTTTCCTTTGCTGTGCAAGAGCTTTGAAGGTTCATTAGGTCCCATTTGTTTATTTTTGTTTTTATTTCCATTACTCTAGGAGGTGAATCAAAAAAGATCTTGCTGTGATTTATGTCAAAGAGTGTTCTTCCTGTGTTTTCCTCTAAAGAGTTTTATAGTGTCCAGTCTTACATTTAGGTCTCAAATCCATTTTGAGTTTATTTTTGTGTATGGTGTTAGGGAGTGTTCTAATTTCATTCTTTTACATGTACCCGTCCAGTTTTCCCAGCACCACTTATTGAAGAGGCTGTCTTTTCTCCATTGTATATCTTTGTCATAGATTAGTTGAACATAGGTGCGTGGGTTTACCTCTGGGCTTTCCATCTTGTTCCATTGACCTATGTTTATGTTTTTGTGCCAGTACCATATTGTCTTGATTACTGTAGCTTTGTAGTACAGTCTGAAGTCAGGGAGTCTGATTCCTCCAGCTCCGTGTTTTTCCCTCAAGACTGCTTTGGCTATTCGGGGTCTTTTGTGTCTCCATACAAATTTTAAGATTTTTTGTTCTAGTTCCATAAAAAATGCCATTGGTAATTTGTTACGGATTGCATTGAATCTGTAGATTGCTTTGGGTAGTATAGTCATTTTCACAATATTGATTCTTCAAATCCAAGAACATGGAATATCTCTCCATCTGTTGGTATCATCTTTAATTTCTTTCATCAGTGTCTTATAGTTTTCTGCATGCAGGTCTTTTGTCTCCCTAGGTAGGTTTTTTCCTAGGTATTTTATTCTTCTTGTTGCAATGGTAAATGGGAGTGTTTCCATAATTTCTCTTTCAGATTTTTCATCACTAGTGCATAGGAATGCAAGAGATTTCTGTGCATTAATTTTGTATCCTGCAACTTTACCAAACTCATTGATTAGCTCTAGTAGTTTTCTGGTGGCATTTTTAGGATTCTCTATGAATGGTATCATGTCATCTGCAAACAGTGACAGTTTTACTTCTTCTTTTCCAATTTGTATTCCTTTTATTTCTTTGTCTTCTCTGATTGCCGTGGCTAGGACTTCCAAAACTATGTTGAGTAATAGTGGTGAGAGTGGACATCCTTGTCTCGTTCCTGATCTTAGAGGAAATGCTTTCAGTTTTTCACCATTGAGAATGATGTTTGCTGTGGGTTTGTCGTATATGGCCTTTATTATGTTGAGGTAGGTTCCCTCTATGCCCACTTTCTGGAGAGTTTTTATCAGAAATGGGTGTTGAATTTTGTCAAAAGCTTTTTCTGCATCTATTGAGATGATCATATGGTTTTTATTCTTCAATTTGTTAATATGATGTATCACATTGATTGATTTGCGTATATTGAAGAATCCTTGCATCCCTGGGATAAATCCCACTTGATTGTGGTGTATGATCCTTTTAATGTGTTGTTGGATTCTGTTTGCTAGTATTTTGTTGAGGACTTTTGCATCTATATTCATCAGTGATATTGGTCTGGAATTGTCTTTTTTTGTAGTATCTTTGTCTGGTTTTGGTATCAGGGTGATGGTGGCCTCATAGAATGAGTTTGGGAGTGTTCCTTCCTCTGCATTTTTTTGGAAGAGTTTGAGAAAGATGGGTGGTAGCTCTTCTCTAAATGTTTGATAGAATTCACCTGTGAAGCCATCTGGTCCTGGACTTTTGTTTGTTGGAAGATTTTTAATCACAGTTTCAATTTCATTACTTGTGATTGGTCTGTTCATATTTTCTATTTCTTCCTGGTTCAGTCTTGGAAGGTTATACCTTTCTAAGAATTTGTCCATTTCTTCCAGGTTGTGCATTTTATTGGCATAGAGTTGCTTGTAGTAGTCTCTTAGGATGCTTTGTATTTCTGCTGTGTCTGTTGTAGCTTCTCCTTTTTCATTTCTAATTTTATTGATTTGAGTCCTCTCTCTCTTTTTCTTGATGAGTCTGGCTAATGGTTTATCAATTTTGTTTCTCTTCTCAAAGAACCAGCTTTTAGTTTTATTGATCTTTTCTATTGTTTTCTTTGTTTCTATTTCATTTATTTCTGCTCTGCTCTTTATGATTTCTTTCCTTCTGCTAACTTTGGGTTTTGTTTGTTCTTCTTTCTCTAGGTCCTTTAGGTGTAAGGTTAGATTGTTTAATTGAGATTTTTCTTGTTTCTTGATGTAGGCTTGTAGAGCTATAAACTTCCCTCTTAGAACCGCTTTTGCTGCATCCCATAGGTTTTGGGTCGTCGTGTTTTCATTGTCATTTGTCTCTAGGTATTTTTTGATTTCCTCTTTGATTTCTTCAGTGATCTCTTGGTTATTTAGTAACGTATTGTTTAGCCTCCATGTGTTTGTGTGTTTTACGTTTTTTTCCCTGTAATTCATTTCTAATCTCATAGCGTTGTGGTCAGAAAAGATGCTTGATATGATTTCAATTTTCTTAAATTTACTGAGGCTTGATTTGTGACCCAAGATGTGATCTATCCTGGAGAATGTTCCGTGGGCACTTGAGAAGAAAGTGTAATGTGCTGTTTTTGGATGGAATGCCCTATAAATATCAATTAAATCTATCTGGTCTATAGTGTCATTTAAAGCTTCTTTTTCCGTATTAATTTTCACTTTGGATGATCTGTCCATTGGTGTAAGTGAGGTGTTAAAGTCCCCCACTATTATTGTGTTACTGTCGATTTCCTCTTTTATGGCTGTTAGCAGTTGCCTTATGTATTGAGGTGCTCCCATGTTGGGTGCATATATATTTATAATTGTTCTATCTTCTTTTTGGATTGATCCCTTGATCATTATGTAGTGTCCTTCCCTGTGTCTGGTAAAATTCTTTATTTTAAAGTCTATTTTATCTGAAATGAGTATAGCTACTCCAGCTTTCTTTTGATTTCCATTTGCATGGAATATCTTTTTCCATCCCCTCACTTTCAGTCTGTATGTGTCCTTAGGTCTGAAGTGGGTCTCTTATAGACAGCATTTATATGGCTCTTGTTTTTGTATCCATTCAGCAAGCCTGTGTCTTTTGGTTGGAGCATTTAATCCACTTACGTTTAAGGTAATTATCGATATGTATGTTCCTATGACCATTTTCTTAATTGTTTTGGGTTTGTTTTTGTAGGTCCTTTTCCTCTCTTGTGTTTCCCACTTCGAGAAGTTCCTTTAGCATTTGTTGTAGAGCTGGTTTGGTGGTGCTGAATTCTCTTAGCTTTTGCTTGTCTGTAAAGCTTTCGATTTCTCCATGGAATCTGAATGAGATCCTTGCCGGGTAGAGTAATCTTGGTTGTAGGTTCTTCCCTTTCATCACTTTAAGTATATCATGCCACTCCCCTCTGGCTTGTAGAGTTTCTGCTGAGAAATCAGCTGTTAACCTTATGGGAGTGCCCTTGTATGTTATTTGTCATTTTTCCCTTGCTGCTTTCAATAATTTTTCTTTGTCTTTAATTTTTGCCAATTTGATTACTGTGTGTCTCGGCGTGTTTCTCCTTGGGTTTGTCTTGTATGGGACTCTCTGCGCTTCCTGGACTTGGGTGGCTATTTCCTTTCCCACGTTAGGGAAGTTTTCGACTATAATCTCTTCAGATATTTTCTTGGGTCCTTTCTCTCTCTCTTCTCCTTCTGGGACCCCTATCATGCGAATGTTGATGCATTTAATGTTGTTCCAGAGGTCTCTTAGGCTGTCTTCACTTCTTTTCATTCTTTTTTCTTTAGTTTTTTCCGCAGCAGTGAATTCCACCATTCTGTCTTCCAGGTCACTGATCCGTTCTGCCTCAGTTATTCTGCTATTGATTCCTTCTAGTGTAGTTTTCATTTCAGTTATTGTATTGTTCATCTCTGTTTGTTTGTTCTTTAATTCTTCTAGGTCTCTGTTAAACATTTCTTGCATCTTCTCGATCTTTGCCTCCATTCATTTTCCGAGATCCTGGATCATCTTCACTATCATTATTCTGAATTCCTTTTCTGGAAGGTTGCCTATCTCCACTTCATTTAGTTGTTTTTCTGGGGTTTTATCTTGTTCCTTCATCGGGTATATAGCCCTCTGCCTTTTCATCTTGTCTATCTTTCTGTGAATGTGGTTTTTGTTCCCCAGGCTGCAGGATTGTAGTTCTTCTTGCTTCTGCTGTCTGCCCTGTGGTGAATGAGGCTATCTAAGAGGCTTGATGGGAGGGACTGGTGGTGGGTAGAGCTGGCTGTTGCTCTGGTGGGCAGAGCTCAGTAAAACTTTAATCCACTCGACTGTTGATGGGTGGGGCTGGGTTCCCTCCCTGTGTTGTTTGTTTGGCCTGAGGCGACCCGACACTGGAGCCTACCTTTGCTTTTTCTTGGGGCTAATGACAGACTCTGGGAGGGCTCACGCCGAGGAGTACTTCCCAGAACTTCTGCTGCCAGTGTCCTTGTCCCCATGGTGAAACAGAGCCACCCCCCGCCTCTGCAGGAGACCCTCTAACACTAGCAGGTGGGTCTGATTCAGTCTCCCCCCGGGGTCACTGCTCCTTCCCCTGGTTCCCAGTGCGCACACTACTTTGTGTGTGCCCTCCAAGAGTGGAGTCTCTGTTTCCCCCAGTCCTGTCGAAGTCCTGCAAACAATTCCCAGTAGGCTTCAAAGTCTGATTCTCCAGAAATTCCTCCTCCCGTTGCCGGACCCCCAGGTTGGGAAGCCTGACGTGGGGCTCAGAACCTTCACTCCAGTGGGTGGACTTCTGTGGTATAAGTGTTCGCCAGTCTGTGAGTCACCCACCCACCAGTTATGGGATTTGATTTTACTGTGACTGCACCCCTCCTACCGTCTCATTGTGGCTTCTCCTTTGTCTTTGGATGTGGGGTATCTTTCTTGGTGAGTTTCAGTGTCTTCCTGTCGATGATCGTCCAGTAGCTAGTTGTGATTCTTGTGTTCTCACAAGAGGGAGTGAGAGCACGTCCTTCTACTCCGCCATCTTGGTTCCTCCTCCAGGGTGTGCTTTTGACATTGGTCAGGGGAGAAACCAGGGAAAGGATTGCAAAAGGACTGTGGTGGTGTTAGCAGTGGCCCGCATCTTTGACGGTGGTGAAGAGTTGTGCCTGCTTTGTGCTTCTGACTTCATTGTAAGCTCATGTACCCCTTCTTGCTGCCTCACTCTTGCAAGGAGAATTTGCAGGGAAAATCCACATTTGCATTGCTTCCATGTCTTAAGGTTTAGAAACAGCTGCAACACAACGTAATCAAGCAGGGAAATATTGTTTAGTTATATCTAGGGGGTTGTTTGTTTGCCTCTTTTCTGTACATACACCCTTAATTGCTCCTATTACTATGGTTTGTATTTATTTTCAATTAAAAAATTAGGACTCAGCGGCCTCCAGATTAGGCTTATCACTGTTAGTTATTGGCGAGTGGTCTTTTGCTATCAGTGACTAATAAATAGAACTCCTCAGATTAATTAATTCTATTTGCTCAACAATTTTTTTTTTTTTTATTTTTCACCATATGTGAGGCACTGTGCTTGGGATACAGAAGTGAATAAAATAAGCTAAAAGATAAATGGCAACATACTCTGGTTTCTGAGTAAAAAGTCACCTTTGAGCTATGTTTTGTATTTGTGGTCAGGATTCTGTAGTTGAAGATTGATTAGGTGGAGTTGGGCAACCAGAGGGGTTGAAAGGGTAATAGGTCTTAACCATCTTGGGGGATGGTTATAGACTTAAAAATCAGATTCAAGCTGTGGGCTGCCCCCACCCCCACCCCAATGTGCATATTTAACATTTAACAGCATTTTGCATGCAGTTTAAGTGGGTTTGCTGATGCTCAGAAACCCTTCCTAGACCCCACAGGTCTCCTCGATTAGAAAGCAGGGAGCTAGAATTAGAAACCTTGTAACCCGTTGTTACTGTTGTTATTGTCTTTCTGTGAATATCCAGGCTCCATCATAACCCCTACCTTTGAACTGTGTTAACCTGACTTGAAATATGAATTATGTCATAACATATTTGTTTGCTGTTTTGAATGTACAAAAGGAAGATTGCTCACTTCTACCATAGAGTATAGGCTACGTGCAAAGGCGATTGCTAAAGAGAGAACTCTTCGATAGGTAGGTAGGTAGGTAGATGGTAGATAGATAGATAGATAGATAGATAGATAGATAGATAGATAGGTAGATAGGTAGATAGATAGATGGCGTGATATTAATGCAGTGGCAGAACAGATGAATGGAAACTGCCATACGTGTTCAGAAAAGAATTTCTGTGCATTTGACCCCTTCGCAGTTTTAACTTCTGCTTATTGCTCATTGAAACAATTAGGTATTTGTGAAAAATGGAGCAGTGAAGGATGTAAGCACCGATTCAAGCCAGGATACATGAAGAGAGATTTTAAATCCTCCAGTAAAGCCCATGCATTTAAACACTGAATCCAGGCACCCACTGAAGCCCCAGAAGCTTCAGTCAGTGGTCTCCATTGTAGGCCTTTGCCCAGGATCCGTCCCCATTGGTCTCCTGCTTGCTTCCCTGACTCCATTCCCAGAGTCCTAGGTCACACTCTGGCTTCTCAACTTACTTTTGGCTGATCTGGTTTTGGTGAGCCCCTTGGATTTCCTTCCTGAGTTGCTTTTGGTTCCTGCCTAATTCTCCCCTCTACTTTCCTCTCTGGATCCGTGTCCTCCTTTGTCAGAGAACAGAAACATCCCACACGGGCCAGTCCCCAGGTTCTCTATGGAAGGAGTGCTGGTGGACTTGGACATGTAATTCATGTAAAATTATGAATAGGCCCATATGTTCTACATTATATGTTTTGAGAGTATGTCTCCTGTTAGAAATGGGGGAGTAAACATTGTGAGGAAAAAAATACTTTTAAATTGTGTCATTTTAAACCAAGCAAGAATTACTTAACTAGAGGAGCTTTGTGATGTGCATGGAAAACAGCATATTGAATAGTGACTTGGAAAAGGGGGATTGGTGTAATGTGCCATAGAGATATTTAGAGGTACCAGAACTCAAGCGTTGGTTTAATCACATGATATACACGAATGACTTCTTATTTCTACCTTGCCTTTTTTCCAGAGAAGACTTGAGATAACTTAAAATAGGAAGACATCAAGTAGGAGAAATCAAATGAAGCTAAAATGAGATTTTAAAACTATTTTGAGAGTGGAAAGACAATTGGACCAGGAACCCAAAGTGATATAATTACAGCCAGTGAGAGGTAAATTTAGCTCTCAGCTTCTTAGCAACCAGGAAATTATAGTTGTCTATGTAGTTCTCCTTTCCCGATAAAAGTAAACCTGTACCATTAAAGGATTATATAGAGAGGTAAGCTTTTGCTTGAAACTAAATTCAAGAGAAATTTATCTCATGGTTCTTTCTATAAAGAACCTTGGATAACAGAGCAGAAAACTCAACTCCCTGTATTTTTGCAAAAAGTGTTGTTGAATTGTTTTTTTTTTTCTTAGATAGACCCTCCTTATAAGTCAAGGGCTTGTCCTCTTTGAATTACAGCATAAAGTTATCTCTTCAGGGGCTCAACCAGGTTCAGGTTTATATTCTTTCTGCTCATCAACTCAGAGAGGACCCTGAGCTTAGGGAAGTGAAGGAGATGCTTTTGGCAGGGAGAGGATAGCATTTAGTCCAAGTTAACAGTCTGACAACCAGAGTGCTCCTTTGCAGTGCATTGTTCAAAGGAAATTCTTATGTATAGATATTAGATGTGCAACTAGCACTGTTGCCATTCTCACAGGAATATTCAAGAAGCTGATTTGTACAACACCCAGATGGAGGAGTCCTCGTTTGCAAACCTGCTGCAGAGAAGGAACAAAAGGCCTCTAATACTTTCCCCCAAGTATTCAATTTATACCCCATGATTCTGAACCATACAATACAGAAGTGTGTTTACCTTGAGCAAAATTACTTCACAATTAGATGTGATTAATGGCTTCCTTTTCTATAAGCCTAAGGTACATCCTTTAGAACTTTGATTATATTAAATGCTGTGGTTTCAATACATCTCCAAGCGTTTTGCTTTAGAGTCGGGAGGATTGCATATTTTTTATTTTAGCGTTAGCAAATGTTCATCACAAACACTCCATGTTGGTTTTAGAATCCTTTTTTTTTTTTTTTTTTTTTTTTAAAACAAAGTCAAAAGAATCACCTGCTCTGGGAGACTCCTAGTGATTTCAATCCTGGCTTCTTCCTACCAAGCAGTAAGCTCCAGGCAGACAAGGACCAGGTCTGTTTTTTTATTTAAATTAAATTAAATGCTTAAGTAAGCATTCAACTGTGTATATGATCAACATTCACTTTATTTTCTTATTGAGATATAATTAACATACACATTATATTAGTTATAGGTGTAGAGCATAATGATTCAATATTTGTGTTGCAAAATGATCACCACAGTAAGTCTAGTTAACATCCGTCACCACAAATAGTTACATTTTTTTTCTTGTGATGAGAACTTTCAGGATCTACTCTTATCAACTTTCAGGTATACAATACAGTATTATTAACTTTAGTTAACTAGATTAACTTTAGTCACCATGACTATAGGTCTGTTTTGTTCATCTCTGTATGTTCTGTGCCTCACACATTCCTGCCATTAGAAGAGCGTATTAAAACACTTGTTAAAAGGATAAATGAAGCAGATTCTTACCTTCCTATACTCTGTGTTAAAAGGGCATGACACCACGAAATTTAAAAACCAAGGCATTATTTAGACGTATTAATGAAAGAGAAATTGGAAAGAATCCCTTCTGAGAGTGGAATCGATGTTAGGTTATATTAGGAGATATATTGTGTCTTCCATTCCGATTATACATAAGATATAAGGGGGCACGTGTACGGGACCTGTGCACCTTTATCAGGTAGCAGCTGCCATGTACTAAAAGAAAGAACTCTTTTCACTCAGCTTAATTATTTTGAGATTCACGCGAGTTTTTGCATGTATAAACAGTTCACTCCCTTTTATTGCTGGGTAGTATTTCATTTTATGGATATACCTCATTTTGTTTATTCACTCACCTACTTATGAACATTTGTTTTTTTCCCCCCTTTTTTTTTTTTTTACTATTATGAATAATGTTGCTATGAACATCCATATACAAATCTTAATGTGGACTATATTTTGATTTCTCTTGGGAAAATACCTAGTTGTAGAACAGCCGGGTCAGATGGTACGTTTCTGTTTAACTTTTAAGAAACTGCCAAAACAGTTCTCATAAGTGGATTTTCCATTTTGTACTCCATCAGCAGTATATGCGAGTTCTAGTTCCACTACAGCCCTGCTGTACGGTATGGACAGTCTTTTAAATTTTAGCCATAGGTGCGTTGTGGGATCTCATTATGGTCTTAATTTTCATTCTCTGATTAGGGGCATTGAGCATCTTTTCACGTGTTTAATAGACATTTGTATATCTTTTAAAATCTTGTGTCAATATTTAATTGAATTGTCTTTTTATTACTGAGTTGTAGGAATCCTTTGTATATCCTGAATATGTCCTCTGACAAATATATGTATTGTGATTATATTCTCTCATACTTTGGCTGGCTTTTTGGTTTCTTAATAGTGTCCTTTAAAAAAAGTTTTAAATCTTGATAAAAAGTTTAATTTATTAATGGTTTGTGCTTTTTTGTATAACTGGTTTTTTTTTAAACAGAAACTTTTTTTTTTAATTTTTTATTTATTTATTTATTTATTTATTTATTATTATTATTTTTTGGCTGTGTTGGGTCTTCGTTTCTGTGCGAGGGCTTTCTCTAGTTGCAGCGAGCGGGGGCCACTCTTCATCGCGGTGCGCGGGCCTCTCACTGTCGCGGCCTCTCTTGTTGCGGAGCACAGGCTCCAGATGCGCAGGCTCAGTAGTTGTGGCTCACGGGCCCAGTTGCTCCGCGGCATGTGGGATCTTCCCAGACCAGGGCTCGAACCCGTGTCGCCTGCATTGGCAGGCAGATTCTCAACCACTTTGCCACCAGGGAAGCCCTATAACTGTTAACCTCAAGGTAAAATTCTTACCTCAAGGCTGCAGATCTTTTCTTTTTTTTCCCTATGTTTTTCTCCAGAAGTTTTATCATTTTAGCTTTTACAGTTAGGTCTGTGGATATTTTAAGTTAATTTTTGTGTATGGTGTAAGGTAAAGGTCAATTCTCATTTTTGTTGTCCTTACAGATACACAGTTACAGCCTCATTTGTTCAATGAGCTGAACATTTGTCAAAAGTTTATTTGTCATAATAAAAATAATGTTTTTGGGGGGACGGTTCAAAAGAATAAACAAAGATTGTTTCCCATCTAAACCATACACCTACATGTTGGTGTCTTTCTTTCAAGCACTATCTCCGTGCTTGCGTTTGTGTTTTTAATTATTGCCATAGACATGGCTTTGTAACCTAGCTTCAGGTAACATTCCTCCAATTGTTTTTAGATTATCATCTCAACCTCACCCAAGGATCCCTATTTCACTGTTTTTTTCCATTGGTGACCAAAAACACCTACCTAGCTGTTGCTTTTATTTTTTAAGTTTGAGCTCAGTTCTGCCTTTTCTTTTAAGTCTTTTTTACCCAAATGATGATGAGTCCTTGTAGCACATCTTCTCTTTCAAATCTTAGTGGATCCTTTAAAGAGATTTTTTTCCACCTGCATTATAAAAAGTAATACATATTCATTAGAGGAAATTTGAAAAGTACAGAACATTATAAAGAAGAAAATGATTACCCATCGAACCATCACTCAGAGATAAGCGCAATTAAGGTTTTGGTGTATTTCCTTCTACTTCTCTTACTCTGCACATATATTTTTTTCTTGTTCCAATTATACTACATATGCAGTTTTGTTTTCTGCTTTTAATACTGCTTTTAATATTACATTAGAGCCATTTTCTCATGTCATTAAAAATCCTTTACAAACAACATTTTAATAGCTACCTAATATTGCATCCTGTGGTTATTCCACTGCAGGTTATTTAACTATCTCCTTATCATTGGGGATTTAATTTGGTTCCAGATTTTTGTTACAAAATAAATGCTGTAAAGACTGGCCTTATACAGAAAACTGTCAACTTTCTCATTTTGTAGGTCAAATTCATAGATGTAGAATCGGTAGATCAAGGGGTATTTTTGAAATTTTGTAAACATATTGCCAAACAGCCTTCTCAGATGAGAGTATCAATCTATATTCCCAGTAGCAGTGAAAGAAAGTCTAACGGACTGTATCTTTGCGAGCGTTTCACGCTTTGCTAATTTAATTTGGTAGATTAAGAAAGTAGTAATTGGATTTTTCGTTTGCATTTCTGTCGAGCCAAATCTCAAAATCCCCAGGTAGACAAAGTCAGGGAGGGCATGAAAAGACCATTTGATCGCTATAGGGTGTCCAAGGCCAGTCAAATAACTTACCCCTTTATAAGAAGAAATTGAAATTTCTATTATTACCCTGAAAGAATTCACACCATGTTCCAAAATGTGTGTTAGTCTTAGCAAAGCAAGCCTAAGGCTTTCCCTTGAAATTGAAAAGTTTATTAAAATAGCAAAGAGAAGAAATTAGGTTATTCCGAACTTACCTGTTCTTAGTGATTTGCCTGCTGAAGTCCAGCGATCATTGAGTGCTCTCACATTATCCCTTTAATAACGAAATGTGGAGGAGCAGCTACTTCATAGCAGTCTCTTTGTTCCCTCTCCTTTCCTAACTTTTCCCTAAAAAGACAGTGTGCGTGCCCTTGCCCTCACCCTTCCTCTATAGTGGGCAGTAGGAATCTAGTGGCAGGGTTTCCCTGCTGGCTTGTAGGAAGCAGAAGCAGGGCATCTGTGGGAAGCCCTTGACTTATGAGTATCCGGGGGGTACTGCTCTTCCGAGTGTTCAACCAGACAGAGATACCCAGATAAGCCTGGAACTACGTGTGACCTTCTCCCCTTAAAATCTCTGCTCCTGAGCCTGTTGTCTGTTGATATGGGTAAACAGTTTTGCTCCACTTAAGAACAGTAAGCCCAGTTTCAGACAGAACTTAGCAGAGCTCTCAACTCCAGGGCCAGAATCTTTAGGCTTGCCTGATGCCACGGAGAAAACAATATGGCATCTGTTTTCCCACAAAGGCACATGGTGACATGTTTCTGACTCTGATGGAGTCCTGGAGTGTAACCTCCAAATGACTAACACGTACTGGAATGGGCGAGGGTGGGGAGCCCACTCTGTGAGTCTTCTTCACCAGTTCATCCTCTTTCCACCGGGCAGCAAGTCCTTCCCCTGTGCCGCCTTCACAGTACTGCAGTTTTGGTCATGGCACAGAAGCCACACAGATCTGGGCTAATCTCACAGATAAAATATTCTGAAGTTATGCACTGATCTTTGGTAAACCTGCCCTTGTCTGTTTTAACGTAAGAAACCCTCAAAGGGATATTGAAATTCCTTAGTCATCTTTTTCCTAGCTTGAGAGATTTGAATTTTCTCTGTGCTTGAGCATTTATTTGCCAGTTTATTTTAGGAAATGTGAAGTCTGGGGATGACCTCCGTTCTGTCACCGCTGCCTTCATAGTGTTAGCAATTCCCTTGCTCTTTAAGTGTGTGTGTGTTTAAGGAGAGAGTGGTAGGGATGGGGAGTAGCAGAATGGGGTAGGCATTTTGAAGGTAAAGAAAGAGGTGTTCCTGGTCCCAACATCTGAGATGGGAATTCTCTTAAGGACAGCACGTCAGACACCTTTGATGCACCTCAGCTCGCTCACCTATAGCGCTTCTCTCCAGCTCTGAATACTGTGACTGGTTGTAAACCCACTGGGCACAGTCTGTACATCATTTTGTCTCTGTGTGCTCTCTCCTCCCAAGACTCCACGTTGCCTACATGTGTCCTCTATGTGTATCTGAGTTGAATGAGCGAATTTCTCTGCTTGCCTCATTTAAAACTCACCCAAATACATTTGATCACATCTTCTCAGTTAAATGGCCTGTAAAATATTGTTTGAAGTTGAAAGAATTACATATTTGATGCATATTTTTACTTATGTTATTTTTGTCAGAAGAAAGGGAGGGCAAGGTAAGAAAGGATCAAACTCTTGTCTCTGGTTTGCTTTCAAGAACTACCCATTAGGATATTTTAGAATTGCAAAAGTAGTAATATTACTTCATTATTCTAACATTAAAAAGAGTTTGTAAGAAAGCATGTTGGTGATCACATGTAAGATAACTGGAGTGAAATGAAATCAAGTCTTTATGCATCCCAGGCAAAGCAAGACCATCATCACAGGCATCCTTATTTCCAGCTTTTAAAACTCCTCAAGAGTGGGAATCATTTTTTTCATCCGTAACCAATCAAAAGCATGAATAACCTTCTGGGCACAGGAGGTTCCCAGAACAAGCTTGAATCATCAACAGCCAACTTTGATACCAACTCCAAGTCTTTCAAATACACAGCTGTGTGGCAGCCAGATTCAGGCTCTAGTTCATAAGAAGCCTTTCAGGTCGTTTTTATTAATGGCCACATCAACGGGCTGGAGGAGATCAGTTTGCTGAGGCGCAGATACACATTAGTATTGTATTTCTTTCCCCCTCCCAGTTGGCTCAGTGGGAGATCCTATTAGTGTTCTAAAAAGTTATATAATTGGCTTGACACCCGTTGCTCACTTGGTGAGCCAAACTGGCTTTTAATGTTGAGAATACAAAACATGGAAATGTCATCTTCATAACGCGCCATGCTGTCACCGATAGCCGAGAGCGTTTCCGATGACAGATCTGTAATAACGGTGATGATGAGAGGCACAATTAAACAGCACTCTGAGCTTGGAGCACTGTTCCTTCAGGCTTTCCTGAGTCCAAGGAGGCCCTCAGTGGTGGAGAGTATATAATATGAATGACATGTGTGTGCTGTCTTCTGGTGCAAAGGAAAGAAAGTTGTCAGAAATGCCGGTCGAACCATCAGCAAAATGGGTGCTTTTGTTGTGTCTCCTTCCTCAGGAAATTCCCCTAATCTCACAGACAGGATTGCGTACCTTAGGCATTGTTTCATTCTTCTGCGTGTCTTTCTACCTTCAGGTAAACTGTGATCTTTGATTTAACCAAACAAAGTGGAGAATTTCAATTATTCAGAAGAGAAAGAGGTATGGGATGGATTATCAGAATTCTCAGCTCTTCATGGGCTTATTTCACTTTCTGAGGGTTATGGAGGATTCCAAAGCAGGCCCAGTTACCAGTCTCTTTGTCTCCTTCAAAAGCTCAGCTGGAAAGTGCCAGTCTCCTCCTCCCCATTGATTCAAGCATTATTGGGATTCTTAAGGAGAAATAGAGACATTTACCCCCCTGAAATCTTGTTATGTATGTTGGGTCTTATGGTTAGAATCTGCTGTAGGACTCAGTGGAGGATTGGATACCTATACTCCTGCCCAGGTTAGGTGAAGGGATAAGAAAGAACAGATCTCGTCTCAGGGCAGGGGCTAATAACGGACATAAAGAACTCAATGGCGAAAGAGTGTACTTATTACTACTGTTGTTGATATTTAACAAATACTGACTAAAATGCTTGCTGTGCGCCCGGCACTCCGATGCCTTCTCTCTGATCCTCCTACGAAGTACTTACTGTTTTTACCTTATTTTACAGAGAGCGATACTAAGACTTGGAAAGTTAAGTGAATTGCCAGAAGATGTCATAACTAGTCAATGTTGCAAGTCAGTGTTACAGCTGGCATGTGAACTCAAGAATGTTGTCTTCAGAATCCAAGCTATGATAGACTTAGTGGACCAAGCAAGAAAAGTATGTTTTGTTCCCTTTGACTCCCCATGAAACCAACTCAAAGATTTCACATAGAGGGTAGGAAAGGACATGAGGTAGAGAAGAAGCCAGTTATGAGGAGACGTGCTCCCTTGCCTTTTTTTTTACTGAAATACAAATAAGTGTGATGTTGACATTACAGCAGCCTGAAGCACAGTGCACAGGTGCCGTAGCAACAGCATTTCCTAACTGGACTTTTCAGCCACCCAGAGCCTTGGTGCCGGGCAGCCGAGCCCACGGCTTGTATTTAATGCGAGTCTTGTCCAGGTTGAGCCCAGCACCTTGGATGCTGACTGTTGGCTCACTGCTCATGACAGATAGCTTCTTGACCAGAAATCTCTTCAGTATAACAGACCCCACTTCCCTCTCCCAGATTCATTCCTAATGTGACATCTGCTCTTTTAATCATAGCTCTGGCCCACATAGCTACTTAAATGCCCACAGCCCAGGAACTCCCTTTTTAGGTTATTTGGGTATTTACGTAGGGTTGATTCACTCCATACCTAGGAGTTTTGTCAGGTGTACTTACATTTAATACAATGTCATGCAGCTGGTAAGGAGGAATAGTGTACCATTTGAGTCAGTTTGATATCTTGAATATCTACTGAGAACTTACGTGGCAGACACCATGCTAGGCACACTGGGGAAGACATGACGTCGCATCATGGCTCCTCTGGCCCATCTTTTGGATGCTGTATTTTAACTTAGAATGCTCATGATTGTTCACCTTTACCATCTCTTTATCTTTCTTATGGATATTTAGTGGCTTGCTTATTTTTGTTATCAACTAATTCTCTGATATTACATTACACTTGACAGATAATCAATGGTTATTTTATTTTGCCTCACACCAATGGAAGGAGGCTCTCCTGATATGTTAATCATTTTGGAAAGGGCCCCTTGGCTTCTCTTTCTGAACCCCTACCCCCTCCCTAGTGTAGCAGCACTTATTTTTTGGACTTCCTTTATGAAGAACACATCTGCCAACTTAACAGTAAAAAAACAAACAGCAAGTAGTTTGCAGGATGTGCCGTATAAATATTTCTGTAGAGTGAGAACTCTTCTTTATCCAGCCTGACCTCCTTTATTATATTTTCACTTAAGAGATCTGAAAAGCTAAGTCAGTCCCAAAAACTTGTCAAAGATCAACGGACCTGGTTTAAAGACCAGTCACTTAAAAAAAAATCGTGAAGGAAATCCTTGGGTATATTTTTTCAATCAATGATTCTAAGATAAGGAAAATGTATGAAACCTGCAGTCACGCTAAGTCCTTCACTTTGTGGTGCAGTTACACACGTGGGTGTTGATTAATAAACATTCCCAGCGTGTTTTTCAAAATCACTGAAATTTGAGTTATGGCTCCAAATGGTTCCACGACTCACACATGAAAATCAGTTTAACTGTTTGACGATTGTACAGCATGTGTTTGAACACAGGCCAATGACTGTTTTGAGCACTTGGAATAAGATATATTACACCAGTCTGCTTTTTTTTTTTTTTTTTTTTTTTTTTAAGGAATTCCTTTATTTTTTATTTATTTATTTATTTATTTATATTTTTGGCTGTGTTGGGTCTTCGTTTCTGTGCGAGGGCTTTTCTCTAGTTGCGGCAAGCGGGGGCCACTCTTCATCGCGGTGCGCGGGCCTCGCACTATCGCGGCCTCTTTTGTTGCGGAGCACAAGCTCCAGACGTGCAGGCTCAGTAGTTGTGGCTCACGGGCCTAGTTGCTCCACGGCATGTGGGATCTTCCCAGACCAGGGCTCGAACCCGTGTCCCCTGCATTGGCAGGCAGACTCTCAACCACTGCACCACCAGGGAAGCCCCACCAGTCTGCTTTGGAGTCTTGTCCTCAGATATGCCTTTCGTGGAGGAGACAGCGTGGCACCATTGCAGGGTAGCCTCCACGATTCAGCTACGGGTCTTTCCAATTTTGGTGAACTGCGGATACTTGGAATTTTCCAATAAGGACGGTTGGGTTTCTAGGTCATCAGTGCCATTTTATTTACTTTCTCTGGGACTGTTGAAGGGATGGTTTCTTCCTGAAACATTGTAACGAGTGCCCATACATTAGTGTTCCAGAGGCCAAGAACAAATTTAGTGTTTGCTAAAGTTTATTGTAAATGTTAACTTCTAAAGATTTGCCAGGATCAGATGAGAAGGAAGAAGGCATCACACGGTGGCTGCGTTTTAAGGGCCACTTTACAGTAATAAGAAGAGTCATGCGTTCAAGAGCATCAGGGGGGTTTTCAAAAGGGCGTCCATGGAAAGCAGATAAGACCAAACTTCAGATTTCCGTTGTCCTGCTTGTGGCGATCTTCAGATTTAAAAAGAAAATCAATTTTGTAAAAATACCTGTAAACACTTCCAGGTATTTGCCCTCACTTTAAATCATATCATGCAAATAATGAACTCCTTCACAGCCCTTTGCCTTTTTGGAATATGTTAATCTGAATGAAGCTTCTCACACTCTGCTCTCTGTGCCATTTCAGCCCTGTTAGGTCCAAGAACTGGAGAATCACATAATGCCAAGTCTCAGAAACAAGTGGTTGCATTTTTTGGGGGGCCTTGAGAGTGGTTTTGGATTTTTTAATTTTTGTTTTCAACATTACTCTGAATAAAGGTCCTGTCCTAATCCAGCCTCCTGACAAGTATGACCTGATGAACCCTAATATACATTTATTTCCTTCAGATGCCCATCAATAACCTATCAAATGCCTAGTAACAAGGTTATTTTCTGTGCAACTGCGTATTTTATAAATAGCCATTTGCCGAAGTAATTTCAGAAATGTCCAACTTGAGGATTTATGCTATCTTTGCCAAAGGGTCATCCACACTGGCTTGTAAATACATTTAATTATAGGCCATTTCTCTGAAATGGATCAAAAGGGGAAATACTTGCTCAACCTCATTTATCATTAAATATAATTGTCTTCAGATCTCACCTGTGGAAAAGCCAAGGAGAACTACGCTTACATTTCTAACCTAGAGGACACTGGTATTAACACTTATTATTCATTAGGCCTTTATAGTTTTCTCCTTCATTGGATGGGTATTTTGTTTTATTTTTATTGAAGTATAATTGACATGCATTATATTAGTTTCACGTGTGCAACATAGAGATTTGATATTTGTATATTTTTGTGAAATGTTCACCACAGTAACATTTGTCACAGTACATAGTTACAGAATTTTTTTTTCTTGTGATGAGAACTTTTAAGATTTATTCTCATAGCAACTTTCAAATATACAATAGAGTATTATTATTTTTAAAAAATTTTATTGAAGTATAGTTGATTTACAGTGTTGTGTTTCTGGTGTACAGCAAAGTGATTCAGGTATACATATATATGTATTCTTTTTCATTTTTTTAATTATGGTTTATCACAGGATATTGAATACAGTTACCTGTGCTGTACAGTAGGACCTTGTTGTTTATCCATCCTATATACAGTACTTTGCATCTGCTAGTTCCAAACTTCCAAACCAGTGCTTCCCCCCTTTCTCCCCGCTTGGCAACCACAAGTCTGTTATGTGTGTCTGTGAGTCTGTTTCTGTTCAGATAAATTCATTTGTATCGTATTTTAGATTCCACATATAAGTGATATATGGTATTTATCTTTCTCTTTCTGCCTTAGTTTGCTGAGTATGATGATCTCTAGGTCCATCCATGTAGCTGAAAATGGCATTCTTCTTCTTTTTTTATGACTGAGTAATATTCCATACAATAGAGTATAATTAATTATAGTCACCCTGCTGTACATTACAGCCCCATGGCATATTTACTTTATAACTGGAAGTGTGTACCTTTTGACCCCCTTCACCCATTCTCCCCACCGCCATCTCTGGTGACCACCAATCTATTCTCTATATTCATGAGCTTGGGTTTGTTTTGTTTGTTTTTTGGTTTTTTGCTTGTTTTGCTAATCTTTAATGTAGCTTTCCCTGGATTCAGTTATACACATAAATCAATAGGAAAATTACAAGAATAGGAAAGTTAAAATAAAGCGTGGTTCTTGCTGCTTTTGTGATCACCTGTCTAAGGTTTAAAGACTTCTGTTATCATCTACTCACTTTATATTTATTGCAACTCTACTAATGTCCTTTTATGGCTGACTCTTGATTAGTAGCACGAATTCTTTAAAGCTTTTAAGCAAAAAGTTATCCTTTCTCTGTTCTGAAGCAACAAAGTTTGGTGTTCAGCTCAGCACATGTGCAAGTTCTTGGCCAGACACAGAGCTTCCTTTTGAAGTTCAGACAGCCTGCAGCCCACTTCCCTTAGCAGCTAGTTAGCCAGCTCTCATGGGGAGGACGTAAGTCAGTCAGTCTCCTACAGGTTCACAGCAGAGCGTTACCTCTGCTTCCCATGTATGTTTTAGCTAAAGTGAAAGATCTGTGTTTCATCAGCACACAGACCATCACTCCTTCCAGTACTTGCCAGAGTTCAGTCATGAAATTGCCCATTGCGGTACTTGGCAAAGACACTCTGGGGGCATCAGGAAGCTGTCCGCGTAGGCCATTCATTTCTCCAGGTTCTTTGAGCTCCCTCTATTGAGGTAAATCATCAGGAAACAATGTACCTTGGCTGTATTATTATTTCAGCTCCCAGCAGAAATTCCATCATTCAGGTAAGATTTAATATTGTGCCTTCAGCACATGGGAGGAAAAAATATCCCATCTTTTGCACCACATAGTTGAAGACATTTGTATGAAAAAAAGTTTCTGTCTTTTACACCATAGATTTGAAGACGTTACTCAGTGTCCCTGATAAAGGGGCTTTCATAAAAAATTTCTCCGTGATATTCATGCCAAGGGGGGAAAATGTGCCTTGCATGTTTCCTTTTTGGTAAATTAAGAACTGTATCATGCAGTATTTCCTTTTTTTTGTCTTAGTTGCAAGCAAACAGAGCTAAATTCGGTGCTCTGTTGGAGTACTTGACATCTCAAGCATGTGTAATGTTCCCTTTAACTAATTTCTCTTATTTTTAATAATCAAATGTTCGGTTACATACTTGATTTATTTTGAAAGTACTTGCATCCTTTTTTACAAGAATTAAATGAGCCAAACCAGTAGTTAGCAAGGGAGATGATACTTGGCCATAATAGAGTTTGTAGCATTTTGTGCCTTAAAGAAGTAAGCTTCCATTGTCTTGCAAATTTACTCATCCTGGAATCCTGTAAATATGTTCAGCCCCGCCCACCTCCCCACATACTATATCAAACTGCATAAATACACCTGCCTTGACCTGATGTCTAGAGCCCAATTGCACATTTATTGAATCCATGTCTTAGGGGTACCTTTATGTTTTTATTGTATAATTGACTTGGCGTGTAGGTGCAGGATCCTGATTCACTGAAGAGAGGTTTCTATCACAAAAACATTGACGAGTCTGGGTTTTCTGCAGTAAACCCTAACACACTTCAAACTTTCAGGCACAAATGTTAACAAAGGCTGCTTCTATACTTACATCAGTGGATTATAATCAAGAGGCATACACAAAACCCCTAAGTAAGAAGTGTGCTTAATATTTTTTTCCTGCTACTAAAAAAAGTGAACTCCAACTCGACTATGTTTCTGTTCTCACCAGCCCTACACATGAGCCTAGTTTTTGTGCGTCACTGCATCTCCCTTTTGCCCTGTGGGTGAAAATGGGTTCAATAAATATGTTCGCTGGACATTCTGAATGCTGAAAAGGACTGCTACCCATGAAATATGGTTCCACAATCTTGACAGGAAGCAGAGCCCTTACACAGTAATCTGTTTGCTCATGATTTACCACAGCTCAGATGTAACACAACTGATTTTGTACTGTGTAGGTCAAACATTATTAAAATTTTATGATTAAACTCTGAAGAGAATATGACAAAAATGTTACCATTTTAAAATTTCCGGGTGGTAGGTACATGTGTATTTGTTTTGTTACTCTTTGCACTATCCCCTATGTCTGTCATGATTTTTGCAAGTATGTACTGGAGAAAACCGGATCAGATGTGTTTGTTTAGGTTGGAGAGTGGATCGGGTTGGGGAGAGGAAACAGCTGTGTCCTCTTCTTGGCAGGCATGGAGATTTTCAAGAGGTTTCTGTTAAAGAACAAAACCTTAACCTAGTTTGGACTATTTCCAGATGAAAACTATTGTTTGTAGACAGGAAAGGTGGTTATTTATGATAATTTTTTGCATGTGATTTATTCATAGGTGTCAGCCTGGTGCAGAGCATCAGAAATTTCTGTATGCAAGGCTCTGCATATGCACCTCTAATTTAAGTGTCTGCTGTGTGAAATCATAGGCAGCCAGATTGCTCCCTGCAGGCTGCAAATCTGAAAGGGTCCTTCAGCACACTCCACAGCCAGTGGGAGGCTTCAGAGTCCTTAGCCTGTGGTTTTAGTTGCAGAAAAACCTGCAGACAACCAGCATGTAAGGTCAAATTTTTTGGTATGTCAAGATACCTTATTTAAAGAAACCCATGTCTGTGCGTGTGCGCGCGTGTGCGGTTGCACATGTGCATATGCATATGTATGTTTGTCACTGCTCTTGTTTTTTTTTCTTTTTTTTTTTTTGGTTAAAGGGAACAGTATGATGTCCTGATCTATTTGACATTGATCATGAGCTATGTGATGCTGCACGGCTTCATGTAGACTAGAATTCTGGATGCTACGAACTTATACTTTCTAGACTATGGGCATAATTCTGGGTGTCTGGAGGTATAATGCTGAGAGGAATTTTCACTTTCAGTTTTTAGGACACTCACTGGTCTAAAAGGCTCTTTTGAGGCAAGTCAAATGCAAGGCCAGGGGTTGGAGGGGAGAGGGAGGTATAGGGCTCAGTTACTATTCTCACACTCCTGGAGCATATGGCTTGTGGTACATGGAGATACATACGTATAGGAGAGCTTTGATTTCAGGCAGGCCTTTGGGGCACGGTGCTGGTGGGTACAGCGGTGGCTCTCCACCTTTACTTCTGCCACCACATCCATCATACGTGAAACAAATTCCCATCAATAACACCTCTCATTGCATGCAGTAATTCTTAACTAGGGGCAGGGGGTTACTGGGGGAAAAAAACTTCTTTCTTTAGAGATTGTGCCTCCGTCCCCTGCCTGCAGCTTGAGAACCACCAGTGGAGAATAAAGAACAGTCATCTAGGAATCTCAGTCCCTGGTTTGGGTGTCCTTTCTGCCATGAGTGGCTACTGAGATAGGGCTGACACCTAGTAGGTGATCAATAAGGATTTAGGGAGTGTTGAGTGAATTAACCAGCTGTGTAGTCTTAAGCAAGCCACTTAATCTCTGTGGCTTCTGTTTCCTCACCCTAGGAATGAGGGAAATGGATTCGATGACCTCCAGGGCCCCTTTCAGTTGTAAAATTATATGATTCTGTGATTGGACCTTTACCTCAGAGGAAGATTAATTTGACAGGAGTATGAAGGATGGATAGAGTGAGAGCCAAGAGAGGGGGAATGCTCCTTCCTCTGAATTAGTCTGATATTTCCTTCTATGCTACTAATTTTAAAGCACGTATTTACCTTGGGGTCTTCCCGGTGATTTTGCATAGATCAGCTGTCAGTCTCTTCATTCTCTGGGAAGATTGTAAACTCATTCAGGACCGGAACCATGACCTTCTGCCCACTTCTGTGTGCCTCAAAATTTCGGGCATCACAATGCCTGTCAGTGGTGTGAGGGAGCCACAGGGTGCTTTCACACAGTTCATTTCATCTGTGAGGGAAGCTGAAGAAACTGCAGGTGAGGCAGGGGAAGCAGCTGGGGAGGGTCTGAACTGCAAAGTGAACTTGGACGAGTCCAGGTGAGTCTCCAGCTTTTAAGGCGGTCTAGTTAGCTGACTTAAAGACTCTGTTCTGGGAAAGCCCGGGGTGAGGTAAACGTGGCCTGGCCATAGGAAGCTTCTTTTTTCTCTTCCTGATTCTTTTGTCACTGGCCTTACGCTGTAGGTGTCCTTCAACTTATCGCTGCTTTGGCATTTTTCACGTCTCATGAAGTACAACAGTTTTCTTCCTGGGCTACACATTCATCTACCAAAGGTCACACCCTGAGTAATAGCTCTCTCACCTTTTATGGCCCTTTTCCCTTCTGCTGTACATCTTTAGTTTTAGCAGCAGCTTTCTCTGTGTATATCTGCATGGTGCCTGTGAGCGCGGGTAAAATACTCTTTGGTCATTAAACCATTTATTCTCATGTGCGGCAGATAATGGTGACCTGCCCTTGGTCAGTAGTAGTGGAGCTTTAGAGAAATGGATGACCTGAGAAACTTAAGGAAGGTATAGCCCACGGGTCATGGTAGGTGGCTGGTCATGGTGGGGAGACGGACAGGAGCAGGTCTCAGAGGCTCATGCTAAGGATTTGGAATCTTGCTTTAAGGAGAAAGAGACGGAAATGGAGTTTCTCAGCAAGGAGGTGACCTGACTAGGTTTTCAGGTACAAGCTGACTGACTCCTCTGGAGGCCGTGAGCTTGAATGTGGAGAGACCAGTTAGGAGCACCTGCAGACTCAGGGCGGGGCTGATAGAGCCTCAGGTGAGGGTTGTGCGCTGGCAGAGACGATGGGTAACGTTTATTAAGTTCTAGATCTGGTCCAGACGTGCTGTTCGGACACCTGGTTTTGGATACGTCCTTTCCCCTTTCTGAGCTTCCTCCATTTCCTCGTCTGTAAAATAATAGGGGTAATAGTCAAGCCTACTCGAAGGGTTGTTTTGAGCATGGAATGAGATAACACACGTGAAGCCCCAAGCACGTACCAGCAGGTTGTAAATGCTATTAATTATTATTTTCCCCACCTCATAGTTGAGGAAACGGATTCCAGAGGCCAGACAAGTAGCAGGTGGATCTGAACTCAGACCTCTCTCTCCACAGTTTCACAGGATCCCCTCCTTAGCACCTCGCTGTCTCCTGGTACGGAGAGGTGTCCTGTGTCTCTTCCTAACCCCGCGGGAAAGGACGTCAGTTCAGTGCCAAGAGTGGGAAAGAAGCAAGCTGAGTGATGCTCCAACTGACTCCTAGCCCAACATGTTTGAAAGGTCCCCATCCTGCTCCCGAGACGGGGAGACACTCTAGGGGTCCAGGAGTCCCTCTGGTCTTCCTTGGACACCAGCAACTTTCCCCTCACCTGGAATGTTGTTGGCTAAGAAAATCCCCTGCTGCTTAGGAGGGAGGGGCCACCTCTGGATCCTGGGAAACACTGTACCTACTGCCCTTACAGGGATCCTGAGTGGTGTTACTCCCAGCTACATCCTTCAGCTTCGGAGCTTGGGGAACTGGTTGACTTTCAGCCTCACTCCAGAGCACCCTGTGATGGAGGGTACGCAGCGCCAAGGACACTTAGAGTTTATGATGCCCTTTGACAATGAGTGGTCTTTGGGCTTCTAAGCGTTTTGCTTCCTTCTGGTTCTTGGGGTGCATGTGCCCCCATATATTTGTTGGCGTGGGCTAAGAGACATTCTTGTGCAGCTGAGGAATGCAGATAGTTCTGAGCTGGCCTTTTAGTTTGGGAGCCCTCCAAAAGCAGTAACTCTTTCAGGTCGTCTTGACATGGTACATTAAGAGGTGCAGGAAAGTGCTACATCCTGTAAAATATATACTTCAACCGTCCGGGCCTCCTGCACCTCCACCACCAGGAAGGGTACGTACGTGTTCACTCATGTGTTTGTCGTCACCACCCTCTTAGCCAGAGGCCTCCATTGAGTGTTCACTGTGTCCCTTGCAGATGAATTGAAAGAGCAGAAAGAAAACCCCTATGCATGCCAGTCCGTATCTTGGAACTTCTCACTTTGAATGGACATAGCAAAAAATAAAATTTAACAAAATTAAGCTCCAATCCTGCTTCGTCGTAACCAGGTGGTGCTGAGTAGAGGTTGCCCCCTTTCAATGGGGAATAAGTTTTCCAGCTGGCATAGTCCCCACATCTCCCTGTTTTTTGTTTTTTTTGTTTTAAATACACTTTCTGCCATACTCCTTTAACGTTCCTGCAGTAGTGCTTTCAAATTGCTTGTGAGAGTATAAACTGATACAGCTTAAATGAAGGGGAATTTGACAGTATCTAGCAAACTGTAAATATATGTATCCTTTGACCAAGCAATTTTCTTCCAGAAAATTTATTTTTATACTCATATATTTGCCAAGTGACATAAGAACAAGGTTATTCATTGAAGCATTGTTTATAATAGTGAAAGACTAGAAACAATCTATTCATAGACTGGCAACTGGTTAAAGAAGGATATGGCATACAGCAGAATACTATGTAGCTATAAACCAACAGAAAAGAATGAGAAAGCTCTCTGTGAACCTATACGGAGAAATTCCAAGGTATATTATTAAGTTAAATAAAAGGCAAGGTGCAGAACAGCATATAGAATGCTACTACCATCTCCCACTTGAATTAAACAGGCTAGAGGGAACTCTGTACGTGTATTTGCTAGAGCATACGTAGAAAATCTCAGGAAGGATGCACAGAAAGCCTATAGCATGATTGCCTCTGTGAGGTGGACCAGGAAGATGAGTGACAGGAGTTGAGAGGGCTAGATTTCATGGAATACCCTGTTGTGCTTTTTGATTTTTAAGCCATGTGATTGTATTACCTATTTTAAGAAAGAAATTTTTCTGCCTGAGCCCTGTAGGCATTTGCATCTGTGATGCAGTATATACTCCAATAAGAAATAAGGGATTGTGCCTTACCAAGTTTAAGAGTTTGTTGTTTCGGGGTTTTTTTTAGGATTGAAAGAGTTTTTTTTTTTTTTTTTAATATATTTAAATTTATAAATTTAATTTTATATGTTTATATATTTTATTTTATTTATTTATTTATTTATTTTTTATTTATTTATGGCTGTGTTGGGTCTTCGTTTCTGTGCAAGGGCTTTCTCTAGTTGCGGCAAGTGGGGGCCACTCTTCATTGCCGTGCGCGGGCCTCTCATTCTCGCGGCCTCCCTTGTTGCGGAGCACAGGCTCCAGACGCGCAGGCTCAGTAATTGTGGCTCACGGGCCTAGTTGCTCCGCGGCACGTGGGATCTTCCCAGACCAGGGCTCGAACCCGTGTCCCCTGCATTGGCAGGCAGACTCTCAACCACTGCACCACCAGGGAAGCCCTGAAAGAGTTTTTTTAATAAGAGTTATTAAAGGTCCCCTGGGTCTTGAAACTGTTGCTCTCAAGTTATTAACGTTTCCTCTGGAAAGTTGCACAGGCATAGTGTCTGGCTTTAAATCATACCTATTTTCAGCTTCCCTTAAATCAGGAGTATCTTGTGCCATATCAATTAAAGTAAATGTACTTTCAATTAAAGGTGTTAAGTATGAGTCCGAAAAAGATTAATTCTTTATGAAAGGATGACCTTCAGTAGTTAGATACAATTGGGCATTTTTCCAACTATATTTCATCCTGATGGGACAAGTCTACTACACGCAGTCAATCACTGTGATCTTTTCAAAGGTTGGTATTTTAGGTTCAGAGTCATAAAAGAATGACGTGACTAGGCAACCTCCACAACTTGAGCCACCGTTGATGTAGATAAAGATTATGGATGTTGGGTATTACTTTTGTAGGATTGATATGTAAAGAATAAGGATGTGCATGATGATATGTTGGGTATGGTTCTTATACCTCTCTGCTCATGACCTCAGTAGAACAAACTAATTTAGACAAGCCGGATCAAAAGAAAAAGAGGAAAGGAACAATGGCATAAATTATGGTCCAACCTAATTCCTTTTCTTTATTTCTCCTTCTATCATTTCATTATTAAACACACTATAAATACTTGCTTTCCTAGTGATTATTTTTTCTTATTGAATTGTAGTCCTAATTCACCCTTTGCTGATGCACAACACACAAAACCAAGTCTGTTAAATAAATGAATGCTTGCTGATCTTTTTATAGTAACGTGTGAAATGTTGGGGAATATTTGTTTTCGCTCAAAAGTTAAAGGGAATTGAACATTTGTATTTGCATTAGGCATTTCCAGTATGGAATTGTTGGCCCTCACTCTGCCACTCATTAACTTTGTAAAAAAGCCATTGAATGTACTCACCAAAAAATGGGAAACAAGTAATACCTGCTTTGTGTATCTCAAAGGTTGATTATCAGGATCAAATGAAATTTGGTATCAGTATTGCTCAAAGTGTGGTCCTGTAACCCCCGGGGGTCCTTGAGACCCTTTCAAGGAGCTTATGAGGTGGAAACTATTTTTATAATAATATTAAGAAAGTATTGGCCTTTTTCTCTCTCATTGTTTCACATACATACAGTAGAATTCCCAGTAGCTGGCTACATGATATGTGATATTGCAGCAGATTGAATACAGAGGCAAATATAAGAATCCAGCTACCTGAAGACAGACATTACAGAGGTTTACAAAAATAGAAAACAATGCATTCTTTTCACTGACTTGTTTTTCTTTTGGAAAGTAAAATAATTTTACGTAAAAAAAAATTTTTTTTTTTTGACATTAACATGTGATGGGCTTTATTTTCATTTTCAAGTGAATTAATATTTTAAGACTTATCAGTTTTAATTCCTAATACAGTAAATATTGATAGATACAACCGACATAAACAAAAGTTCCTTAGGGGTCCTTGATACTTTTTAAGAATGTAAAAGAGTCCTAAGACCAAAAAGTTTGAGAACTGCCGAGGGATATGAAAACACTGTATAATGTGTGGTGACATTGTAGTTTATTAAGAAAATTCAGGCAACATGCAGCCAGCCCTTCCGGTGCAGGCACTGGTTGTTCATGGCCCACTCCACTTCCAGGGCAGGCTTGCTTTGCCTGGGGTCCAAGATGATCTCTGAACCATCTACAGTTGCCTGCAATTTCATGCGTCGGTCATGTGTCTGCTTTTTTAGTGGGAGCATTCACAGTTTTCACAGTTTTCAGATTCTCAGAAGGTCCTGAAAGAAGCACAGCTATAGGAATTACTAATGTCCGCTAGTTCCCATTCTGTCTTCGAGAGGAGTAGCAATAAAGTCGTGGTGCGGACACCCTAGAGGAGATGCCAAGGTTCCAGGCTCTCATGTCGGTAGCCTGGGCTTGGTTGTCTCTGGAGTTCCTGACCCTTTACCTCTCTGGTTGTGGAAGGTATTAGACTCGGGTCAGCTTCTCTAGGCACTGGGAGAAGGGCTTTCTCTCAGTTGGTACCATGCCTTTGTCATCGTTCTGGGCCTCCTCACACTTGGTGTCGTAGGATGTGGTAGGACATAAAGAACCACCATCAGGCTATGGTCCAAAAAGGGCCCATAGACTGACATCATCAAGATTTGGGCACTGTACCTAGAGACCAGGAGATATTACCAGAGTTTTAGAGTAGCAAACTGGAGTATCAAAGGGTTTGATCAGACTCTCCTGGCACCGGAAGGAGGATATTCAGGGCTTGGTATTCAGACCATCTCTGTCTCTGTCTCTGGCACTCTTGGCAGCTGAGCAAAGAGTTGAATGCATACAGAAATGACTATTTCATGTGTCCTACTGCAGTTTCTTAAATTTTTTTTTTTTTTATTAACTTTAATTCTAGCATCTGTCGAGAGTTACTCATAATATTTTAGTGTTCTTATGAGAAAATAAAACCATTCTAATTACAGCTCACTGGCCCTTACTATTATGTCTTGAAATTAATATGAATGGAAAACTCATATCTTAGATACTTATTTGTTCCATATTTCCCCAGTGTCATTTGATATTTTGATTGAACGTACATATATGTGTTTATTGTAGTTTTATGTAAGCATTTTAAATTTCTTAAAAGTTTTATATATTCAGTGGGCAATTTCATAACATTCAGAGAGGTCCCCCTCTATTTATTTAGATAAAATTTTTAACAACAAAATACCTTATTCTGGACATTTTTGTTGTATGATTTAATGTATAGTGCTGTCATGAAGTTTATCGCTAAGGCTATCTTCCTTGTTTGTTTCACTTTTAAAAATAATTTGAGGGGACTTCCCTGGTGGTCCAGTGGTTAAGACTTCACCTTCCAATGCAGGGGGTGTGTGTGGGTTCGATCCCTGGTCGGGGAGCTGAGATCCCACAGGCTTCACGGCCAAAAAACCAAAACAAAAAACAGAAGCAATAGTGTGACAAATTCAATAAAAACTTTAAAAATGGTCCACATCAAAAAAAAAAAAAAAAAAAAATTTGATAAAATACTATTTTCCCAGGAAAAATGTGAAAAATGTATTGAATACTATTTATGCTAGACTAAAAGCTTCTGAAATTTTTAATTATGGAATTAAATTTAAGGTTACTGATTTAGTGTAGATTTTATAAAAGGAGCATTTAGTTTTGGAATTTTGTGATACAATCATGTTTGTATAAGGTAAATTCGATCAGTTAAACAGTATCTCCCTTTATTATTGTCAATAACTGCCTCTTCCAGTGGAAGAAGTATTTAGAAGTAACCCAAAACTATTAAATGCTATCTATATGTCAGTAGCATCTTGTAAAAATTGGAATACATTTAGTTTGGTTAAACTCTGCTTCATTAGATTTTAATGTGCTATTTGTTATGTATTTCAGGAACTCCAGAAAGGAACTTAATGATATACGATTTGAGTTTACTCCAGGAAGAGGTAAGTTTTCATTGAACTTATCATTTTATTGCTACCAAGAGCATTTCAGAAATTGATTACAAGCATGTGGTTATAATTTGCTATTCAAAAATGTGTTCTCTAAAAACAAAGGAGGGAAGGAAGGAAGAAAGGAAGGATTTGCAGTAATTGTGGGGAATCCAAACCGAACCCACTACTGACTGCATGAATTCCAGGGACACGTGCTGCACAGAATATACGCACTTATAAATTAGATCTATTAGCTCGACCATGAAAAGAAGTGCTGGCGTGGTGATGCAGGGCCTAAAGGACATTATGATGAGTGTGATGAGACGCGCATAGCAGTCTTAATTAGGGTTGAGCAACAAACAATGACATCAGACCAAAAGGTAGCATACTCTGCCTCTCTGTTTGTCGGTTCAGATTACATGAAGCCTGTGCTGAGGAGTATCTGGGCCTCTACTTGCTGCAGGCACCGCTAGGAAACTTGGTAGGAACAGTGCTAGTCTTGCAGCCAAATATAATTTTAGTATTTTTTTTTATCAGTATTTCTTCTAGTTTTTTTTTTTTTTTTTAGCTATTTTAAGTTTATGCTTTTTTTTTTTAATTAATTAATTAATTTTATTTATTTATTTATTTTTGTCTGCGTTGGGTCTTTGTTGCCGTGCGTGGGCTTTCTCTAGTTGCGGCAAGCGGGGGCTACTCTTTGTTGCAGTGTGCAGGCTTCTCATTGCAGTGGCTTCTCTTGTTGTGTAGCATGGGCTCTAGGCATGCAGGCTTCAGGAGTTGCGGCACATGGGCTCAGTAGTTGTGGCTCGCGGGCTCTAGAGTACAGGCTCAGTAGTTGTGGTGCACGGGCTTAGTTGCTCTGTGGCATGTGGGATCTTCCCGGACCAGGGCTTGAACCCGTGTCCCCTGCATTGGCAGGCGGATTCTCAACCACTGCGCCACCAGGGAAGCCCAATTTTAGTATTTTGAGTAGTTATTAAAAGAGTTTCAAGGCTAGACTGGTTGCTCTTTTAGCGCCTGGATGCCTGGAAGTCATCAAGCCATGTCCTGTTTCTTGGTGTCTCTAGCACCTGGCAGGTGCCTGGTATGCAGGAGAATCTCAAGTCACTTTGGTTAATTATTGGATACAGGCTTTGGAGATCACAGCATCAGTTGTTAAACGAAAATTGCTCTTTGCTCTCTTTAGTTCATAACCAAAACAATCTGGAGAAGTGAAAATCAGATGCTAATGCTAAGACTGGAGCTGTTCACCTTGATCTCTGGTTTCAGACTTTTATATACATGAAAACAGCCTCGATGTCTCATTAGTCTTATACATTTGAACGTATTAATATATGTAAGCTAATAACATTCTATAATTATTTTATGTATTAGAACTCCATGTAAATTTTTATTCAATTAAATAAATTGTATTTGCTAAAATTTTGAAAACCCGAAACTTTCTAGCTTGATAGCTAGTCAATCAGTTAACTGCTTGACCTCCCTGCTGTTATCAACTGTAAGAAGACACAAACTCAAATGCTTACAGGAGCCAAAGTGAATGGTGGGAACTTCAGAAAACCAGAGAGTTCTGTCTAAATACATTCAGGTTCAGTGACCAAACAAAGTATGTTCCTGGGCCATAGGTGGTCAGTCATAGATTCACTGGCCCTGATGTCTAGTCCCCTGTAAACACAAAGATTTCATGATTTCCAGTATATTTGAATTAAACGTATCTTTTTACAAAAGAAATGTGAATAAGGCCCTAGTGAATTTGCTAACTGATCTTTCTTTCTGGGGGCAGTCTTTGACAATTTAGAGTCAGTCTGTGAAATTGAACAGCTGCGGGTTGCTGTTATCAGAAAGCTGTTTTGTCACAATATAAAGATACTGAGCAGCCAATACTGTAATAAAATCTAGCAATTATATAATAAATGTTTCAAGTATAGTAAGTAAAAGAATTCTTATTTTAAGGGGTTTTTTTTTCATCTGATTGTTTAAGATTGACAGTGGCAATAAGAGTCAATTTTAATTTCAATGGTACCAAAGAAATGAATTTCTGAGTTGAGGATTGCTGGGGATAAGATGGCCTTATCAGCGTTACCTGGCCCTTTGTGCTAGCTTTGGCAGCCTCATTTGCCATGGTTAGATTCAGAGTCTCTGCTTTTGTTGCCCAGACAGAAACCATAGTGCTGGCTTCCTGATGATAGCTGGCCTTCCCTGGGGAGCGAGCACAGCCGTTAAGTTTCAGAAACACCATAGCTATATCACTGCACCTCTGTGATTACTGATGCTGTCTGCATTTGAGATGTTGTTTGCACTCGATCTGTGCAAGCATACCGTGTGTACTATGTCTCTGGTGTATACACACATAAATATATACGTCATTGAGTGTATAATATGAACATATCAAATATTCTGTCGTCATTTGAGGGCAAGCCCTTTGTGTTTACTGTGTTGCTGTAATGATCTAGAAAGCAGAGCGTACATGATTATTTATGATTATTTAACCCGTTTACACATTAGGAATGTCAAGCAGCTTAAAGAAAAATAAATTACCAATTACCTTCAAGTTTTTTTTCTAAACTATTAATGATATGTTACTTAACATGCATGAAAAATAACTGCTTAATGGCACACACACAAACAAGGAATATTTCCATTTTTGACCAACCAGCACAACCCTTTTGCTATTTTAATATGACTCATTTGGTACCCGAGAGTCCTGAAAATAGTCAGAGATGCTGTACACTTTGATCATTTGGGAACGTTAATTTGCTTCCGTACTGCTTTAGTGCTAGCCCTCAATGTGACTTTGTTGATTATTCCATTTTCAACTGCTTTCTTTGATTATAGCTCCTTACTCAAGTGTAAGATCTTACTGATACTTTAGAGATGGTGGTAACACATCCAGTTGCTTTAACAGATGATCAGTCAGTAGAAGTGTAACCACTGACTACTCTGTGCCCGGCATCTATGAGGCAGGCACTTTAATTCAATAGGCTTCTTTTCCTGAAGTTTCTAGTGGCATCCAGGAAGATGGCGATTGTGAGGCTGAATGTTCTAGCCGAACCTTTTAAAGCTACATCATTTTCAGAGTAGAGCCTTTCATTATGCTACCCTGGGTTCCGTGCTGTGAGAGGTTTTATCTCTGGGACAATTTTATAAGGTGTTTCTTGTACTTCTAACAGTAAGGACAAGGCCCAAGATAAGCCCACCTTTTATGGAATTTCATTGTTTAGTAAGATTCCTATGTTTTTCTTTTCCATTTCCTTCATTCCATTTCACTGAATGAGTAAAATGATAGAATACCACAGTTTCTCTGAAAGTACAAAGAATATATATCAGCTCTCAAATTTTTATTGGAGATTTAGGAAATAGGGCCACGTATGAGAGGGAGAAAGAGCACAAGGGTGTAAGGAGCATTTCACATGATCTTTGGCTGCCTCATCATCTTCAATTACCATTTGTTGAGTAATTACTATGAGTCAGACACTGGGCTAATAAGCACATTAAAGCCCAGTGTGAAAGATAATTGTACCTTCAACTATGTGCTCATACAGGTGCACGTGCGCGCGCGCGCGCACACACACGCACACGCACACACACACACACACACACACATTGAGGCCACTTACATAATCACCACATGTGAAACACAGATTAAGCAGAGAAACCCAGTCTGTGTTGAGGGCAGGCTTTGGCATAGCAAACTGCAATTCAGTTTAGGTGCTTGTTTGATTCAGGAGCTATGCTTTCCCAGTTTCTTCTTATCCAGCTATAGTACTGGCTATTTGTGAGACTATCAGGCCGCCATGGAGACCATGTCATCTCCCTTGTGAAAACATAGGGGTTCATCATGGTTCTTTGAGCACATGGCAATTTATCAATTTCCCTTTACAAAGTCTTCAAACAGACTTCTCACTATTATCGTGTTCGTGTATAACCTCTCAGTTAAGTAATTTCAGTTATATTCACTTGCTACAGCCTGTTCAGTCCCATCTTTATGAGATTGCTAACTCCTGTCACTTATCATTGAGAAACTACATTCTTTTATCCAACCACATTTTCTAAGAGAATGAGTCTGTTGCTATCAAATGATCAATGTCATGTTAAAGGATTTCCTTAATAGCATAAATTTAAATAGCTCATCTTAATAGTCCAACAAGCTCATAGGCTGTTTGTACCAAATATGAGGTTGCATCAAATGCTACATCTTCAACCTTTGCCATAAATTCTAACTCAGTGGCTACTAATGATAGAAAAGGATTGATGGTGGCTGGAGTTTACCTTGGCAAGAAAGAAAAGCAGTGTTCATAGGGAACAGTTATGAGCTAACTTCTAGAGGTGCATTTGAGAATAATTCAGATAGTAGACAAAGGGTAATAGTTTTTTGGTTCAACAAAAATGAAACAATAAGTTTGTATAACTTCTGTTGAATAAAGAGCAAAGGATGCAAAGTGTACGTGGCAAATGTATTTCACATTGCTTCTGATTTTTCCTCCTGATAGAATCTGAATTGTTGAATTGAAACACACATGGATGATTTTTCTAAATGAAAAATATATATTTTACATTGTACTGGATTATTGGTTTTTACTGTATGGTTACTGATACACCTTCATTTCACGTTTGGGCAGATACGGCAGATGGCGTTTCTCAGGAGCTCTTCTCTGCTGGCTTAGTCGATGGTCATGATGTAGTTATAGGTAAGTCACTTTTTAATGCATGTAGTGTCATTTTGTTGATACGTCAAATGGAAATGCACTTAGAAACAAAAGTTTTCATAAAGGAATAATTTACTCTGTGAATTTCTGAAAATTTCTTGAATTCTTATCTTTTATGTGAAATAAGTCTATTTAAGAGTCATATTTAACTTCCTGTTTCAAAAGCTCTTAATGTAATTCTGTCCCATTTGTCTGGACGTGATTTAGCCAATGTAGAACGTCACTTATTGGAGATAAAACAAAGGACCTAGAAGACCGAAACGTCCATGACATAGCAAACCCAAGATACTATAAATTCCGTGCAGCAAAGTATGGGAACTTCTGAGGTCCTTTCTCTGAGTTTCTCTATTCTTTTTCCTAGCTCTTAGCAAGGTTCATTCATTATAAAGTTTTAAGGTTGACTAGGACTTAACGATCATTCAGGCCAGTTCTACCATTGTGTAGACGAGGAAGCGAATTCCTAAAGTGATTCAGTGGTTTGTCCAGGGCCATGCAGCTGGGCTGTGGCAGAATCACCACACTTTGAGACCGTGGCTCTTTCTACTACTTTTAGAATCAAGAAAAAGCTGCGTGGAAATAGGGGAGCCTGCTAGCTCTAGGCATGCTGATAGGAGCAAGAAGTGACGGCTGGCCAAGCGAGGCAGGAAAGCTGTAAGAGGCAGACAGTGTCATCTAAGAAAAAGCATAGCCTGATTCTACCTAGGGTGAGGGTGAAGGGCTCCACACTCTTCAGCAAATTCTGAGTTTATGAAGATTTTATAATGTAGCCTATTACTGCATATTGGTAATGATGACCCTAAGTAATTACGATGAGTTAATATTAATGTTAATTATGACATTATATTCATTATATTGTTAATTACATATAATATAATTATAATAACACTATAATAGTATTATGATAAAACTTTCTTTAAAAATATTCAAATCAAAACCAATCCTTGAAATAGCTTGGGCCCCTTAAATGATACGTTTTAACTTTTAAAAAAATCACTTACTTGAAATAAATCCTTCCCCAGTAATACTGGAGTGTGTCACTAAGAGGGAGCTTGAGGTAGATATACTTACCCATCAGAATAGTTTGTTCTTAGAATCTCTATAATATACATCATTATAAAGTGAATTGTTTGGGCTTCCCTGGTGGCGCAGTGGTTGAGAATCCGCCTGCCAATGCAGGGGACACGGGTTCAAGCCCTGGTCCGGGAAGATCCCACATGCCACGGAGCAACTAAGCCCGTGCGCCACAACTACTGAGCCTGTGCTCTAGAGCCCACGAGCCACAACTACTGAGCCCATGTGCCACAACTACTGAGCCTGCTCTCTAGAGTCCACGCGCCACAACTGCTGAAGCCTGTGCACCTGGAGCCCATGCTCCGCAACAAGAGAAGCCACTGCAATGAGAAGCCCGCGCACTGCAACGAAGAGTAGCCCCCGCTCGCCGCAACTAGAGAAAGCCTGTGCGCAGCAACGAAGACCCAATGCAGCCAAAAATAAATAAATAAATTTATTAAAAAGTAAATAAAGTGAATTGTTTATGTAAATAAGAGTAACGGGGTTTAGTGGGAGATTGGAATTCTGACTAAAGAATCAGTATCTAATATGTTATTGGTATACAAATATTCATAAATGTAGATACAAAGATATCTTTGTAATTAGAAAAAAGTAAGCTTTTCCCTATTAATTACACATGAAGTATACACATTGGCCTCACAAGGGAGCTCCGTTTCCTTTGCCAAGTGGTACATGTGTAAAGAGATATAGACATATTTTAAAGGAAAGTGACATACATCATGCACATGTACATACAGGTGTGTGTATATATTTCCTTGTATATTGTCTTTCATACTTTACTTTAAAACCTTGTGAGTTCCCATGGCCAGCTGAGTTCTTACCTCAGTTTTCTGATCAAATGTGAGGGGAAGTTGAGTAATAAGATGAATTCAACTTTGGCATCTATTGTATCAATAAGTTCCATCTCAGAATTCTTTATGTTAACAGTTGATAAAGGTAGATTCTCTCATTTGAAAAAAATGAGCACATACCTCTGTGTCTTAGTTTACCTGAAGAAATAAGGAGAAAAGTTAATGGCTAGATCAAGATACCCTGTAAGGTACTGATATATTTTCCTTAAAGAGAGCTATGGTCCATACCCAAAGCAGCCAGACTTTAAAATTAATTAACAAATAAAAAATAATTTTAAAACACCCACTAATGTCTCCTATTTGGCAAAAAGTTGAGGAGCACATGGTCTTTTGATTTGAGGTCATCGTGGCAGGTGGTGGAGCAGGAAGAATAAAAGAGATTCGTGGAGAAGTATCAGGTCACGATGATCTTGCTTCAGGCCTACAGTCAAATTTAGTGTACTTCTTTTTTTGCCCCAGGCTCAGCTGAATCTAAACTAGAGGATTTTGGATTGTTGAGTTTTTTAAAAGTGGAAATTATGGCATAATTCATGTCCAGCTTATTGAGTGTGATTTAAATAACCAGAGAGCTTCTGTTTTTCTATGCTGTATTTATTCTTCCCCCAATTTTTCATTTTGCCTTTTTCCCCTTCTTAGAGCCGAAGTGTAGAGTGTTGGAGTGAGACTGAGCGTGTGCACTTGTTCCTTATCTAGCAGTACTGACCACGCCTCATAGGGACAGCGCACCTAAGAGTTACAATGTCTGCATATTTCATTTGATCATCACATCAATTCTATAAGGTAGAGAGGACAGGTTTTAATCAGTATCTTATGGACAAAAAAGGGAGATCAAAAGAAGTTTCTGGGTTATTATAACTTGTCATAGTCCCTGAACTTGGATCTTGTGACTCCAAGCCCAGAGCCTAATCCTGAACCTGACACTCTGTGTACAATGAATCCAATATCTTTAGCCTTGAAGAACGGACCTAGATAATTTTAACTGGTTTCGGTGTCTCCTGGAAAAAAGAAAAAAAATAGCTTGCCCTTATCTGTTTTTCCTGTATCAGTAGATGATTTATATTTTAAGTGTTGACTACTTGATAGACAGATGAAATGTGTTTAATTCTGTCCCCTCTAACCTATCTCAGCCCCTCCTGCATCACTTTACTTCCCTCTTTACTAGATTTGTCCCACCAGCACATGGACATGTTTTTGTCTCCCATTCTAAGGCCCTCTCTCTTTACTCCACCTCCCATTACAGCTACTTCTCTTCATCCCCTTACAACTAACGTCCTCAAAAGAATTGCCCCTGACTTCAGTTCTTCTTCTACCACTGTCTCTTGAACCCACTCCAGTCAACTTCCTCACTCCACTCAGACTACTTTTTCCAAAGCCATATCTGGGGAAGGCACACCCTTGGTAGATAAAATGGCAAATGCAAAGATAGATGTGGCCAGAGCAGAGTGAGCAAGATGGAGGGAGAGAAGATACATGATCTGTGAATGACTGCCTGCCACGCTCCTAAATCCAGTGGTTAATTCTCAGTGACCTGTCAGCAGCATTGGGCATAGTGGACAATGCCCTGCTCCATAAGTGTTTTCATTTGGTTTTTAAGACTCCATTCTCTCTTGGTTTTCCCACCTTATTTATGCTTCCTTCTTAGTCTTTTTTGTTGGTTCCTCCTCATCTCTCTGACCCAGAAATATTGACACGTCCAAGGACTCTTTCCCTGGATTTCTCCTCTTTTCTCTAGTCACTCACATCCTGGGTGATACCATCTGGTTTCATGGTATTAATGCCTTCCACTCTCTAACTCCCACATTTATATCTCCAGCATAGACCTATCCTTTGAATTCCAGACTCATAATCAGCTCTCTTTTTGGCATCTTCACACAGAAGGCTAATCACTATCCCAGGTTTAATTAACATCTCCAAGAACCAGCCTCTGTTGTTCCTCCCAATCTGCCCCTCCAGCAGCCTTGTACCCTAAGTTGATGTCAGCTCCATGTTTTCAGGTGCATAAGCCCAAAACCTAAGAGTTGTCCTTGACTTTTCTTTCTCTCATACTCAATATCCAGCCTATCTAAATGTACCCAAGACTCAGCCATTATTCACCATCTCCCATCCTGTTTCAAACCCCTCTCATCTCTCAGTTGAATTATTGCCTTCATCTGGTCACTGGTCTCCCTGCTTATGACTTTGCCTCCTTTCAGCCTATTCTCATCACAGCAGCCAGAGAGATCCAAGTAAAACATAAGTCAGATACAAAAGGCCACACATATTATGATTCCATGTATATGAAATGACCACAATATGCAAATCTGTAGAGTCAGAACGTAGAGTAGTGGTTGCCAGGGCCTGAGAGGGACAGGGAAAAGGGGAGTGACTGCTTAGGGGTCTTGGGCTTCTCTTTGAAGTGCTGAAAACATTCTGGAATTAGAAGTGGTGATGGTTGTACAACCTTGTGACTATACTAAAAACCACTGAATTGTGCCCTTTAAAAGGGTGAGTTTTATGATATGTGAATTACATCTCAAGGAAAAAATGTAAGTGAGATCACATTAATGCTTTAAATAAAACTCTAATAGCTCTCCATCCCACATTTCAATGGCTTACAATCCTCTATATGATCTGTCCCCTGTCATTTCTCAGACCCTTCCCTCTCTTTGGCTCTCACTCTTCCCCATTTCACCCCAGCCACACTGGCTTTTATACTTGAGATGCTCCTTCCCCAGGTACACCTGGATATCTCCTAGTGCTTAAATGCTGCCTCTCAAAGGGGCCTTCCCTGACCGGCCTACTTAGAATTGCAACCCGCCCCCAACTCTCTACCCCCATCCTTACTTAAGTACTTTACCTAGTCTCTCCCCATCTAATAGGCTATAGTTCATTTATTCATTTTTTAACCATATAGGATTTTCCCTTGAGCATAAGTTTCTTGAAGGCCAGGATTTTTGTTTTGTTAAGTGCTGTTTTCCCGGTGCCCTAAACTGTACATTTCATATAGTAGCCACTCAGTAACTTGTTAGAGATAAACAAATACTACCTTGAAATATAGAGATATCTCGTAACACTTTCTAAAGAAGGCTATTTTAAGTATAAGATTCAATTATTTTAAGAATCTTGCTTTCAGGAGTACAGAAATCGAATGGCATTTCACAAATATGAAATACATTCACTTGACAAAGTTTGCACCAAAAATAGTCCAGTTCAATTGAGAACATTGGCACGTAGAGGTCTGGGTGATTTCTTGTGTGTTTATTTTTTCAGTTTCCATAATATAAAACAGCTAACATTTAAATAGATTAAAAAATCCTTTTTTTCCCCACCAGAATTTCCTCTTGAATCAGAGTAAATGCTTAGGGCAATATAAAAAAACTGAATAAAGCAATAGTATATGTTATGGTTCAGTGAGTGTTATGACTTTTACTGTAATGTGACAAACATAATGTTACAAAAAATTTTTCAGTATCCAGCTTCAGGGTAATCTGCCTTTAGCGCCAACCTTCACAAAGCAGAATTTAGACTGAAGGAGCAGTTTAGTGACATGGAGTGATTGCTTTCTTACACAAGCAGAGCAGCACAGAAATTAAATGCAGCATTTGTAGACTGAAATCATAAACTCACTTCAGTTGTGCTTCAATGCAGCACTACCTTAGGCAAGAAACAGAAAATATATCTAGGCCTTGTGTAAATGAGAACTAAGAATGACAAGGCCTCCTGGGTGGGTGTTGGTTTAAAAAGTAAGTTAACTTTGCAAGATGCAAAACTTGATGCATGTATGAATTTGCTTCTCTTGCCTTGCTGGGATGGCTGACAAATAGACCAGATCTGAGTCCTTGATCCAGTTGTTTCAAAGAGGGACCCCCAGTGAGGCAGCAGAGATACTTGGTCCCTTTGCCTCCTAGTTCAGAAACAGCCCATCAGAAGTTTTCTCAGCAGTAGAAGCAGAGAGGAGAGAAAATTAAAAACAAACTCATGTAGAAAAGAAAGCAAAAGTTCTGAATTCTCTTCACGCCTTATGCTGCATGATATTTTTGAGTCTCTGTTGAATGAGTGTTAGGACCTCAGCAGCAGAAGGAACGCTGCTGAATGTTAAGCTAGCCAGTTACCTCTCCTCCTTCAATCTCCAAGGCCCGTTCCCGGGTCCAAGATTTGACAGTGAGTGAATGTGGGAGAGGAAGCCGCTTGGCAGCTGCCTTTTGAGAAAGTGCCTACTGACTGCTCTTTGCTGGGTTTTTACACCACGGTTTCCTGGCTTTGTAACAACATATGTCTTTTTTATTCCTTTAAGTGGGTTGAGAACCAGATGTTGGAATTTCTGTGTCCTGAGAAGGGAGCTCTGTTTCTGCCTTTATTTATGCAATTTTCCTTTGAGGGATTTTGTGCCTAGGTAACTAGTTAGCATTGCCCTGAAAGCTAATATTAGCTATATATATTCCCATAAGCTCTCTCAGGGGACTTTTGGACATTCTGTTTATGTCCCCGGCATGCTCTTTTCCTGCACATGGAGAATCCTGTTCAAAACCTGTCTGCCCTCAAAGATTCACTGTAAATGCCACCTCCAGGAAGCCTTCTCTGATGCTCACCCCCTCCCTAACGAAATGTAGAGGACAGTTTTTTCTCGTCCTGAACACCAGAGAACTATTTTTACCTTTAACAACACGTGTCTTTCATCCTGCTCTGTTCCTGGCGCCCACCTTCTCTGTGTGAGGAGGTTGAGTGCACCTTTAGGGCAAGGCCTGTTTTCTATTTTTTTGAATCTCTACCATCCTTGCCACACATAGGCATTTCAATATGTTTATGGATAAATGAATAATTTTAATTCCATTTGGGAAATTTAACACTGGAATAGTTCATGAATTGATGACCTGGGCAACACAAATATTATTGCACCCTCTCAAAACTGAAGAGTAGTTCACCATGATTGATTTTTTTCTCTCTCTCTTTCTGCCCATCTTCCCCTTCTTTCTCTCTTTCTTAAGTATTGACTTTTCACATGACTTTTGAGTCTTGCCTCTTGGTAGGAAATGTGGTTGGTCTAGAAGGCCTTCTGTCTTCCAGTGCTTGCTGGGGTTACAGTGTTTGTCTCAGAAGTATAGACTGTGAGATGGCCTGCATCAGAATCTTACCTTGGGTACGTATTTAAAATGCACATTTCTTGATTCCAGCCTAGAGTTACAGAATCTGGAGTCTTGGGCATAGAGGGTGGAGATTTGCATTTTTAACAAGCATCCCAGGTGATTCTTAAACACAATAGAATTTTGTGGCTACTTCTTCAGTTGTGCTTGTGGTAACCTCTGGAGACTGTTTTAGCTCATTTTATCATCTGTATCTCCTTTTCAATCTCACTAATCTCCTTTGCTTTTCTGCCTTGATTCTCTTCTCCCTTTAGGAGTCTCTTTTAAAACTGTGCCAATTAACTTTTAAAAACTGTGTGTGTGTAAATGGTGTAGATGCGTGGAGGAGCCTTGTCGGTATAAATTTTTACCATAATGAGTCATTACAGTTTTATTAAAACTACTATTGCTGCTTGGGGTGCAGTAGATCCTCCAGGTGGCCTTCAGCTTTTATGTTTCTCTACAATGGCAACGTATCTTTAGGCTCCAAAGTACGCAAGCAACAGAATATCTGCTCGTTCATAAGCATATGGTTGGATGTGTGAAGTGCTTTGTTCCCCCAGCTATAGCCAGGGATATTTAAGTCTGTTGTGAGAGATCCAGGATTTATTGAGCAGCCGTGCATTTTTACAATGCAAGTCTTGGAAAAGAGTGAACATATTCTCTCTTACATTCAGTTCAGTGATTATGCTGTGATGCTTATTGACGTTGAAATTCAATGAAGGAGAACTTTCATTAAAAAATAGTGTCTCTATTAAGCAGCTGTACTATGATTTTTAAATGGTGACAGACAATTTACAAAAGGAAGAAAATTCGGTAAGCCCTTCCTGGGTTTAGACAGGCTTAGTGTTAGTTAAATGATGTCAATAAATACAGTCGAGTGATTCCTGATTAAAAGTTGTCAGTATGTTAAGTTTAATAGGCTAGGGAATTAGGGACTATAAGTGGCTTGGGAGAACTATACTGATTACTTTCCTTGTATATATTTACTAGAAATAAATGTGGAACAGTTTGATATGGCATAGGGTTGCCATTTTCAAAAATGTGCCACTGCCCATTTGATTGTAGCTCATTGCTCCTGGTTTTCCAAATACCATTTCTTCTTTAAAAAATCCTTATTGAGGTATTAATGCCTAAGTAGGAAAATTTATTATTAATTTTAATATGAAAAAATAGTGTACAGAAATTATTTTTAAATATTTACAAGTGATAGGCTGGACCATCTAATATATATAAAAAGTGTACCATGCATTAGATGACTGACCATCTTAATCAGCATTTGTACTCTTTGGCAAGGTGGTAGGATCACAGTTTTGCTGTTTAAATATTTAAAGAGCTGTTGGCTCTATCGAATGCTGGGAGCCAGGCCTGAATAAATATGCAAAGAGCAAGCACGTACACATACACAGACTCAGCATTAATTTGGTCACAGACCTAAAAGTTAATATATTTTTTAAGTTTGTTTAAGTGCAACAGGAAGACAGAGAGACTGAAGTAAAATACAATTTTTGTTTTAACAAAGTATCATTTTTATAATCTTTTTGACCATACTCCTCCTGTCCCCCAAAATTCAAGGAAATTAAACATAAGAAAAGTTTTCCTAGCAAACCAAATCAGAACCCCGAAAGAAGCTACCTACTCCTATGATTGAACCCACTGCCAGCCTTAGCCACCCCCTCTGCTTACTTATCTGCAGATTCCAGTGGAAAATGATTGACTATCCTGATAAGGGTCGGCAGACTTATTGTTTACAAAGACATCTGATTTGGGGGGTGCGGGGGGGTGATTCAAAATTACCTTTCAAAATGCAGGCAAAGGTTATTTCCAGGAAGTTCTAAAAAGCATAAAATCTGTAATTTCCCCCAAAGGTGTTCTCAGTTTCTGTATCACATGATGATGAATCAGTACATCAGTAGACCACACTGTAAGCTCTGATTTTCTAATTAACTTTGTCACTTTTTATTTAGTTAGGAGTTGTGGATCCTCTTTAAAACCACTGATAAAGATAGACTCCAGTTAAGATGTGTGCTTAATTTCACTTAAGTGAAACAAGAGCTTGCTAGTGGATTAGTTTTAGGCATCCACTGTCAGTTAGAGTCTTGCTTTTTTCAATTACTTTAAATTGTCCTGTTTTAATTTATGTTAATCTGTCTTGTAAGTCTAGAATCAGATACGCCTGAGGATTACATTCAATCCAGCCAAACTTTCTGACTGTAGTATTACAATAAACCCCAAATACCGATCCCTACTTGTACTGAGAATGTCTTTCTGGTGGAAGTAAAGTAGGTTTAATCTGGTGCAGAACAGCTAGTTTTCCTGATATTATATATTTTTCTAACACTACAAGTATATAGGATTTAAAGGAAATGGCTCTTTTGCTGAACAATCTATTAGTAGATTAATCTGTTTTGGGCTGTAGTCGTGTGTGTGTGTTTATTTTACCCACTTCAGGAATCTCTGGCCCATGTGAATTTTAACCATTCCATTAATAGTACAATATTGCAGATATAAGTAGATTCTTAGTTGTGCTTGTTAGTAGATTGACAAGCAGATCTCTTAATACCAAGCCAAATCTCTGTGCTGCATTTTTTACTCTATTAGTAAAAAAAAAGTCACTGTCTCCTAATTTTTTATATAACAGAAAATAAACTTGTGTATCCAAACAAGAACATTTTAAAGCCAAGAAAGAAAATTAGGTCAACATTTTTGACGAAATGTGGGCTTATTAGCATTTTATTTTTGGCTTCATATCCAATTACACTCTTAACCTTGATCCTATATCTTGTATTTGGTTACCATTTTTTTTAAAACAAAGAGTTCCTTCCTGCTGACTCTTAAGAATACCTTCTTCTTAATCCTGCACTACTTACGTTTAGCATCCAAAAGGTGTCTAAGAATGTTTCACCCCAGATTCATTTAAGACAAGGAGAGGCCTTGATTGGTCACATTCTAATAGACTGAGACACATGCCCATGTCTGATGAGCCATAGAACCACCCAGCAGGAATCTGTAGTCAGGATATCGTTTGAATAGACATGGGTGTAAACCCCCCCCCCACCCCCCCACCCCCACCGGGCCTGGCTCGATGCCCCTTCTGGCCAGAGTACACTATGGCAGAAAGTGAAGAAGAGGCTGTCCATTAGACTTGGCAGACAGGTTTTGGTGGTTTTGTTTAAAATTTTGCCTAATTTTTTAATAGGCAAAGATTAATGCCTTAATCTTCACCCTTAGGGAACTTGGTCAGCCATGAGAAGATTGTTACTTGAAATAAGAACATCAAATTCAAAGCATCTTTTCAGTAATAGGCCCCCAGGAGGTCTAATTTAGAATAGATTTTGAGCCTCCTTACCAGTCTGTGATTGCTAGCCGGGTCTTGAGAAACTCCATGTGCTCGTGATCCTTTTCGTCATTGGATGGATGGATCTGGGGTCAGAATTCTGCTGCCAGGTGTCTGCACTTTCTAATCTGTCTGTGATATGCAGCGTCAGAAGGACAGGAAAGACTTCCAAATGGCTTCGGCAGTAGCCTTGCTTTCCTTCCCCGTGAGCTGACTGTTCATTCCTCACACAGGCTTCTCACTGTTTGGCTCCTAATTCTTGCAGCTGTCAGTGGAACTGACTGATAAGGTGAGAATGGCATACACTGGAAATCTGATATCTAACAGAAAGCTAGAATACAGGTGAGAGGACATGGCTCGGACAGCACAATTCTTGGGAAGCATAAAAATGCCAAAGGTTATCTGACTCATGGGATTCTTGGCCCCTGGCACAGTAGACCGGAGCTCTAAGGATTTCTTTAAAACTGAAAAGTTGGGGACTCTTCCTGGTGGCACAGTGGTTTAGAATCCGCCTGCCAATGCAGGGGACACGGGTTCGAGCCCTGGTCTGGGAAGATCCCACATGCCACGGAGCAAGTAAGCCCGTGCGCCACAACTACTGAGCCTGTGCTCTGAGAAGCCCGTGCACCACAAGGAAGAGTAGCCCCCGCTCTCCACAACTAGAGGAAGCGCGCGCACAGCAATGAAGACCCCACGCAGCCAATAAATAAATAATTTAAAAACTAAAAACACTTGGAGTTTTAACAAAAAACAAGAAAATGAAAAGTTGGCTTTTTAATTTAGTGCTCGTGAAAATTGTCATTAGGTGAGGAATGGGGATGAGAAATTAACTTGATTATTTTTTTTCAGGATGGATTTTTTTTTTTTAACATCATAAATACAGAATTCTGCACTTGAAAGAACTCTGAACAGTGGCTTTGCATGATTAATTTGCAATAATTAAATAGAACAGCTCAGGCTTGTTGGCGTAACCTGAAATATCCATGCAGTTCAGATGTCTGCAGACTAAATAGTTCTTAGCCAATAATAACAGTTATTCCTCTGGGATATTACTGGGAGTCTCCAAAGGAATGTGTCCCAGGGGTTCTTGAATCGCCGTGTTAGTGCTGGTTACCATGTGGCAGGCTCATTGGCTCCCACTTGTTCCCTGCCCAAGAGACTCTTGAAGAAGCCTCCCCAGTGTCACCAGCCAGCATGAGGGCCTGAGTGCTCGCCTCAGGGGTGCTGCTTCCAGAAGGTCCCAGGGGGCTTCTTGTGATTCAGCCGGAGTGGTGGTTGCTTTCATGCAGAAGTGGGGAGAAGAGCCTTCTACCACACTGGTCATGCAGGCCCTGAAGCTGCCCTCCTTCATTTACTCAATAAGTAAAAAGCATCTCATCCACGCTGTGCTGGGTACACCAGGTGAACGGAAGAGACAGGGTTCTTGTCCCCCATGAAGCCTCCAGTCCCACAGGAAAGGCAGACATTAAGTCAATACACAGGTAGAAGTGAAATTACAAATTGTGAGAAGTGTGCAGGAAAAACAATGTGCTACGGAGACAATAACAAATAGTGGGGGTCTGGGGGTGCTCCTCATTTAGATTCAAGGGCGGAGTGAGCCACTCTGAGGGAGAAATATTTGAGTGAAGTCCTGGATTTAGCCTGGCCATCCCGGGCAGACACACAGCCCGTGCCAAGATGATGAGCTTTGTAAAAGATGACCAGTGTGGCCAGAAGAGGTGAGCGAGGAGAGGGTGATATGAAATAAAGCCAGGTGGGAGCGAGGGCTGGATAGTGTAGGACCTTGTAAATAGCCACTAGTCATAATGCCTTGTGAATACTAAGTTCTAGTTGTTCAACTTTGATTGTCTCTATGTAGGTAAAGTAGAAATCTTGAGCCTTTCTTGCCTTTTTCCTATCAGGGCAAATAAATGCTTTCCTTTAGCCTCATTTATTCTGCCAGGGAATCTAAGTCAGCAGTTTACGAAAGCTTGGATCCCTTTGCTGCCTGAACTTGGTGCCCATTTGACCAAGGTGAGTAGGAACCACAGAAGGAAAGGACAGTAGCCCTGGAGGATTTGAGAAATAAAAACTGAATGGTGTTTCAACATTCTAGGTTCGTTTAAGTTTGAGGGCATCAGAAAAGTGACTTGTGATTTATTGTTCGGGGATCAGGAGAATTTCAGAGATATCTTCCAGTAATTCTGAATCCAGTTATTCGATCAAAGGGAAATTAAGGATTCCTAGAAAAGACAAAACTTGGATATTAATTGCAGGCATTTTCTTTATATTAATTGTAACCAAAGGGCCTTCATGTATATTCCCAAAGAGGATGAAGTATATTTTCCATTTCATAATATTGCCTAATTCTCACACAGATTATGGAGTGGGCTAAGATAGTACTATACATACAGTAGAACTAGTATCATTATAATAGAGTACAGAAGACATAAAATATTCATGTTCATTGGGTTAAAGAAAACTTGCCACTTCAAGTCCATTAATTGCAGTTGAATTCAGCAAATTTTTTTTCCAGGGACTAATACTCTAATTACCTAAAGTAGGCTTTCAGGTGGCCTCCTGTTCAGAATGCAGGCATAGTAAAATAACTTCTCGTTTAGCTAACCTTTGTCCTGGTAAACTGGCTATAGAGTTGTGACAGTGTTTTCTCACAGTGGTGATTTCTAGAGTGTTTATAAACTAGTAAAGCTGTCTGAGAGTGCTGGTCATGCCTTTTTTTACCCCCTCCCCTTTATTGGCTTTATTCTCTATGCAGTTCTCTCTAGGAAAAAAATCCTTTCAAACTTCTGAGAAGTAGAGGTAATAAAAACATTAAATGGCATAGAAATTACTATACAGTCTTCCAGGCTCCTTTAGCTGACATCTCCTATAATTATTTAAATAACCGATTTCAGATTGGTTATTGGTAAATTTGGGTGAAATCAAATTTTACATGTCTCCTGAGTGTCTGCTTTCCACAGTCCCTGCTTTTTGTGATTAAACTGATAAACCATCCTCCATCTTATTTCTTAGACTCTCCAGATCTGAAGCACATAGAGACCGTGTGGTGTAGGGAAGGGAGTGACCGCTTTCGAATTAGACAGAGTCGAGTTCAGATCCCAGCTCTATGTCAGTTATTAGGTGTGACATTGGGAAGGTAGTTCTTCTCTCTAGTCTTCAGTTTCTTCTTTACCCATAGAGGGACCCACTTAACTCGTAGAGCTGTTATGAGTGTTACTTGATTACGTGGAGAGGTTGGTGTGATAGCGGGCCCGCAGAGGCACTCAGTAAGTTCTTTCCTCTTTCTATTTTGGAGTGAATTCATCTGGCCTCCTATCCACTATGATACTTCTTCTGTGAAATGCCAGTCAGAGAATGTAAGGCAGTCCTGTGGTTTCCCAGAATAAGATGGGAGTTCCTTGGCGGGGGCTGGAGGTAGAAACTCCGCTTTGGGAAGAATGACCGAAACACTGTGGTCTACATAGGGTTTATGAGAGTCACTGTTAGTCACCTCTGCCGCCTCTGGGCTAGCACTGGGAGTTACCTTCCCCCGTTAGTGCTCGGGCCCAAGCAGTGCTGGAAAGTGGTGTAAAGGCAACAAAACGAACAGAGACGCGCAGGAACAGGCAACTAGATAACTGTTCCTACCCAGTTGTTTCCTGGAGGTCAGCCTGCTGTGTGACTCTCAGGACACCTCCTTGTTTAGTTTTCTGCCTGCTTCCCTATGACTGAAGTTTCTCTTTCCTCCTGCCTGGGAAGACGTCACACACATGTGTCCTGGGTGGCCTAAGAAGACAGGTCCAGAGAGAAATGTGAATTCCCGTGTCTCCCTGAAGCTTGCCTTTGAGCTCTACTTCCACAGCCGTGAGCTGCCTCTTTCTCCATCACCTTTTGAGTTACAGTTCCTTCACCAAAGACCTACCTCTTTCTCTGAACTTGGCGGCAAGAATGTCCACCAGCTTCAGGGGGAGTTTACACGCCTGCCTCAAGGAAACTCACACTGCTTTCTCGCGGGCGTGCGGCGGCGCTCATCAGCCTCAGCAGGACAGCCCAAACAGAAGACAGTGCAATAAGCCTAATATTTCTGCAGAAGAATAGCCAACCTCCATGAACTTGACCCGCTGAATTAAGTGGTGCTCGCAGTTCCCTCTGTAAAATGCACTGGTGATGCCCAGGGCGTGCTGGCTGCTCACTGCTGGGAGATGACACTCTAGTCTGTCCCCCCAGCGCCACCCCCATGTCAGCTCCCACCAGGGAAGGTCCATGTTTAACAAGAGTTTGTCCCCACGTTTGTTTATGCAGGTTTACTTCTTATTAAAATTATATCATTTAAATAAGTGATAAAAGATTGGTTCCAAAAGTGAGTTGTTTGTTCAAAAAAACAAGTGGGATGCTTGGGGAAATCTATTAATAAAGGCACATTGTTACCTATATGGGAAAAGACTCTAAAAAAGAGTGGATATCTGTATATGTATAACTGATTCACTTTGCTGTACACCAGAAACTAATACAACCTTGTAAATCAACTATACCCCAATAAAAATTATTTTTTTAAATGGCAAATTGTTGGGACTTCCCTGGTGGTCCAGTGGTAGAGAATCCGCCGTCCGATGCAGGGGACGCGGGTTCAATCCCTGGTCGGGGAACTAAGATCCCACATGCCTCGGGGCAACTAAGCCCACGCACCACCACTACTGAGCTCACGCGCCTCAAAGAGAGAGCCTGCGTGCCGCAAACTACAGAGCCCACACGCCCTGGAGCCTGCACGCCACAACTAGAGAGAGAAAGCCCACACACCGCAACTGGAGAGAAGCCCATGCGCTGCAGCTAGAGAGAAACCCAAGCAGACCACACGCCGTACGAAGAAGATCCCGCATGCCTCAACAAAGGTCCCGTGTGCCACAACTAAGACCCGATGCAGCCAAAAAAAGGAAAATAAATAAATAAATATTTTTAGAAAAAACAAAAAACAATTCATTAAGAAAAAAAGACAAATTGTTAAACACAAACTGTTTTTAAATTTGGTATAGAAAAGATAATTGTAAAAAAAGAGATTTTTAAGTTCTAGGATTTTTTAAATGGCCTTGACCCTACATCACGATATTGGTAGAGGAGTGTACATTAATGTGATTTAAGTTAAAACATTAATTTTAAGGTTTATTTGTATCACAGTTTTATGTTTCCCTGCCTAAACTGCCTTTTTACATTAACCAACCAAATACCACTGCCAACTTCATCAGATTAGAGTATTTCTTCTACACCTACACACAGGATTGACTACATAATTTGCACAGCCCAGTGCAAGATGAAAATGCAGGGTCCATTGTTCTAAAATTAATAAGTTTAAAATGGTGACTGTGGCGCATTAAAGCAAGCGCAGAGCCCTTCTAAGCCTGGGGTCCTGTGTGTCTGCACAGGCCGAGGGGCAGGGAAGCAGAGGTGTGTGAGGGGGTCACTAGCTCTCTGTCTCTACTGCTGCGGAGCTTCCCCTGGTGAGAGGCACCATTGTTGTGAATTACTGGTTGGAAGGTCTTTATCCTGAGCCAGATCCACTCTCTTTAATTTCTGGCCTCTGGAGCAATGCAGAACACATGTAATCCCTTTGTCAAGTATTTATTCAGATATTTAAAACTGCCAAAGCTTCCCCTTATCTCCTTTTCTTAATGAACTTTCTTGGGTGGCAATATCCTTTTTTTTCTTTTTTAATTTTATTTATTTACTTATTTATTTATGGCTGTGTTGGGTCTTCGTTTCTGTGCGAGGGCTTTCTCTAGTTGTGGCAAGCGGGGGCCACTCTTCATCGTGGTGCGCGGGCCTCTCACTGTCGCGGCCTCTCTTGTTGCGGAGCACAGGCTCCAGACGCGCAGGCTCAGTAGTTGTGGCTCACGGGCCTAGTCGCTCCACGGCACGTGGCATGTGGGATCTTCCCAGACCAGGGCACGAACCCGTGTCCCCTGCATTGGCGGGCGGATTCTCAACCACGGCGCCACCAGGGAAGCCCCAATATCCTTTTTAAAACCTCTATCTCATCTCTCTTGATGCCCTGTAGTTTTTCTGAATCCTCCTGAAGGGTAGTCCCTGTCGATATTGTATACGAACTCCAAATTCCTAATGTGATATGGGGGTTGCAGGGCTTGGGGACCCCTCATTTGTGAGGGGAATACTACATTTCAGCTAATGGCATCAAATACTATATGGGAATTTTAAATAAAATAGATGTCATTGTTTTATATTGAACTTCTCAGCCAAAAAACTACTTACTCTTTTAATTTTTTTCATGTTTTTATTATTAAGTATTTCAAATATCCAGAGAAGTCTGTAAAGTACTGTAGACGTACACACTTATCACTGAGATTTCATTGTTTTTGACATATTTGTTGCGTGTCACTCCCTTCCTGCATCCCCTTTTAGAATCTTTTTCCCTCTGGATGCTACTTACCCAGTGTGCTCTCATTCTGCGTTTGTATAGTTGGTTTTTATGACCTGAAGGCTTTAACTTTGTCTGTTATTATTTTTCTTTGTTTGGGCCCATACAGGGTCTGTCTCTGTAGCTGTGCTAGAGACCTCTCTCCGGGGAGTTCTAAAGTGAACACTCTTTCTGGCATACTTTTTAAGTTTATTAGAATTCTATGAAATGAATCTTGAAAGCATTATGCTAAGTGAAATAACTAGACACAAAAGGTCACATATTGTATGATTCCATTTCATATAAATATCCAGAATAGATAAATCCATAGAGACAGAAAACGGATTAGTGGTTGCCAGGAGGTGGGGATGGGGAATGACTGCTTACTGGGTGTGGGGTTTTCTTTCAGGGAAATGAAAGTGTTTTAGAACTAGATAGAGGTTGTGGTTGCACAACATTTTGAATGTACTAAATGCCACCAGATTATTCACTTTAAAAAGAGTTACTCTTTTGTTATGTGAATTTCATCTCAATAAAAAAAACAAAGCCCATGAAATGATATTTAAATATTTGCATTGAGCATTGTGTATAAATATTGAAATCAGTAATGTTGATATTTCTTTACTAGTAACTGTATTATGAGTATCATTTACTACACACCTAACCTCAAGTACTGCTTTTTTCTTGGTAGGTGGGAAGACGGTAATTGACGGTGTAGCAGTTCTTGTAGATAGTGTTTTAAGAACAAATTATGTTCATATAATATTTGAGACTGTCATTTCCTTGTGCTCATAGCAGTGAAAGTTCTGTAAGTCTTTAGTAACGTCTTGGGTACTGGTATGTACTCTTGCCATTCACTTAATCTGTTCACGGGTTGGTGTAAGACTGTATTCCAGAACTGGCAAAAGAAATTGGTTGGGTCAAACCCAGAAAGTTTTCCATTGTGGAGACTCCAAAGGAATCTCTCTCGGATAGTGTGAAAAAAATGGCTCCATTTGTATTTAGCCTGTTGACATTCATTTCCACATAAAATACATCATTCCTGGCAGATTACAGTGTTTTAAGAAACGGATAAGACAAAGGGAATCTTTTTCTCTATAGTTCTGTGTTTTTGTAGGAACAAAATCAGTGCCTATCACTGATTTTCACCCAGAAACCACACTGGGTGAAAATGGACCCTTAACATTTTGAAGAATTTGAATGATTCTCCAGGGGAAAGTGCATTTTCAGTTGGAGTGATTTAAGCTACAAGTAGCAGAAAAGTCTGTTAAAATGGTTTTAACAAGAAGGACTCCTAGCTTATAGAACTGGAAATGCCTAGAGGAAGGGAAGGTTTCAGGGTTGTTTAGCATCTCAGCGGCATCACTCAGGACCTTCGCTTCGGTCTTTCCTCTCTTAGCCCGGTTCTCCACAGCTTTGGCTTTTATCCCAAGTCTCATTCCCTTCACTGTCCTAAGAGGCAAAACGTGCTGCATGTTTCCTACTTCACATTTGGCTTTTTGTGGTCCTTACTAAGGAGCAAGAAAGTTTCTCTCTTAGAAGCCCCCAGCAAGCCTTTCCCCCTCTGTCATTGGTCCACATTGGCTTACCATCCATCTGCCCAGCCCTAAACAGGCCCCATGGGGGTGGGGCGCTGAGATACCCATGAACTGATTGTGGGGCATCAGCCACAGTAGCCACTGCTGGCCCTGTGGTACTCTTGCCCATCTTTTATCTTTTAAAATTGTCTTCTTTTAAACTGTCTATATTCTTGGTGTAGACAAGAAATATTTATTGTGCTGTGTTTAGGTTAGGCCATGGTAGCGTAACATATCTTTCAGATGTGCTATTTGCAGCCCATTTTCAAAAGCGAGGAATATTAAAGAGGAGGAAGAACCAAAATGTGCCTTCCTTTGTGCTCATATTTCATTGGTGAGTGCCTCATACTTGACAGAAGAGGAAAATCTAGGTTGTGTATGCACCTGTTTTTGGATTTTGCATGCTGTATAGGTTTTTTTTTAATAGACAAGCCCTCTTTTCAAGTTGGTGCACACTTGGTGCTTCACTGCTGACTGTGTTGTTTTGTTCCATTTCTTTAACTGCATTTGGCATGCAAAAGCTCAACCTTCATTATGTATTATAGACTTTCCCCTGACTTTAAACCATGACTCTTTGTGTTTGAATATGTTAAAAAATAAGTCCCAAACTGTGAAAAACTGATTTTTAAAATTACTTCAGCCTGCATTTTCTATCTCATGTCTTAATTTAATCACGGTTCTTGAGGAAATGAGCCTAGGCAGTCTTAATTGAGTGTCTCTCTGCCTGTGGAATTTTCTTCCTCTGTTGGCATACCAAAATTGAAATCTGTTGAGCTTCAAGTTTTTACTGCAAAGCCTCGGAACCACATTTTAGTCATTAGTTCATCCCACATCCTTTTTTCTGCCCCGGCTCTGGTTCCCAGCAGTTCCTTCTGGTATTTTATTTTTATTTATTTACTATTTTTCTTTTGCTGTACTGCAGAGGTTACCACCTAGTGGCCCAGGCTTGGATCTTCCCTACAAATGTATTCTGTCTGGCTTAGACAATGTTATTAAATTTTGGAATCAGTTGCCAACATTTAAAAATTGAGAGAGAGTGGACATAAGATCCACTTCTGGCTTGTCTTAGAAAAACCAGAAGATCTGAAAACAACTGGCATAAAATCCTAAATGGAAAAATTCTGCCCCCTCCTCTCTGAATGATTTACATGATCTCCCTGGCCCCTGAAGACATTTGAGTTTCTGACCCCTGTAGAGTGCATTAGTGCTAACTGGTGCCATCCTGTTTTCTCCCTACATACATAGCATATCGGCCCTGCAGACCTAGATAAAGTTAGCTTAAGAATATTTTTCTGAGCAAAATACAAGTACAGTTGTTTCCTCTTGGATCAGGCTATTGACATAAGGCTCTACAGCTTTTTAAAGACTCGCATCTCCCTTATAACTCATTGGAAATCAACATCATGCTTAGACGTGATCTTGGACCAGAAGAATTCAGTAGGCACCTAACTGGCCAGTTTGGGAAAAGATTTAATACCGAACCAGTAGATCATAAAGTCCTAAACCATTTCCCTTAAGGGAGGAAGAGCCATCTGCAATCACGAGGATTGACTGTGGATAGCTAAGGAGACACAGACTTCTCAGGGGGCCAGGCCCTCGGTCAGTCACAGCCAGTGCCTGCAGGAGCACCCCCTTTAAGAACACCCGCTGTGGGGTCACTCCTCCTGGGCTTCTGTCTCCTATACAGATCCCCTGCTCATTTATTAATTCTTTATTGATAGAGCTCAATCAGTATGTGCTCCCGATCTGACATGTAAAACTGCAGCATGAACTCATATGCCGTGTTCCTATGGCTCAGTAATCAGGCGGCAGCAGCAACACACGGTGTTCTTGCTCAGGGTTGATTACAGTGTCATCCTAACATCCCCGTATTGCTCTTGAGGATTATAGTTTTGAACTACCTCCAAGACCTCTCCCACCCCCATCAGACAAACTCATACTGAAACTCTAACTCACATCCCTTCAGATTATGTTTAGGCAGACTGTCACTTCTTAGGTCACCATTCTCCCACTTCCTAACCAGGGTGCTGCCCGGGGCTGAATATTCCAACGCTAATGATAGTCTCAGACCAGGCACACAACCTAGAATAATGCTCTGTTCTTGGCTTCGTTTTTCTAGTCTGATTTAGATGTTTGTCATGGGAAGTTCCATCATTGGAGAAGTATGTAAGTTGAAAGAAACACTTATGTTCTCCCAGTAGTGATTTATAACACTTTTATGATTAATAGGATTGTGCAGACCAGCAAGTTTTGAAAGTGTTTATAACATCTACTAAGTAATCCCAGATAGTAAGTGTTTGTTACTTTACCCATCTAGGTAATCTGGATGGTCCTTAAAACTGAAGCTAGTTACTCTCCATTATTTCCCCATGGCATCCCCCCCCTAGTCCAGGTTCCTAGGTTTCTGCCACTTTGGACTCTGTTTGGGCACTGTGGCTAGTAATGCCTGGTAAAAGGTAGTTTCTGGAAAATGCTGGGCGTTCAGTGGCTCTGCTGAGAAAGTACACTCATTACTGGACCAAGCTCCATGCACACAGGGTTTTCTCCTGCTTTCTTGACTGGTGTACCTTAGAACACTAGAAGAATAAAATAATACTGAGTGCTTAGTAGATACCAATAAATATTTGTTGATTTGTTGAATGAATGAATGATCGAGTTCACTTAAGACATACCCTTGTACATGCTATGAAAATGTATGAGGTTCTTCTTTGCTATTGGGTTGTTTTGGTCTTAGTCAAATTGCCGGCATGTGTTAGCAGCCAAAATTGGGGTCTGCATTTGTACTGTTCAGATTCATAGACTAAGCCGGATGGGCATTCTGGAGCTTTCTGTCTTCCAGAATTATGTCTCGGAAACCAGAAGCTGGAATGCAATCATTTTTTTACTACATTACCCAGGCAAGAATGAATTCATCACTTTTATCTCACCATTTCTCATTAAAAGCCTAATGCCAATATCTCATCTAGAACACTGCCAAATTTCGGACTCTGCTGCAATAAGAATTGAATGTATGTTTGAACAGCGCACTGTGGGCCTATGGCAGATTAACTTTTGGGAAATGGAAAACATATATATTTGACTGACCTCCAGCCAGCCAGAAATAAATCCTCTGTATAATCTTGCCACAATGTCATTTGGTTGTGAACAGGGCGCCTCATTTGTCTTATGAGAGCCTGCATATCAAACGCCAGGGCCCTGCTGTCTTTTCTGCTTCTCTTTTGTAATCCCAGGCAGCTGCATCTTGGATAAGGTGGATTGGTGAAGAGATATAATTGTCCTCCTTTACTTTGTCATTAGCTGCATTCTTACCTTATTGAAATATACGTTGGATGAGGTTTTGTCTTTTTTTTTTTTAGTTTAGTTTCTAATAACCATTTAGTTGGTGTTTGACCATGTTTCTAATTTGTTCTTAAGGTTTCAACCTATTGCTTCCTTTCAGTTAGACTTGGTATTATATCTCACGTTCAATTCTATTCTAATAGCAGCTAGAAGTTATTTAATCTACCATCACTGCGTTTAAAAATAAGTTCTCTTATGCATCGGCCTGGGCAACTTGGATCATGCTTTTCCTGTTGCCTAACACCCTGTTTATTTAGTTATGCTTCTAATGGGTGATTGATGTGTTTTCTTCTTTTAGTTCAGAGTTTCCTGCAATTTAAAAAAGTCCCTGTGCCTAATGTGTATGATGGAAGTAACATTTAATGGGACCAGGTGGCTATTTCATTTTTGCTCTTCTAGAAAAAAATACCCGTTTCTGGATATATGAATAAGGATGAAAACTTACAAACAATATCCTTTTGAGGTTTCTTGAATAACTCTTCTGCACTTCGGAGTCCAAACCTTCAACTCAGTCCCAGTCACTCCATTACCCACTTGCCGCCTGGCCATCCTCGCCAGGGACCTCTTAGGTGTCAAATTTACCCGCCCCCCCCCCCTTCCAGCATTGGTTGAATATTTAGCATCCTGATTTTGTTTTACTTGTTCTTGCATAAAAAGCAGACAAGTTCCCTGAACCAGGTGCTCTTGGTTCTTTAGGGACGGTGGATAGGAATGTATTGGGTAGCAAGGGAATTCCACCAGAGGATAGCTATTTAGTGAAGACAATTTACCTGACAGTTCGCTGTAAGGGTCAGTTCCCTGATGTTATTGCCAAGCATTGGACTTTCAAAACCACACGCATGATCCCGCATTCACCACAGTACTTTTTATTCCTTGTTTGGGAGAGTGACTGGCTTTATTGCTTAGAGGATGATCTGTCCATATGGTGGTTCCTTATGATGAGTGAGAGTGGGTTTAAAGCCCTGAAGCAGCTAATGCGTGATGGACCATTGATCACATCCTCAGCCCTGCCCTAGCCTAGTCTCAGCCGTATTGACTAAGGGATGTCAGTGTTGAGGAAGAAAAGTAACAGCTGGGAGTACTGCTCACCCTGGGTCTCTGGGGGCTGAACACGCTGGTCTGAGGATGGTGATGTCTTCAGTGCTGCTCTAGGTTAAAGCCATAGGTTGTTAGCTGCACCCTGTGTATCACTGTGGCTGCCCTCACACGAAGCATAAGCAAGCCGTGAAGCTGCCTGTCTCCTCACCCCCTTCGCCTGCTGCAGGCATTTTCCTCAAAATATCCCAATACCACCATTTTTTTAGGTGGTTTTAAACACGCTCGTCTCTCAGGAATTTTACGTGTGAATTTCTAAAATTGTCATTTAATGTAAACTAAATCAACTCTGTTACCATCTTCTATTCAAGCAACACTTTTTCCCCCCTTACAAGATGAAGCCTTCACCTAAGGAAAAAGTTTGTTTTTTTTCTTAAAGCAGGAAAAAAGACATAGAAACATCAATGACAAAATAATCCTCAAAGCTTACTTTTCTACAACTTTTAACTGGGACCAGCCGTCAAGTGTTTTCAGTGTTGAGGTATCTGAAAAATTTTGGCTGAAAGACACTAAGCTCAAAAAGATGATGGTATTCTATGTTGGCAAGTATTAGCCCCAATTCTTTCTAAAACAGTCAAGCTGGAGAACACAGAGGGCTTTGTGATGTGTGTTTTGCTTTGCTTCTTCTCTTGGTTCACTATTTGGATCCCCGAGGGGATCTTCATAGGAACATCGTGATTGCTTTGCAGTAGCAAAATTGGCTTTTAGATGAGTTGGAAGCTTCACTGGCACCTGCCCTTTGACGTAGGGGAGAGGACCCACACGTGAAGGGCACCAGTAGTGCTTCTTAAATCCCAAATTTTAAGTATCTTCAAACAGTAACTGTATGTTTTAAGGAAGCAGCTATCTGAGAGGCAGCACACACTGTGGCTGTGTACACGAGCTCTGGAGAGCCATACTGCTGGCGTTCAGGTCCTCCCCCCATCCTTTCCCTCGCTGTGTGACCTTGGGCACGCAGTGCTTTATCTCTCAGTGTCCTCTGTCAAACGGGGCAAATGCTAGTTCCGTCCTCATAGGGCAGGCGACTGCGAGGATTACAAGTTGATATATAGAGAGCATGGTAAATCTCAGTAAACATGTTATCATTAATAATAGTTTAGAAATAGAACCACTTCATTATTCCAGTTTGCAGAATTCCTCAAAGTCAAAATGAACTGTCAACTCTGGGGCTTGTTCAACCAGTGGTCGCTAGCAATCAGTGAAATTAAAATCTCATTAAAAGGAACACAGGAAGACATGATTAATTGGGCGTTATTTGGAGGTTTCAGTATTCCCTGGGTGGCTTAGTGGCAGAATGCTCAAACATCAGGATGTCAGCCAGCTGGGGTTACCTCTGCCGTGCCCTTCCCAGGATCTGATTAGAAGTTCAGTGATCATCTCCTTAATGGTCTGTTCTATTAAATGATTGGACAGTCATGAACAAAATACATCAGTAAGAAAGAGAAATATTATTTACCTTTTGCCTCAGGATTAGCATGTCTTATTTTTCTCATGCATGCTGTGCTGCCGTAGAAGTCTCTATGAAGAGGAGTGATGTTAGCACAGAGTTTACAAAGGCTGCAGTCTGTACTGACCTTACTCTTCTCACAGCTGGCTAATCTAAGTCTGTTAACCCTCTTCTTAACGTCCTAAAAGTATAGGATTATGATAAGCCCGGGGAAGGGAAAAGGAAGGGGGGCTTGTAGTAAAACTACAGTGAGGCTGGCAACTGCATTATCTTTGCTTGCGGCCCCGTGCCCGCCGTGCTCCCCCTTCCCCCGGTCTTTTGAACCCGGAATCGACTTTCATCGCATCTCGCGGCATTTCATTCGATTTCTTCCAATGGGTAGGAAAAGCCAGGTCTGCCCAGAGTGAATAAGATCTTGCTGCCTTAAACAGCCTCGGAATAAGTAGCACAGACTTGTTCTCTGAGGCTGCACACAGAGTCCACAGTCTTGTTTGCCTTTTTCACTGCTGCCAAACATTCTTCTGACTTTTTATTCCTTAGTGCATTATTGATGATCATCCCCAAGTCAGCATCTCTTTTCTGGCTCCTCTTCTGTATTTTGATTGCTTGTGACTCCTCTTAGTCCTCGATCTCATTACGACACACCGCGTGAGCCCCCGCTCCGCATTCTCTGACAAACCCGAAGATAATCAGCAGCTTTATTTATATGGATAGTAAGCTACCTGCACTTCATGACCTCACAGTGTTCCTTTCTTGTCTGTTCCCTTGCCAGAAGTGTTTTGTTTGTCTCCCTCCGGTTTTTGTTCCCCAAATCAATGTGATATCTCTTCGGCTTATTTTTTACCTGCTATCTGTTGCAAAAGTCTAAATCCATGTGTCATGCTCAGGTATCTAAGGCTGAAAGACAGCAGGTTGATCTCTTCTGTCTTTATTGGGGACGAGATGGAAATCTGAAATTCAGTTCATTTTATTATGTTTCATGTACATGCAAGGAACTTGTGACAGCTGACCCCTTTATAAATATATAACATTTCTGAAAGGTTGATAATCTTCTCCTTCAGAAGTTCCAATATCATTGCAAGGACCGAAGCAGAAATTTCCGTCGTTGTTTCCCAGATTGCTTTGGGTTGCTGTTTTTAAGCATGAGAATGATTTAGTCCCCCTTCAGTCCTTAGAGACCCAGCACATCCTTCCTGCAGCCTGTCTTATTTCCCCTGGCATTCTTTCAAATAATTTCTGATAACAGCAACAAAAAGTATCTTTTTGATCATCATCTCCACTGGGGTTGGCATTAAAGGCAATGTCCCTGAAGCATACACTTAAGATTATCTCTGCTTTCTCCACCCCAGACAGGGTTGGAATGTCTCATAGATCAGTATACTGTGCAAGTAGGCACTGCTGGCTGTGCACACATAACTGGTGAATTCCCGTCTAGAGAAGTATTAGTGGTTTAAAGATTTAGAAAGGCTGTGACTGTGGGCTCTGTGATATAAGTGTCTGGCATACTCTGTATTTTCTTTCTTCCCCCAAGTACTGCATTTTATTTAATGAATAAGATAGAAGTTCAGGCCCATTATAACAATTTTCAATATAAGGTTGTTCTGAAGCTGTTGGATTTTTACGATATTTACTTTTTAAAAGTACCTTCTTAGGGATTATAGTGGGTGCTGAACAAATGTCTTGATACGCCAAAGCATGCAATTTAATATTTATTATTGGTAATAGTAATGCACTTGCAGAGTCCTTGAGGCTATGTTTTACTATTTAGACAGCCACCGTTCCCCCTAAATTAATGTCATTTATCCACCAAGAATTCAGTAAGGCTGCTGGTTTCATTCAGCTGTGCTACCATGGGAGGGAAGCTCAAGAGGGAGGGGATATGGGGATATATGTATACATATAACTGATTCACTTTGTTATACAGCAGAAACTAAACACACCATTGTAAAGCAATTATGCTCCAATAAAGATGTTTAAAAAAAAAATGCACTACCACGTAATAAAGTTGTAACTGGTGTGCTATGAAAATGGGTAATGAAGGAAGATCAGAACGTCCTTCTGATTGTAGACAATCTCAGATGTAGGATAAACAGCTTCCTCCCAGTCTTGAATGATGTACAGCAATCCTGCCTGAAGAAGAAAGGCCTGGATGCCCCGTCTCACATCAGGACACGCTGTAAGCTGCTTTTCCACTGATACCTTTATTCATACAGTATGTGGTAAAACAAACAAATGTACAAACAAAAAATTCTGAACTACTTCCACCGAAGATTTCTTTTCCCACTCTTGTTTTTTTTTTTTTTTTTTTTTTATCTGTTTATAATAATAGCTCTTACTTCTCCATTACCCTGGTGGTAAGAGAACAATATCAGGAAAGAAAAATGAATTCCCTCATAGGGGGTTTCTTATCTGTTCAATTAGGGCAACTAACATAGCGAGATACAGTGATTTCTCAATTAATGAATCGTCTGGAGGAAAAAAGCTCCTCTACATAAGATTAGTTGCATTAAAACCCACATCCCATGCACACAGGCATCTTAGAATATATGAGGCAGAGCTGCCTGCATGAGAGTACTAAAGTCGGGTATTTTAATGCCCACTTCAATTTCTCTTAACCCAGACAGTGGACTTTATTTATTAACCTCTTTCGCAGTCTATGTGAGAACATCAGTTTACATGAGCAGTAAATGTGAACACTGCTGTACATGTATAAAGCTTTTCATTTAAAAATGCATTAAAAAGTTGACATATTTAATGATATTTTCAATTCTAATCAGCGTGTATCCTATGCCTGTTAAAATATTTTTCCTTTTACAAAGCCAAACCCAAATTTTGTATTTCTCCGAACTTTCATAAATAATGATAACATTTTTTTTTTTTAATTTTTATTATTTATTTATTATTTATTTTTCGCTGTGTTGGGTCTTCGTTTCTGTGCGAGGGCTTTCTCTAGTTGCAGAGAGCGGGGGCCACTCTTCATCGCAGTGCGCGGGCCTCTCACTCTCGCGGCCTCTCTTGTTGCAGAGCACGGGCTCCAGACGCACAGGCTCAGTAGCTGTCGCTCACGGGCTTAGTTGCTCCGCGGCATGTGGGATCCTCCCAGACCAGGGCTCGAACCCGTGTCCCCTGCATTGGCAGGCAGATTCTCAACCACTGCGCCACCAGGGAAGCCCATTGATAACATTCTTCAGTGTGTATCGTTAACATCGTTATTACCTGGTGTCATGTTTAAAACCTTGTTCCTACAAGATGAAGTCCACACTCCTTGGGGGGCCAGGCGTAGACGACTGGCCTCTGCCAGCTCCTCACCTGTGTCTCCCCTCGTCCCTCAGCCCAGGCTCGCTCCAGGGCGCTGGACCACTGCAGTGCGACACTCAGACTTGCTCTGCTTCCGCCTCTCACATGCTCTTCCTCTGCCTGGAATGCTCCCGGTCACCTGGCAAGCTCCTCCTCTTCTTTCAAGTATCACCTCTTCCTAGAATCCTGCCCAGAACTCCCCAGGCAGTTTGCCTCTGTGCCATCCTTGCTCTGTATTCCTCCCCCGCCAGCAGCACTCACGTAGCCATTCCTTTATGAATCCGCCCATACACTAAGCAAGGCAAGGTCTGCATTACTCTAGTCTGTGTCTCCCCAAAATCTAGCAGGAACACCAGCTTGGGGCGCACACTTTTGTAAGAATGAGTTTACTAGCAGTGCTTATAATATACATACTGGAACACACACCTGCTTTTAAAAAGTCATGGATTTTAATAGGCAGTAACTTGAATGTTCTCGTCCACAGCTTCTAACACTCCGTGCCCTCCACCCCCAGCCTTTGCCCTACAGCACAGAGGAGCTGAGTTCTCAATAGCCTGTCTCCTCGTGAGCTACTTTCTGATGATGAAATATACATCTGAAGGATCTCTGAGTTAGTACTACTGCTCCCCCCTCCCCCCTCGAGACTCTGGAGGGTTGAAAACAGCAGAAATTAGAGCCCAGAAGGCTCTGAGCTTTCAAGTTGGGACGGGAGCAGGCGCAGGAAGGTAGGGGAACATAGTCCAAGTTGCATATTATGGTTCAGGGAGAGGAGACCTAGGGCATTATGCTATACATCTAGCATAATTAGAAGGTGGGATAAGTGTGAGCTCTCATACCCAGCCTCCAGCATCTGGGAGACCTAATTTAGGAGGCCGGGACGAGGATGTCTCAAGTTCAGTGTACTATAATCAGAAGGTACACTTGAATGCCTGAACTCCTTATAGGTTTGGTGAAATTTCAGGAACAGAGAGGCTTCACCCCTTCCTTCCACAATAAAGGAGAATAATTCCATCTCCACTAGTTTCTAATTACCTAACATTTCCTTACTGTGAAATCTGTCCTATCCATAATGAGAAATCAAGGCTCAGATTTAATTGCAGATTCCTAGAAGAGTTAACATGTTATCTTTGAAAAAAATACACCACTAGTTTATTTTCATTCATCCCATCGTTAGTTATGTGCACCTTCTTTGAGGCAGACCCTGTGCTGGGTATTGGGTGTACAACAGTGAGCTAAACAGACCTTGTCTCTCTCTCCACACCTCCTTGGCCTTTGCCACTTGGGGAGAGGGAAGAGTTTGTTAAGCACCTAATAAGATCGAAGAGGTGACTTCTGTGGGTTGAGATGGTCATGTACAGTGGAAGGGGGAAGGTCTGATACAACAAGCTTTTATAACTTCATCCTGATCAGCTCTGCTTATCTTCTTCATCTTTGTTGGGGGAAAATATCAGCTTCTGAAAAAATACTTTCTAATCATGGCAACCAAGCACTTTCCGATCTTTCCTTTGTTCATTTGTTTAGTGCCTCCTGGGCACTAGGCCCAGTGCCGGGTACTGACTGGAGATCTAGAGGTGATTGACGGTGTCTGCTTTCAGGGAGCCTCAGTCTAGCTCCCCTGTAATAAGTAGGGTGACCATGTCCTTTATTTTTTAGGCTATGGCCTAACCTAGAGTGAAGACCCAGTCAACCCGTGAATTGCTTTGATTTCTTATTATCAAAGAAGGAAATTATTCAACCTTGCTCTGTACCTTTCACTGGCTACTAAACCCTTACGTTAAATGCTTTGGAATATACCACAAATAAAGAAAAAAAACAAAAAACCACAAGAAGTGAAGATAAAAGAGGTGTCCTTCTCTGGAGCAGTGCCAGGTGATGTACACAGAAGGCCAGCTCTCTCCTCCTCTGCGTGGGCGAGCCACATGTGTGAGGAATGTTTGTCTTTGGAAGGCTGCCACCACATTCCAGGCTCAGCGTCCTTCAGATCTCACCGCTGTTAGTGCTCGTGCCAGATGGCTCTGCCTCAGTTGGCTGCATTGGCCCATAATTTAAGTAGCATTCCTCCTCATATCAGTGTGTTTACTGTCTCATTAATTTTAACTTTTCCAAAGCTTTTCCCAGTTCAGAAGCCACTGGGTTAAATCTCAAGCTGTGCGCGTCTTACTAATATATGCTTATTGCAAAACCTCTTTATAAAACAGATTAAGGTAAAGCGAGAGTGACAATAAGGAAAAGTCCTATGAAGTTAAGTGTTTTATTTCCCTTTGGCCTATTTCCTCTGACTGATGAGAATTTTTCTAAAATGTGTATGATTTTACAAGGTTGTAAAGACAGCTTAAAGACTTACACAGACTTAGGTTGTGCAGACTTACTTCTGTAAGTGTTTTTGTTTTTAATCAAGGGATTATAGGCACTGAGGGAGACACAGATTGTTTTTAGTCTTACACATACAGTACATTGGAGAGCAGTCGCCCTGTTGTCTTAGTCTGTCCTTAGTTAATACTTGCTGTGTTATAAGTCTTCCCTCAACAGTGGCTGTGAGATTGTCATCAGAATCCCAGAGTATGTTTTGCCTTCATGCTTTATACACATGTAGTCTTGTTAATATTTCCAGAATGTGCTCCTGGGTGCAAGACTCTTCTCTTGGAATCCAGACATCTAGATAATTCAGTAAAACCTTTTTTGCTATAGACCTGGAAAGGCTTTTCTTGATGCCTCTAGAAATCAAAGTTGGATGAATTTCCTGTGTCTTCTGCCTTCCATGGTATGATCACTTCCGTCTTTTCTTTAATTCAACTCAGACTTACGACCTACACATTAAAAAAATCCCTAGCGGAAGAGGGTTGAGGTTTCTGGACTGAACAGGAGGCTCTAGATTTTCCAAGATGTGGGCTGGTGCTGCTTGCACTCTGTCTGATACCTGTATAAATGCTTTTTATTCATTTACTGGATGATCTAGAAGAAGATCTGATAGACACTCTGCATATCTTACCTCTCAGATAAGAAACGCCTATGGTTCCTCAACAAAGCCTTTTGATTCTTTTTAGAAAAAGCCTTCGACTTAACCCAGAAAAGCCACACTTGTATTTGTGGAACCGCTGAATACTTTCATTGTCAGAAAGTGGCTGTAAAACGACTTCACCAAATATGTACAATTTAAAACTACGGTGAGATTTCACTACACATTAATTAGAATGGCTAAAATTAAAATGACTGATCATACTAAGTGTTGACAAGTGTGTAGGAAATTGGATCTCTCATACACTGCTGGTGGGAGTACAGAAATGGCACAATCACCTTCCGCAACATTTTGGCAATTTCTTTAAAAGTTAAACATATATCTACCATATGATTTAGCCTTTCTACTCCTAGGTATCTGCCCAAGTGAAAGGAGAAAGTATGTCTCTACAAAGACTTGTATCTGAATGTTGATGACAGCTTTATTTGTAACAGCAAACCCTGGAAACAGTCCTAATGTTCATCAAGAGGTGAATACATAAACAAACTGTCATATACTCATACAATGGAATACTTCTTAGCAATAAAAAGGAAAGAATTTTTGATACCGCTGCAACATGGACGGATTTCAAAATAATTATGATGTGTGAGAAAAGCCAGACAAAATGAGTACATACTCTATGACTCCAATGGAATGAAATTTTAGAAAATGCAAACAGCGCGTTTACCGTGACAGAAAACAGAATAGTGGTTTCCTGGAGAGAATAAAAAGAGGGGAAGGTGGGCAGAATTATAAAGGGTCTGAGGAAGTTTTGGAGTGTGACGAACGTGTTCATTATCCTGCTTGTGGTGATAGTTTTACTGGCGTATACATGTGTCAAAACTTACCACGTTGTACTCTTTAAATATGTGCAGTTTACTGTGTGTCAGTTATACTTCAGCAAGGCTGTTATAAAGAGAAACAAAAGGCCCCACCTCCAAGCTGCCTGCGTTAGTGTAAGAAAAGATGGTAGTAAGCATTTGGAACAGTGATTATTAAGGTTATAAAGGACATGACCCCATAAGAATCTGGTAAAAGCTAAACACCCTTTCTCCAGTAATGTGGTCACAAAATTTTGCCTACAATTTAGAGGGTTCCACGACTAAAAACCCCAGGCTAAGACACCTATCGAATTCTTCCTATTTTTGGAAGAACTAAAGCACTTCTTAACAACTGTCTCTCCTAAGCAATAATCCTCTTTTCTTTTCCAAAGCAAATAAATTAATTCTTACCTTCATCTCTGATGAATGTTGGGTGTTCTTGGCAAGCACGACTGTGAAGTTTAGCCATTCTTCACAGTTAACTATAAACGTACTGGTACATTACCTCCACCAGCTGAAGGAGGCTGCAGTTTCATTGATTATAGCATTTCATTGCTTTCAAAATGAACAATAATAACATAATGCTTATTGGACACTTTCATTACCATGCTGTTGTCCAGTTCATAAAACTCTACCTTAGGCACAGTAAAGGAAATTCAGGATAAAAATATCAATTTTATTATTATATTTTAGAGGACACATTCAATACCAGCCACTTGAGCTATTCCGTACTGTTTCAGACTTTCCCATTATGCCAAGATAATAGTAATAAACTGGAATTTGCCCAAACCTTAAGGAGGATGGCAGGGGTATTTCTGTTTCTTTTATATCCTGTAATCCCTTCCTGCTATATGTAAGGAACACTAATACTCAACTCTGTTTAAAATTTTGACCTCAAAGGTTGCTTGCTTATAGTACCTGGAACATTCCTAAAATCTCTTCTAACTACTGCTTTTTCTCATCATCCAGGATCCTAATTCTGAGCTAAATGCAAAGAAAAATGTCGTATGACACACTGATTTCCCCCCTTTCCTTGAATATTTTATTTATCATTTGTACTGTCTTAAAATTTCGTTAATGAAAACGCCTTCTAAGGCGATTGTACCATGTCTATCCGTGGATGGAGTCTTAAGGTTTCCCCGGGAAAAGACTCAGAGTCATAGGTTTGCATGCAGGTGGTTTTTCGAGGAGTGCTTTCATGATTGACATCTGTGAGGGAGTAAAGGAAGTAGAATTTTGCAGACGGAGGAATTAAAACTAGGATTCAGCCACGGCCAAAGCCTCCGCTAATCCCATGAGGAGCTTTGGATCTGAGCTGACTCTTGCGATTGTCCTGCCTTGAGGCACCAGGGCCTTTCTGCTGTCGTGGGCAGTCACTGATGCGGGCTGCCTTTGGTGAGAGGGCAAAGACTCGGGGGGAGATAGTACTCTTTGGCAAAGGGAATTCCCAGAGAGGGGTGAAGCTGAGAGTCATCAGCCGCCAATAACCCCCGCAGATGGGAGGACAGTTGCCTCATTCCTAACGAGAAGATCTGGACAGCACAAAATAGTATTCACTCTGTTCTGCCCTGGCACTGCGTGGACCCACCTGGGAATCGTTCCTCCAGGAGTGCCTGGTCTCATTTCCTGGGGGAGAGCTGTAACAGGGAAGGTTAGTGCTGTGACTTTTAGTGCCCACTGTGGCAGCTGGTCTTGAGGTCACAGCGATACTCACCATGTCCATCCTCTACTACCCACCGTAGATTTTCTTTGGGGACCCCCTGTGCTAGTCTGGCTGTTTTACCTGGCGAGTGACCTAGACTCTCCTCTCCAGAAAAAATGAATGAAAAACGGCCAGTCTTGGTGGGTCCTTGTAGATGAAATGGGGTGGAGGTAGCAGAGATGAAAAGAAGTAAACGGTTGCAAATCTGTATTAATGGCAAAACTGTCGGAAACTGCGGATGGATTAGAAGTAACAGATGAGAGAAATAGGTCAAGATAAATCCTGGGTTCCAGTTCAAGATGTCGACACAGGAGGATCCTGAACTCACCTCCTCCCCACAGACACACTGAATCTGTAGCTACCTGTGGAACAATTTCCTCTGAAAGACTCCCCAAAATTAGCTGAGCAACTGCCTCATATCAGGCAAATGAGAAAAATCCACATTGAAACGGGTAGAAGGGGTGGAGACACAATTTTGCCATGACCCACATTGGGAGGGGACTCAACTCCAAGCTTCTCCCTGAGGAGCAGAGGGTTTGAACCCCACACCTGGCACCCCAACTTTTAAGACCCACGCCTGAGAGATGAGCCCCCAGACCATCTAGCTTTGAAAGGCTGGTGTCCGCAAGACACACAAGACTATAGTGGACTGAGAAACAGTTGTCAGAGGGCTTACGGGGGACTCACCGTGGCTACAGCCAGGGCCCAGCATGTGGAGATGGATGTTAACTAGACCTGTTGTGGCGATCATTTCATAATATATACATACATCGAAATAATACCTTGTACACCTGAAGCTAATATAGTATTATATGTCGATTATATCTCAATTTTTTAAAAGATGGCTAATCTTTATTACAGTTGATTTACAATCTTGTGTTAATTTTTGCTGTACAGCAAAGTGATTCAGTTAAACATATATATATATATACGTATATATATATATATATATATATATATATATATATACACATACATATATACACACATTCATTTTATATTCTTTTCCATCATGGTTTATCACAGGATATTGAGTATAGTTCCCTGTGCTATACAGTAGGACCTTGTTGTTTATCCATTCTATATATAATAGTTTGCATCTGTTAATTCCAAACTCCCAGTCTATCCCTCTCCCACTCCACCCCCCATCCCTTGGCAACCACAAGTCTGTTTTCTATATCTGTGAGTCTGTTTCTGTTTTGTAGATAGGTTCATTTGCACCATATTTTAGATTCTATGTATAAGTGATATCATATGGTATTTGTCTTTCTCATTCTGACTTACTTAGTATGACAGTCTCTAAGTCCGTCCATGTTGCTGCAAATGGCATTATTTCATTCTTCTGTTTTTTTAGATTTTTATTGGCGTATAGTTGATTTACAATGTTGTGTTAGCTTCAGGTGTACAGCAAGGTGAATCAGTTATACATATATCCACTCTTTTTCTTTTTAGATTCTTTTCCAATATAGGCCATTATAGAATATTGAGTAGAGTTCCCTGTGCTATACAGCAGGTTCTTATTAGTTACCTATTTTATATATAGTAGTATGTATATGTCAGTCCCAATCTCCCAGTTTATCGCTCCCTCCCCTTATCCCCTGGTAACTATAAGTTTGTTTTCTACATCCGTGACTCTACTTCTGTTTTGTAAATAAGTTCATTTGTACCCTTTTTTTTTTAGATTCCATGTATAAGTGATATCATATATTTGTCTTTCTGTGTCTGACTTAACTTCACTCAGTATGACAATCTCTAGGTCCATCCATGTTGCTGCAGATGGCATTATTTTGTTCTTTTTTATGGCTGAGTAGTATTCTGTGGTATATATGTACCACATCTTCTTTATCCATTCATCTGTCAATGGACATTTAGGTTGTTTCCATGTCTTGGCTCTTGTGAGTAGTGCTGCTATGAACATAGGGGTGCATGTAGCTTTTTAAATTACAGTTTTGTCCAGATATGTGCCCAAGAGTGGGATTGCTGGATCATATGGTAGTTCTATTTTTAGTTTTTCAAGGACCCTCCATACTGTTTTCCATAGTGGCAGCACCAGCTTACATTCCAACAGTGTGGGAAGGTTCTCTTTTCTCCATACCCTTTCCAGGATTTGTTATTTGTAGACTTTTTGATGATGGCCAACCTGACTGGTGTGAGGTGGTACCTCACTGTAGTTTTGATTTGCATTTCTCTGATAATTAGTGATTGAGCATGTTTTCATGTGCCTGTTGATAGCCAGTCTTCAAAGTCATGGTTGCCTAGGATACTCAGGATTCATTTGAGATGAGCCAAGAGTTAATTGATTTGCTTTGGGAAAATAAATTAGATTATTTTAGGAGACACATTTGTAGAACTTCTTCTAAGATATGAATAATCCTTCTATAAAAGGATATTAACCTGGGGTTTTTAGAATCTTAGAGCCCTCTAGATTGACACTATGTGTCAGGCACTAGGAACGTAGCAGTGAACAGACAGACAAAGTTCCTGGACTCATTGGAGCTTATGTGCCTCGTGGGGGGGTGAGGTGGTAAGTGAAAAGCCATATCCAAAAATTCATAAATATATAGCATGTCTGGTGATGATAAGTGCTATGAAAAAAATTCTGGGTAAAGAAGTAGAGAGTGGAGCTGTGGAGGGGTGTTGATAGGGTAGCCAGAGACATGTGAGCAGCAACTTGGAAGGGAGAGCCATGGAGAAGCAGCGTTTCTGGCAGAGGGAATGGCAGGTACAGAGGGTCTCGGGTGGAAGCCTGCTTTGAACACTCAAGGAGCAGCACAGAGCCTATTGTGGCTGGAGTAGGGGCAGCCAGAAAGAGTGGTGAGGGATGAGGTCAGACATGGACCAGGAGACTTGCTCATTGTAGAGACTGTGGTTTTTACTCTTGAGCTGCACAGCTGGCAGGGGGCTTTGAAACAAGAAGTCACATGGTCTTATTATATGTTAGAAGGCTCATCTGACTGCTGGGTGGAGGCCAGACTTGAGGGACTGGGATGGGAGCAGGGAGACGATAGGTCATTGTACGCATCTCGACAGGATGATGGTGGCTATACTTGTGTCGTAGCAGTGGAGGTAGTGAGAAATCGTCAGTTTCTGTGTATGTGGATATATGTCACACACACACACATATATGTCAAAGGTAAACCTTTTGCAGAGGTGGATAAGATTTTGTCTGGGTTATCAAAGAGTTTAGTGGCGAAATCAGATCTGTAACAGATAATTTCAGCACACAGTGGTAGAGGTGTAGAGGAGAATGGGGGTTACAGAACCCTTCCTGGGAAAATTCAGGGTAGGAAATGACAAAAAATAAACCAGGGAGGTAGGTGAGGCTGGACCATAGAGGGTCTGTTGGACCACATTAAAAACTTGAGCTTTATCCCAGAGCTGATGGGAACAGTTAAACAGTATTACCTAAGGAGGCAACACGTTCCAATTTATGACTTAAATTCTCCAGGTAACTCAGGTGTGAGGAAACAGGGCTCTTGAGAAGTTTAGACTGAATGCAAGGAAACCAGTTAAGATTCACCGTTGTCCAGGGTAGAGGCAATAAGCTAACGTTTATTATGTACTTGCTATAAATCAAACACTATTCTAAGAACTTTGTTATTGACTTAATCCTCAAAACAACGCTACCAGGTAGGCACCATTAATATCCACATTTTACAGATGCATAACTTCAAGCACAAAGAGGCTAAGGAAACTTGGCCAAGTTCACGGGGCCACACAGCTCTAACTAAGCAGGAGGATTGGAACACAGGCAGTCTGGCTGGAGAATTCAGGCTCTTGCACACCGTGCTTCACGGCATCTCCTGAAGATAAGCGCCAGAGATCAGGGGGAAATACAAGGGCAAATCTCTTTTATTTTGTCCCAAACTGAATTGTTAATTAGCCATAATTTTGCATTAGTGTTATAGCGGTATCCATAAGAAACTCACTCTCCTAGCCTCTCCTTTTCTCCTTACTTAGAGCTTGGATTCTCTTTTGGCACCCATGTCTCTTTCTTTGCAATTTCATGCTGCCTTTCTGCACCAGTGCAACCTACAGGGTGTGTCTTTGAGTAAAACACACTGTGACGTTATCGTCGTCAGGTAACCCAAGTCTACGCTTTTGTCTTATCTCAGAATTTCTTACTAGGGGAATACATCAGCCTTGCGGTTCAGTTGGTGTGCTTTTCCCCAAAGCTGTTGTTTGAGAAGAGCTCAAATTAAATTAAGTCATCTCCATGAGAACATCAGTACTATATGAGATTGTTGTGAAATATGCTGGTATGTAGGGAGAAAAGCGTATCTTTTGAATAATCACTCAGAATACAAACACAAACTGTAAATAGTCATTAGCTAAATGTTACTTTTCCTAACTGTCAAAATGTGCAGAATTTGAGTAGTACAGGGAGATTGTAGAGAAAACAGTGTCTGGAGAATGCCTGACTTAGTTTGCCAGAGAAATGTCACCTCTGCTGCCTGGCCTCTGGTAGATTACCCCTGGGAGACTCTTATTTCCTTCTCTGTTGAGATCCAGGAGGGTATTGAGCATTAGTATCTTTTTCCATGTGGTTGTTAATGATATTATTACAGCTTCATAAAGGGCAGTACTTACTGTACATTAGGCCAAATGTGATCCAAAAGAGCAAATAGAGACTTCCAGCCCTGACAGAGATTCAAGCCTGAAGTGTGATGCAGGGACACAAAAATAGCAAGAAATAGACGGCTCACACAAAGGTATCATGTAGTCCCAGTGGTAGGGCAAGAGGGCCACAATTCCTGGGGCCTTAGTGAGTATCATCTGTGTCCTGTGTGGTCAAGAGACAGAGAAGGCACCGAGACCAAAGACAGTGGGCTGTGGAGGACGGAAGGGACAAGTTCAAGGAATAACACAGAGTCTACATCAGAAACTAGGGGAATGAGTTTTATTTGGGAAAGCCAGGAGGGATCAGAAATGAGTTGATGGCCACTGAGTAAGCAGGGTTCAGAAGCCCCGTATTTTTTTTTTTTTGGAAACTAGGGTATCTTAAAACATGAAGTTATCAGCATATACTTGAGGGGCTCTAAAGTAACAGCCAGCCCTACCCAGCCCTTCCTTCTCAGCTCACGTTCCAGGTAAGGAGCGTTTTTATTTTAGAAATCCAGGTGCAGTCAGGAGAAGGCAGGAAACAGTGACACCCATCTTTTTTAATGAGCATTGCTACTAGAAGAGAAATTAGCATCACCCTGAATTTTATGTGGTGTCAGTTAAATGAAGGTATTTTGTAGCACTTTATAACAAATTAGAATCAACGAAATTGAAAATAAGCCTAGCACCTGGGATGAGTAATCAGGTAAGTGGCCAGTTTTGCTATTTTTGCTTTGAGCTGAAGACAGAATTTGAATTTCTAATGTCCCCCGACGTGTAGGGTTCACAGTTGGGGACGTGGTTTCTGGGATGATTGTTTAAGATGCCAGCAGGTCATTGTTGCTCTCCAGGCTACAACTTGCTTGTAGCCATGTTCCTTGGAAATTGGCCCTACCGCAGATGCGTGTCCACCAGAGAGAGGGTTGTGAATTAGTGTAGGACGCAGCTCTGCTTTGGGTGGAACATTAGAGAGCAGACTGGAAATAGATGACCCAGAACAAGGCAGTAAATCATCCACATTTACAGGGAGACTCTAATGAAAGGACTGAAATTCATGTGAAGACTTTACGGCCACTCGTGAAATCAGCCCAAATCCAAGGAACTATTAGAACACTTTTATGCTTTAAGAACAGGGTGACTCAGCTCAGTTGCTGCAATTTGCATATGGTCAGAATGCCCTGACACCATCAGTACTGGCTTTAGTGGGCAGAATTTTACAGCAGAGCTTTTCACTCCATGAGCCAATGTTTCTTGTGTAGATTACTAAATGATTTTAGTATCTGAGGTAAGTTCAGGAAACTGTGGAGGAGGTCGAAAGAACATTGAGGTTGGTGGCCCAGGATCTGTACATGATATGTGTAAGTTTGTTGTGTGGGCAAAAACAAGGGAGAGAAAAAGATAAGTGGGGGAGACGGGTGTTAACAAAAATGAAACTTTGTCTGTTACTCAGATTGGAAGTATTAAGAGGGCAACAGATGAAGATAAAATGGTGCTTGTAATTGTGGTTTATGAAGAGAAACAGGCCAGGGCTTCCCTGGTGGCACAGTGGCTAAGAGTCTGCCTGCCAATGCAGGGGACACGGGTTTGAGCCCTGGTCTGGGAAGATCCCACATTGCTTCAGAGCAACTAAGCCCGTGTGCCACAGCTACTGAGCCCATGTGCCACAACTACTGAAGCCCGCGCACCTAGAACCCGTGCTCCGCAACAAGAGAAGACACTGCAATGAGAAGCCCGCACACTGCAGTGAAGAGTAGCCCCCGCTCGCTGCAACTAGAGAAAGCCCGCGTGCAGCAATGAAGACCCAACACAGCCAAAAATAAATAAATCAAATAAATTTTAAAAATTTTAAAAAAGAGAAACAGGCCATATTGAATATATAATTTTTTCCCTCCACAGCAGATGGATTAAATGAAACTAATCTGCCGAAAATTCTTGTGTCTAGGTTGTTTTCAGTCAACCTTAGAGAAAAATAAAATTTGCACAGATTTCTTTCTACTTACAAATTTCCTACTTGAAACACTTTTCTCAAAATATTTATATGTTTACTATTTTCTCTTAAATTGTTTTTTTTTTTTCCTTAAAATATTCAGATAACTTTTCAGATGCCTAATTACTGAAGCAGCAGGGGATTTTCCTCATGAAAAATAAAAATGATGAAGAGGCCCTCTCTCCTAATTTCTTCAATAGTAACTTCTCTTTCTTTGACCAATAGTACTTACCTGACGTTCAGGTTTGGACATGGAAAGAGGAAGGTGTTAAATTTCCATCAGCATCACCTGTTGAGGATTCTGTCATAAACAGTACCCTAAGCAAGAAAGGCTGACTTCTCTTTGAGAGCATCAAATACGTCATGGCACCACAGAGAGCAGGATGGGTCTCTGATGGATCTGGCCAATACTAAAAGCATATCTGCACGATTGAGCTCCAAACGGACAGCCTCTAGTGCTTGACCCTGTTCAGCCAATTTCGGTGTTGCTCAAGGTGGCACTTCACTGCTGTGACAGATCATCGTGCTCTGAAAGCACTAAGACACATGCCTGAGTCGTAGAGGTTATCCACTGTATTTTGTTGCTTTGATAAAAATGGGTGCAGAGAATTGAGTGAATTTATAGGGACAGGAGTTCAAAATGCTGACCTATTATTTCCAGAGAAATGGGTCATTGCGATACCCCTCCTCTTTGTTTTGTACTGCCCTCTCCTGGCTAATAGATCTCTTAATAATGAGTGTTGAGAAAAACCAGGTGGCGGAAACACTGGGGGCTACTATCATTTCTACTTTCCACTAGACAGTAATTTCTCATTTTATTGTAGAAAACGTGGGGTCAGTGTATAGTGATTAATTCAGATGTGCTGAAGATGTAGGTTGTGGTAGAAAACGTCTTTATGAGAGTAGTTTGGTCATTTATATGGACTTTGTAATGTCTGTGAAAGAAATGATTTTGCAGGTTATTGCATCATTAGTCAGATTTTCTGAATCATTGATGTGAAAATCCAGTTATTGGAAATAATTTGGACGCTTTTTCTCCATGTTTGTATTTTACAGTGGCTGCTAATTTACAGAAGATTGTAGATGATCCCAAAGCTTTAAAAACATTGACATTTAAGTTGGTAAGTGGAAAGTTATGGAACGAAGGTAAATATTTCACCATGCTGTGCCAACAAGGAATAATAATATCATTTAGTAACCTGTTCCGTAATTCTGCTGTTGGTTCTGGGGGGTGGGGATCCGTTTTTGCATTCGTCATTTGCCTGGTCAACATTTGGGAAGATTTTGTGGTGTTTTTTGTTTTGTTTTGTTTTTTAATTGGAATATAGTTGATCTACAGTGTTGTGTTAGTTTCAGGTATACAGCAAAGTGAATCAGTTATACGTATACATATATCTACTTTTTTTTAAGATTCTTTCCCCGTATAGGTCATGGCAGATTATTGAGTAGAGTTCCCTGTGCTATACAGTAGGTCCTTATCAGTTATCTATTTTATATATAGTAGTGTGTATATGTCAATCCCAATCTCCCAATTTATCCCTCCCCTCCCTTTCCCCCCGGGTAACCATAAGTTTGTTTTCTACATCTGTGACACTGTTTTGTAAATAAGTTCATTTGTACCCTTTTTTTTTTTTTTTTTTTGGATTCCACATATAAGCAGTATCATATGATATTTGTCTTTCTCTGTCTGACTTAACATCACTCAATATGACAATCTCTAGGTCCATCCATGTTGCTGCAAATGGCATTATTTTGTTCTTTTTTATGGCTTGGGAACATTTTCTGATCATGACTGGAAAGTTCCTCTTCCATGAGCATAGCTTGCTCTTTTACCATCACATGTTTAATAAGAGTAGCCATTTGAGAAGTCTTGAAGTCTGTACCCTTTTGCTTCCAGTTTGTATGGCAACTTGACCATAAGGACAAAATTAAACTGAGTTCGAAGCAGCACTCTTAATAAAGCTTTCCTGAAGCAAAAGCCAAGTGGTTCTAACGTTTAAAAATTGAGGCCGATTGTTGTAGAAATGGTTTAAGTAATTGGAAGCGATTGTAGAACAGCCCTCTGAAGGCTAGTGAGCAAAGACATAACATTTTAACTCCACATTTCAAATCACAGTAACAGATTCTTGTGGAGAGTAGATATTCCAGCAGTTTTTCTGCACTAGCAGATTTTAAATGTAAGAACTAGGGTAGCCACAGAGATACAGATACTGAGCATTCTGGGGTCCTTGTGAAACTAAGAGATTGTGATCATGGCCAGAAATGGAGAGAAGTCCAAGTAGTCAAAAGTGACGATTTTCCTGAAAGTTTTTGCAAGCAGGATGTTAAATGACTCATTTTTAAATTATAAATTAATCTTATCAAGGGCCAGTCTGGAATGCTGCAAGCAATTTAAGATCTAGATGACCAACACTTTGTTTTACACAACATACGTTGATGGTCTGTCTTCTTTATTTCTTGTGAAAATTTAATGGAAAATGTGCATGGCCAAAAAATGCTAAATGATTCGTTACAGTAAATGTTAACCTGGTGCTAATTAACTTTCTGGGTCTTGCTCATCTAAATTCAGATGGCCAGGCTGAGTGATAAAAGAAAAACACGAAGATTTTCACAGAAAGAATTTAGCTGAAGAAAATCATTTTGTTTTGATAACAAAAGAACATTTTAGTCAGACAAAGAGTGAGAAATTAACAAATTGGAAAATTCATCTTCTAGCTTGGGACTCCTCTGTCACCTCTATTATGTTTCTAATTCACCTGCATCTTCATAAACATGTTTCATTTATATGAGGATATATGGATGAGAAAGATGGCACCTTGTGTCTGCATTTCAAGCCAGTAGTAATGTTTCTTCATTTTTTTTATACTGCAAAAAAAGAAGTTACAACCTACCACCTCCTGAACATTTTCCAAATTTTGAACATGTAAACCTAGAGATAAGAGATTAAAACTTCTACGCTGGCTTATTCCCATTGTCTTTAAACTCGCCTACCTATAAAATAGGAGTAGCAACCCCAGGCCTTCCATAATACTGAAGGTTTTGTAAAAACACCCACTATACTGTCCCTAGATAAACTATACTGTCCCTGTGAAACTAGTTCCCTGGATTCCCTCTCTTCCTCATCCCCATTCTCAGCCCCCTAGTGGGATCCTCTTATCTTCCGAAACTGAGCTTCCTGCCTACAACTTGCCAGCCTCCAGCTCTGTTTACCACGCTGGGGCTCTAGCCCGCGTAATTCTTCCTTAATTCCAAAGTGCCCCAAATACTTGACTGGCTCTCCACTGTCCTCTTCTGAAACTCAAACCCTGATCATGGCTAAAGGAAGTCCTCCCTGATCAGACTTCCTTTTAGGTCCTGCTCCACCTTTCTTTATCCCCCCATTCACTTTTTTTTTTTTTTTCCCTCCCTTGGGGAACATTCCTGGTGTATGACTTTATTTTTTTTTTAATTAATTAATTAATTTATTTTTGGCTGTGTTGGGTCTTCGTTTCTGTGCGAAGGCTTTCTGTAGTTATGGCAAGTGGGGGCCACTCTTCGTCGCGGTGCACGGGCCTCTCACTATCGTGGCCTCTCTTGTTGCGGAGCACAGGCTCCAGACGCGCAGGCTCAGTAGTTGTGGCTCACGGGCCTAGTTGCTCCGCGGCATGTGGGATCTTCCCAGACCAGGGCTCGAACCCGTGTCCCCTGCATTGGCAGGCGGATTCTCAACCACTGCGCCACCAGGGAAGCCCCCCCCCCCATTCACTTTTTCCCCTAGTCCTCTCTCCTCCTATTTTCATCAGCTGACCCTTTGTATGTACTCTTCCCTAAAATACCCTTCTCTCCCAACTTCTCCAGGCCTGCTCTCTGTGTCACCAACACCTAGACACGTTCCAGTTTTCTGCTTTAATTTCACTTCTCCAACAAGCTTTTTCTGGCATCCGATCTTGGCCTCGGTGCTCCTCCTGTATTCCCTCCCCGAAAGGTGATATTATATTGAAATTGTGTAGAATCTTATTTGTGTCTCTAATAAGTCTAGAGGCTCCAAGCGGGCAGGGACTTCTGTTGGATTCCCTGCACGTAGTAGGGACTTGATCATAATTAATAAAATACATCAGGACACAAACCTCATTTCGGAAAATTTCTCTCAAAATGCCTTGGCCTTGCCTGCAGAAATAACAAGAATCACTACTGTTTCATGGGCATCCACCATTTGCAGGGCATTGCATGAGGTGTTTTACATACTTCATCTCAGTCAGTTTAGTCCTCACGAATCCTCCAGGATGGTGATGTCACTGGGTCCATTTTATGTCTTGGGAATCAGAGGCTCTGTGAGGTTAACGTGCCCAGGATCAAGCAGTGCAGAAGCTGGGAATTCAACCCTGATCCAGCATCACGGCCCAGTGCTCAACAACTATTCAGTCTTACAGGCGGGACCTTGCAGCCTTATGGTTTTACAGGTTTCTGTTTGTGGATTCACCTTTTGGATGACTGGACACACTTACACTGGTTGAGACCAGATCTCCTCTGTACCTTAAGCAGAGTGAGTAATGTTGGCCTGTCTGGCGCAGGAGACCTGCAGGAGAAGCCGTGCAGGTTTTTCTTTCCCCTTATAGCTTGAGAATGTATTGTAATGTGTGGCATTCCCAGTAAATGGAAATTGATGGCTTTTCCCCCAGAGATAGTTCAAGATGTTAAATAAAGCCAAACTCAGGAGTGACCTTCTGTTTCTGTCAGTTAACTCTCCATCCATCCCTAGTTAAAACCTGAGAGGGTTTCTTTGTGGTTGTCAGTTGCCAGCCAGTTTGAGACCCATTTGACAGAGCTCATTTGAACTGCTCCTTGGCTTAATCTTCTGTAGGACACTAACATCCTGGTAAAACCACAGAGATCCAATTTGGTTATTTTATTGAAGACTAAAAGATCAAAGTGTTTCAGAAGCATTTTTCCTCCTAAGCTGCTACTGCGCATAGTTCTTTCATCTCTCAGCTGTTTATCATTTTAATCTCAGCACTTTCTTTGCTTTCTAAAGGAGAATGGAAGGGGCCTGAAAATTATCTAAGGAGTAGTAGTTAGTACTGTGGTTCTTCACCTGGCTGCACAATGGTTTCACTCAAGGAATGGTGGGGACACTTTAAAAAATTACGAATGCCTGGGTCCTGTTCCACATAGCCTAATTTAATTGTCCTTCTTGCAGCCTGGGCTGTGGGAACTTGGAAGGCGCCCCTGGTGATTCCAGTGTTTAGCCGAGGCTGGGAAGCATTCCGTTTGTAGATGACTCCTTCTCCAATCTCTTTCCTCTCCCAGCTCCCACCGCAATTTAGAAATATTTGGCTCAGGCTTAAAAAGGTGTCTCTTATCTTGTATATCTGCTTATATAAGAAGGACAATGGCCTGAGGGGCAAGGATATTGGTTATTTAAAGAAGTACATGTACTTGTTTTCCTCCACCCAATGAGATCTTTAGCTTCCTTTGACAGATAAGATAATAAGTGAAGTATGATTTCCGTTGTTGACATGGCTGGGAGCCGGGAGATCAGTAAACCTTCTTACCACTTTCAACAAAGTGGTTCAGGCATAGGGGGCATTTCAGCTCAAGTAGTATGTGCTTTGAGTTTGACATATCAGTATGGTTTTATTGTCGTAAGCCTCAAGGCAAGTCTTCATAAATGTTTTTTAAGTCATTTTTTAATTTGCTACCTTGCAGTTTTGTAAAGTGGGTAAGTCTTGCTGCTTTCAATGTGGAATTTTTGAAATGGTGTTAGTGAAAATATAAAATATTTAATTTGTCCTTGAAGAAAGAACACAAATTGTAAGTACAGTTGACCCTTGAACAGCATGGGTTTGAACTGCACAAATCCAGTTAGACACAAATTTTTTTCAGTAAACACCTACCACAGTACTAACAACCTGTGATTAGTTGAATTCGCAGATACAGAGGAACCATGTTTAAGGAGGGCCAAATATAAGTTACATTTGGATTTTCGACTGCTTGGAGGGTTGGAACCCTCAACCCCTGCATTGTTCAAGGGTCAACTGCACATGTAATTAACATCCAGTTGGTACACATTTACATGAGCAGTATAGATTTTAGTTTCTGAAGTTTAATCACATATATTGCAGATAACTATACTTCAATTAAAAAATTGCTGATTTCCAATGTTGTGTTAATGTCTGCTGTACAGCAGTTATACATTCAGTTATACGTATATATACATTCTTTTTTAATATTCTTTTCCATTATGGATTATCATAGGATATTGAATATAGTTCCCTGTGCTATTAGAGTAGGACGTTGTTGTTTATCCATTCTATATATAAAAGCTCACATCTGCTAACCCTAACCTCCCACTCCATCCCTCCCCCAACCCCTTCCCCATTGGCAACCACCAGACTATTCTCTATGTCCGTGATTCTGTGTCTGTTTTGTAGGTAGGTTTATTTGTGTCGTATTTTAGATTCCACATATAAGTGATATCATATGGTATTTGTCTTTCTCTTTCTGACTGACTTCACTTATTATGATCATCTCTAGTTGCACCCCTGTTGCTGCAAATGGCATTATTTCATTCTTTTTTATGGCTGAGTACTATTCCATTGTATGTATGTACCACATCTTCTTTATCCATTCATCTGTCAATGAATATTTAGGTTGTTACCATGTCTTGGCTATTGTGAATAGTGCTGCTATGAACATAGGGGTGCATGTATCTTTTTGGATTAGAGCTTTATCCAGATATGTGCCCAGGAGTGGGATTGCTGGATCGTATGGTAGCTCTGTTTTTAGTTTTCTGAGGATCCCCATACTGTTCTCCATAGTGGCTGCACCAGCTTACATTCCCACCAGCAGTGCAAGAGGGTTCCCTTTTCTCCACACCCTCTCCAGCATTTGTTATTTGTAGACTTTTTAATGATGGCCATTCTGACTGGTGTGGGGTGTTACCTCATTGTATTATAGTTTTGATTTGCATTTCTCTAATAATTACTGATGGTGAGCAGCAGACAGCAATTTTATAAGCATTGGTAATTAATGACTAAAGAGCCTTATTTCTCGAGGCTGCACAACTAAGGCCACATTCCCCAAAGTACAGGTAAAGCCAGGACTGAAATGATATAAAAACTAGCTGAGAGTATTAACTTACTCCCCCTACTGAAACTGTCAGTTCAAGGAGGTCCATGTAGCAGCTGTCTCCTGTTCAGTCTGAAACAGTGGTTCTGCAAGTGTGGTCCCCAGATGGACAGTGTCAGCTTCACCTGGAAACTTGATAAAAATGTGAATTCTGGGGCCCCATCCCAGGCCTAAGGAATCAGAATGTCGGGGGAATGGGGCACAGGAATCCATGTGTTAACACGCTCTCCACGTGATTCTGATGCTGAAGTTTGGGAACCCCTGTTCTAAAGGAAAGAGAGGTTCACACTTTGTGGAGCACCAGGGTAGAACAGAGGTTCTCAAACTCTGCTGAGCCTTTGAATCACCTGAGGAGGTCAGAAACTCTCCAGGTGGTGAGGAATCCTTACCAAAGCACACCCAGGCTGGCAGTGGAGGGAACCCTTATGATCGATGCTGGACAACCGCATCTTCAACTCCTCCGCAGGATGTGGGCCACACCTGCTGGTGTGTCAGGAGGGATGGGGAAGTGGGGTCTTTCAGGAATCAGTACAGACAGACACTTGAGTGAGAGCAGTGGTGTTACACTATCACGCTACAGTCCTGATAACGGATACATTTTCCTTTGAAGCGGAGTTCTCAAAGTGAGGGTACTGAACTTCTGGGATTCCTTGAAACCATTTTAAGGGATCCTGAACGTCAAAACTTCTCATAACAATACTGAGGTGTTACTTGGCCTTTTCCATTGTGTTGACTTTGGTGTAAAAGCCATTGTGGTTAAAGCTACTGATGTTGGCACAAATCAAGGCAGTAACATCAAGCCGTAGTAGTAGCCATCATCTTCAAAGCACTCATTCCATCGCTCAGTAAATAAATAAAATTTTAAGAAATAAATGGAACTGGCTCAAGTCCCCACTTGAGAACACATCTTTTCAGTATGCTGTGTGATGAGATGGGAAGCATTTCTTCAGTACTGAAGCATGATGGTTGTCTCCAGGAAAAGCACTGGTGATTTGTTTGAGTTGTGAGCCGAACTAGCCATATTTTTTTCCATGGAGTATCACTTTTACTTGGAAGAACAACTGACAAACATTGGCTATTCAGACTAGGGATTTGGCAGACTTGTTTTTCAAAATGAACCAAGTAAGCCTGACACTTCAAGGAAAACAACTGACAATATTTGTTGTCAATCAATAAGAAATTTCAGATTTCAAGCAAAAACAGGATTTTAGAAAACTTGTATCTGGCACAGTAAGCTTGACAGAAACACCCCCCCACCACCCGACCCCCAGTACTTAAAGGCATTTCTGATGAGATTGGTGATGGGTAATGTTAATAAATCTGATCTGTTGATATTGTTTAAGATGTCAACATTTGGAAGGTTTGCATAGCTCAGTGATGCGAAAACATCATACACAGGTAACAGATCCATTCAAAGGTAAAATAGACCACTGTTTACTATAACAGAGTTATGAAAAGTTGACTGTGATGGTTTCACATTCTACATTGCAACTAAGCTTTAAGAAAATACCACTTGGCAGTCAGCCTCGCAGTGGTCCTCATGGCAGAGAGTGCAGTTGAGAGGAAGATTGGGCCCTCCAGGTCCTCCCGCCTCGGGGCCAGCAGGGGAGCTGAGGGGCCCGGGGACAGAGCCTCTGTGTCCCCCAGAGCCCTCTCGACGGCCACCCACTGGCTGGGCCCGGGCCTTGAAGCAGCAGCGAACCTCCCTCCCCCCCTCCCACCTCCGCGATGTAATGACGGCGACTGTCTGCACGGCTCGCGGTCCATGGAGGCCTCAGCAACTGGAGTATATGGACACTGCCATTAAGGGCAACCAAATAGCTGATGAGGAGAAGGTTGTTTTTGTAGAAGCATTCAGCTAGCAAATAAGGAAGGAATGAGAGAATATCATCATTTTGCAGCCCCTGATGATGAATGAATGGATCTTGACAATGCTCACCACTGGCATTATGAAAAGACGTGCTCCTGAATAAAAAGGAACCTGAATCTGAAAAAAAAAAAAGAAAAAAGAAAATACCACTTGGCAAGTTTCGGCATAGTAACAAATGATATCCACAATTATCTGGAAAGGCTGTTAAGATACTCTTCCCTTTTCCAACTACCTATTTGTGAAAGACTGGATTTTCTTTATTTACTTTAAGGAAAACAGAGCAATAGAGTGAATGCAGATGCAGGTGTAAGAATCCAGCCATCTTCTATTAAGCAAAACATTAAAGATTTGCAAAAATGGAAAAAGTAGTGCCACTCTTCTCAAATTTCTGTTTTGGGAAACTATGGTTATATATTTTTCATGAAGATTTTATTTATTAGCACGCAGTGGGTTTATTTCTATAATGTTTAATGAATCAGTAAATGAATACTTTAGAAATAAATAACTATTTTCTAAGACGGTCAGTACCATATAACCTACATAAACATGTTTTATGTTTTAAAATATATTTAGTACTTTACTAAAAATATTTTTTATTGAAATATAGTTGATTTCCAATTTTGTGTTAATTTCTGCTATACAGCAAAGTGATACATTCATTTTTTTTTAATATTCTTTTTCCATTATGGTTTATCATAGGATACTAAATAGTTCCCTGTGCTATACGGTAGGACCTTGTTGTTTCTCCATTTATATCTATAATAACTTTAACCTCAGCCTCCCACTCCATCCTTCCCCTAATCCCCTCCCCCTTGGCAACCACAAGTCTGTTCTCCATGTCCATGGGTTCGTTTCTGTTTCGCAGATAGGTTCATTTGTGTCATATTTTAGATTCCACGTAAATGATATCATATGTATTTGTCTTTCTCCTTCTGATTTACTTCACTTAGTACGATAATCTCTAGGTCCATCCATGTTGCTGCAAATGGCATTATGTCATTCTTTTTTATGTCTGAGTCAGTATTTCATTGTATATATGTACCACATCTTCTTTATCCATTCTGTCCATGGACATTTAGGTTCCATTTAGGTTGTTTCCATGTCTTGGCTGTTGTGAATAGTGCTATGAACATAGGGGTGCATGTATGTTTTTTGGATTCGTTTTGTCTGGATATATGCCCAGGAGTGAGACTGCTGGATCATATGGTAAATCTAGTTTTAGTTTTCTGAGGAACCTCCATAGTGGCTGCACCAACTTACATTCCCACCAACAGTGTGGGAGGGTTCCCTTTTCTCCCCACCCTCTCCAGCATTTGTTATTTTTAGACTTTTTAACGATGGCCATTCTGACTGGTGTGAGGTGGTGCCCCATTGTAGTTTTGATTTGCATTTCTCTAATAATTAGCAATTGAGCATCTTTTCGTGTGCCTGTTGGCCATCTGTATGTCTTCTTTGGAGAAATGTCTGTTTAGGTCTTCTGCCCATTTTTTGATTGGGTTGTTTGTTTCTTTGTTGTTGAGTTGTATGAGCTGTTTGTATATTTTGGAAATTAAGCCCTTGTCGGTGGCATTGTTTGCAAATATTTTCTCCCATTCTGTAGATTGTCTTTTCGTTTTGTTTATAGTTTCCTTTGCTGTGCAAAAGCTTGTAAGTTTGGTTCTGTCCCATTTGTTTATAAAAATAATTTTTTTTAACATCTCTTAAGTCGGTAGAATAAATGTAACCCACAGAGACATAACTGTTTGGAGTTCTTGATAAAGTTTGAGAACTGCTGCGTTAAGGGTTTCTGGTCACTTTTCTCTAGATTTTAGTATCATTTGCATGTTGCCCTCATGAGCATTTTGCAAGCCGCAAAGAGGCAAGGACTTGGCCTTAAGGGAGAGCTAGCAAGGTAGATAGTTGGAGGAGGGAGGGCTGAGGAGTGCCTTGAAGCAAAGCCAAACCCCCTGGCCTGTGCCTCTTTGCCAGGAAACAGAACATAGGATGGGACGTGGGCCCCCTATGCCGTGTACCCACGTAATCCCTGGTTTGACTACACATTCTCATGATAAATTCTCACTTCTATTAATTACTCTTCACTGGAGGGATTTTAATGTTTTTATTTCTAGCCATTTTAACCTCCTGCTATTCACATTGACAAATTTCTGATGTAGCTTTCAAATGCACTGATGTGCTTCACACTTGCTAGTCTGACCTCTTTGTCAACGGCAGCAGCAATAGCTTGACCTCAGATGTTTGTCAGTTGTCTACACAGATTGTCTCTGCCCGCATCAGTGGGCTGAGCAAATGACGTTGTTAGCAATAGCGACAAGGAGAGAAGGGAAGGTTTAGGAAGATAGATCAAGAAACAGAGGTAGTAGAAGGAGAAAATTGGTGGGGTGGTAAGCATTGCAGTATCAGTATGACTGCTTTGTTCACAGAGATAAGGAAAGAAGCGCTTCTGACCCTTCTGCCCCTGGCAATGCAAACAATGGAAATTGTATTTTACCGAATATCTTATCTGTCAAGTGAAACTAGAGACATCGTTAGACAGACACAAAGTATATCATTTGTTAATATTCCTACTCTTTAGGCTATGGATTTTCTTATTAAGCATAACTGCTCACACGGAGTGTTATTTTAAGGATAATTATTTTAAAATATTCAAGTTGTATGTTCTAATTAGCTGCTTATTTTAAAGCAAAATGCTGGGGTTGGCAAAGGGCTGGTTTCTCTACGGTGTTTTGGAGCAATGCTAAGCAGCTTCACTGTGATGATTTTGGAAACGGCTTCTTACCCTGGGAAACTAATTGTTTTGACAATAATTTAGCAGGCATTAGGCCAAGAAAAGGTTTGTATGGCCCTTTGGTAATTAATTGCCCATTCCCAGGCATTCAAACTTTCTTCACCCCACTCGTAGTACTTACATAATGTCCAGTTGTGATTTGTGTACTATAGAGTGAAGCGGCAACTTAGAATGGTGATCTGAGTACTCTGTGTGCGTGTGTAGGAGAGGAAGGTCAAAAAGAGGAGATTAAGTTGTGAATTAGGGCCAGTGAAAGCTTTGATGGGCAATGGCTTATTTGCAGTTTCTTTGGATTTTTGCAATGATAAAGTATTTGGCACGCTATAACTTGGTAATAAATATGTCCTAGATTATTATAAACTGTTTGTTTATGGAAAAAATAATTGTTATGGTACCTTTCCGTGTAAAAATTATGCACATTTAAACAACAGTTGTCTGTCATGAGCCGTTCCACTACTTGGTGACCACTTTTTTTTTTTTTGGCCAGTTTGACAAAGAAAGTGATTTTGATAAAAACCAAATTACCCTTGAGTGTGACCTGTTAGATCTCTTCTGCTCACTTTCATAATATTCTTTTAAAAGTAAAGCATATTTAAAAGCATTTTACTTAGTTGTTGAGATTGTGTATGTACCTTCCGGGCAGTGCTGTGGTTCATCGGTGGTTCCAATGGTGGTGGTTTCACGGGTAACAAAATCCCTTCTGTTCTGGACGCCCAGATTCCTCAGGGTAGTTAGTTAGCACCCAGTAGTCACTGAAGAAAGTGATTCTTAGGATGTCTCCGGGAAGAGATGCGACACCTGGCCCCATGAAGACGGTGCTGGGATCCGCCGTCACACGAACAAGTCTGTAAAAAGCCAGTAGCAACCAACCAGCACTGAGCATTTCTTTTTCCCTTTTCAGGCTTCTGGCTGTGATGGGTCGGAGATTCCCGACGAAGTGAAGCTGATTGGGTTTGCTCAGTTGAGTGTCAGCTGATGTCTGTCCCTTGATGTCACCCTGATCTGCCATGCCTCCCCCTCGCTGTGCCCTCCCCCCAACCTTTCCCTCCCCTGCCACTTCCTCCCACCCCCTAGCAAAAATCAGAGGATTGTGAAGAAGCCGGCTTCCACATAACGGGATAAAAAAGAATTTTTTTAAACTTAACAAACAACACACTGAGTTCTGCTTTATTCTCTAGCAACCCACAGTATGAGAACAAGCAAACACCACAGCTGCACGACTGTTGCTCATTTTTCCAAAAGCTATGTAATATCCTCAGCAATCAATTCGGATCTCCCTTACGTGAAAAGAATCTGAAACACACTCAGGTGGTCCTATTTATTGGCAACAAAAGGAATTTTTTTCTATCAGAAGCCTATTTCTTCTCTCATTGTTGTCCTTCCTTTCTGTTATAATACTTTATTGTACATCTGACAATACCGCCTCTTCTGTTGTATTTAGAAATTAATATAAAATTAAGATTTATTAGCCGAACTTGAATTCTAGTTTTAAAACTGACTGTGAATTTTATTTTTCATATATTTATGCATTACACACCTTAGCTATAAGAAAGAAAAAACGTTTTTGATTATATATGCTTCTTGCAGTTACTCTCTTGTTATTTAAACAAAAAGTTTCAGGTCTATCTTTGGAGTATTTATAACTTGTGATTTTTGAAATGACTGAATTAGGAACTAGGAGCTTACTCTTTTGGTTTGCCTGAAAACCAGTCCACAAGCTGATTGATTGTCTCTTGGGAGAGGGAGGTGCCTTGCAAAAACAAAAAAAAAACAAAAAAACTTTCACATTAAGAATGTGCCTGAGGCTGCTTTACTCTGGAATGTAGTCTCAGATCTAAAATTTCCTCTACATAAAGTGGCATATGTAAGTTTTGCTTCACTGGAACGTTTAGGATGCTCTATAAACCATTGCCATTCTATTAGATTGCTAATTATGTACCCACCTCTGATTTGACATCTCCTGAAGTGATTGATGATAGGATCTGTCGTTCCAAAGGTGATAAACTTGAAAATACCAGAATCCGTGTTTTACTTGAAATTCTGCAGAATACCCAGATGGAGTGAAAAATAATAGAAAGGGTTTTGTGCAATGACTGACTAAAAGGTAAAACGCTGTTAAGTTTCAAGAATAAATACTTTCAACCCCAATAGCCCTCTGCTTGACTGTACGTTATGGAATAGTAAACCTTAGGATTTTCAAAATTGGAGTCTAAACTTTCAGGGAGGTGGCTCCCAGGTGGTAGCATTTGCTCTTTCCTAGCTAACCCTAGACATGGCAGCTCTTTAATGTACTTTAAAAAGCAAATATATATTACTAAGGAAAAAAAAGTTATTTATAATTGCCTTGTCATAATTGTTAAGGTGTTCTAGAGCCATTTGCATACAATTTAATGTAATTTCATTCCATTCTATTGTTTACACAACAATTACTCAAAGATGACTGCAAAGGTAAAAGGAAAATAAAAGTGTATTATTGCACAAAGAGGTAGTGTCACATTGTTTTCATTCCTCCTCTAGGTAGTGTCTGCATTGCTGCAGTGATATTTAGCGCTTTCATAAAATTCCTAGTGAGAATTAACTGGTGAAAAGTGCCCCGGAGGAAGACTAAGGCATCCATCAGGCATCCGTCCAGTCACAGAAAATCAGGTATGACAATTGCTTGATAAAAGAATGAAAGACAAACATTCACACTCCATGTAGACAGTCTGTCTGTCTTTAAATCAAAAAACCACAGGGCTGCAGGGGACAAGTGAGAAGAATTCCTTCCAACGGCTAAGGCAGGAGTGGCTATAGGACTTGTCCAGGGCCTTTCAGAGCTTCCTGCAGAGCTGGCCTCCTAGGGCCCTGGCTTCCTGACATCCACTGCACAACTTGTGGCCAAAAACAGTATAAGAAAAGACCCTCGTATTCTCAGAGTAAAACGTACATGAGGAACTGTAGAACTCTGTTTTGCAATATAGTAAAGAATAATGCTATATTTTCTTTATGCCCATATTCCCATACCTTTCCTAATGGTATTTGAGGGAGCTTACATATATTTATATACCAAGATAAAGACTTTCAAATACATAAAGAAATTAGGATGAAGGGTCAGTAAGATTCGGCTAACAAGATGAATGCAAGTATAAAGTCAGGACACAGAAGTTCATGATGAGGTCCTGCATCATTGCTAGAGCAGCACACACGTTGGGATTAGAGCTTCCAACACAGCAACAGTGAAGAGGAACTTTTTTTTTTTTTTTTCCCTCAAGGAGAAACACGATTTTTCCCAGTACTAAAGCCTGAGATGAAATTTTTCTTGGAAGTTCGATTTATTTATGTATTCAGAAACTTAAAAACCCTCAAAGCATTGATACATATATCGCAAGTTTTGAACACTTACTTACCCTTTCTAGTACTTTCTGCGGGAGCCCAGATGTGTAGGGTATATGATAGGAAATGCTGGTCAGCCAGGAGCTGAGAGTGTGATCCAAGCAGTTGCTCTCACTCGTGGTCTAGAAAGATATAACACATTTAAAACTGAGTGGAATGAGTGGGCTACGTTCCCTTTAGGCAATCCTCTGTGACTGTTTCTCCTAATCAGGCTTTTGATTAAACCTGACACATTGTGATTGTGCTTACTGGCAAAGACCTAAACGTTGCTAAACACAGCTATTTGGCATTATTTATTTGGACAGCCTCACATGCTTTGACAAACAGGAGGGTTTACACTTCTTCGTAAAATCAAGGCACTCACATCTCATACCTAAATATACACAAAAACTGTCCCACATCCCATGTGTCTCTACTGTGGTCAACTTGCAAAGATCTAAAATAGAAGGAAGTTATCATCATCTCATTTTAACTTCAATATGTTGTTCTTATATGAACAAAATGGTTTTCTGTATATAAGACAACTTTTAGAGACTCCTATAAATCGTGTGTGATGAAAACTTAATTTCTTTTATCAAAAAATTATCCTTGTAAAGTTATAAATTCCCCTATGTGTTGTTACATATATGCTGGTAAATATGGTGTATCTTCATGCCTCTTCTTCATGTGGGAGTAGGGTGAAGTAGCAGTCTTTAGGGGAAGAGCCAAGAATTCTCTCAAAAGACAAATCTAGTCCCATAGAGAATCCTAGCATGGGAAATTTTTATATCAGGATTTTCACTCATCTCAACAGTGCACCTGTGGTCTACTTTGTGTTGAGCAATATACCTTCCTGGTGAACCCTCCAAGTTAAATTGGTAAGCAGAATCTATAGTTAAGTAATTAAATTACAGAGATGATGAACATGAGCCAATTGACATTGGAGGACTTCTGCCCAAAGTTAGGATTTGCATTTGATAGTAAATGATCTTAGGTCTTCTTTTGCCTTAGAGGTGTATTTGATAAGAGAAGCTGTCGCTTAGTGAGGCCCATTGAGTTTGTGACAGTAAAATCATATGATCAGTTTAAAATATTTATCCATTCATATAGCACAGAGCGTGCTTCTAGCTCATCCAAAAGTGGCTTTAGCCAATTATGATACAATTAAAGGAACTCAAATATATCCCCATTTTTCTGCTGCACACATTTACTGTCTAACTAACTTGTTAGGAAATCCTAGCCCATTTCATACTCTCACCAGGACATTAAGGGGCAGGTTGGGTTTAAGTATAAGTGGTGTGCCAGGGTGGGTGGTACTAGAACGTACCCTCAGGGCCAGAATGTCCCAACCTAGAACTATGTAATGCTTCCTAGGGTTCTAAGTTTCAAGAGGTCTATTACTAGGCCAAATAGGCATAAACAAATGGTTTTCAAGTGACAATTTCCACTGTATATTGGCATGAACTAAAATTTCAAGTAATGAGCTTTGATCATACAAGAGTGTTTCCTTTAAGCTGATGCAATACTTCCTGGAGTTAGCTGCTTAGGATGTGCACTACCAAGAATGAGTAAAATGTTTAATGCATATAAAGAGTGGAGACTGTAAGGGCATATTTTTAAAATATGATTAAGTGACTGACTCCCTCAGGGACCCTAGACACAATATCAACACCCAAAAACACCACATGAAAGGAGCTGGCACTCCACTGCAATAGACATGCCATAAAAGATAGTCAAAAGTACCTGTTTCCAGAAGGTCCCAGTGGTTGCCTCGGTGCTATTTTGCCACAGAGAAAAAGCGTGGTCCAATAACAGTGATGTTTCTTTACCTGTCTTCTTATACCTTGCTCAGCAAACCTAGTCATGGCTGGTTTGGGGACCTAAGAAAAGGAGAAAAAATTTGCACTGTTAGCTTATCAGCTACTGTGCATCTATGTCAAACCAATGGATGCTAAGAAAGGTACATAAAACTTCCCCTCATGAATTGTAGCGTACAAAACGAGCATCATTGGCTGAAAAGGTTTGTTGAACCTGTATAATGCAGCTTATAACTCAAAGGGCAAGGAATATTATTAAAAATTACCATCTTATGCTATTTGAATTTGCTACAGAATGAAGAAAGGTCAGTAATAGAATAATGATTCCTATAGTGTATTTATCTCTCATGTAGAATACTGGCTTGAGAAACCAAGATTTGTAATTTATCACAGAAGAAACTAACTTATTGTTTAGGTAGAATGTTCAGTAAACTAATGAGTCTATAATCTGGAAGAAGTAGGATAGTGCCCTTTAAAAAATGGTATAGAGGGCTTCCTTGGTGGTGCAGTGGTTAAGAATCCGCCTGCCAATGCAGGGGACGTGGGTTCGATCCCTGGTCCAGGAAGATCCCACATGCCATGGAGCAACTAAGCCCATGCACCACAACTACTGAGCCTGCACTCTAGAGCCCGTGAGCCACAACTACTGAGCCTGCGTGCCACAACTACTGAAGCCTGTGTGCCTAGAGCCTGTGCTCCGCAACAAGAGAAGCCACCGCAATGAGAAGCCCGTCACTGCAACTAGAGAAAGCCTGTGCGCAGCAGTGAAGACCCAATGCAGCCAAAAATAAAAAACTAAATTTATTTTTTTTTTAAAAAATGGTATAAACAACACTCCAGTCCAACCTCCACCCAGATGGACAATTTGGTATTGAACGATTCTGGCAGCAGCGCTTATACGTGTAAAGTAACATTACGTTCAAAATTAGCAGGTGCTCAGAGTGAGATTGAGTACATTCAGGTAGATCTTTCACATACATAAGTAGTTTTCTTCTCTCTGCAAACTCTATGGGATTCTGAAGAAAGAAGTGAATTAAGAGGAGGAGATCAAGATGACAGAGTAGGAGGATGTGGAGCTCACCTCCCCCCATGAACACATCAGAAATACCTCTACATGTGGAGCAATTCTCACTGGAAACAAACTGGAGACTGGCAGAATGACTTATACAACCAAGGCTGTAAGAAAGATCCACACAGAGTCAGGCAGGAAGAGAGGAGAAGCAATCAGGTCAGGACCTGTGCCCCTGGGAGGGGACACAGAATAGGAGGGGGATTACACAGCCTCAGAGATCATCCCTGGGGAGTGAGGGGTCTGAACCACATATTGGGCACCCCATCCGTGGGGTCCAACACTGGGAGGAAAGGTCCCCTTAAGCAGGTTTGAAGGCCAAGGAGACTGACAGCAGGGCTGCCAGAAACCTAGACTACTCTTATGAAATGCGCACGCATGCTTACTCCCTCAACAAGGCAGTGGAAGCAGACTGAAATGACCCAGGACTTTGGCTGGTTTTCTGCAACTGCCCCATTGCAGGCCCAAGGCCAAGCTGAGCACCCACCGTGGCCCCTCTTGCTCTGCAGAGCAGCTCCACACTAGGGCAAAGGCTGCTGTAGCTAAGTGCATAGCTGTCAGGGACAGAGTCTGCTCAGACCTGGCAAGGCATCCATCCTGGTGTTCACAGCGGTGAAAGATCAGTGCTCTGACTGGTGCCGGGACCACCCCAGCACACACTGTGGCCCCTCTTGCTCCACAGCACAGCTCCCCACTAAGGCAAAGGCTGCCGCTGCTGAGCAGAGTATGCCGTTGTGGAGGACGGAACCAGCTTGGACCCAGCACTGTATCTGAACAGGGTGAGGATGGCCATCACTGGCACTTGCAGAGGCAGCAGACTGGGAGTGATCTGGAGCTTTGACTGGTGTGCATGGAACACCCCAGCTCACACCCTGGCCTGCACAGGACACCTACTCCAGCAATGCTCCCCTGCGGGGCAAAGGTGCCCATGCTGGGAGGGAATAGAGCACACACTCAGAGGGAACAGAACCTGACCCTCAGGGCTTCTGCTCCAGCAACTTTGGACCCGCCCCCTCCCTCGATAAGGTGATGTTGGCCACTGGGCAGAGGAGAAATTCCCTGTCACACCTGGCTCTAGCTCTAGCCCTCCCCCATCTCTGCCATCTCCAAGCTCCACCTGCTAGCAAGGTGATAGCTGCCAGCACACCTGGAGGAGGAATGTGACTCATGCTCACTTCAGATCCAGCTCACCCACAAAAGCCACTGGGCACATGCAGACTGCATAAGGATGCTCCCACACAAGGACACCCCGTCAGAACCAGGATAGGTAACTGTTTCATCTAATTTCATAGAGACAGAGAAAGATAAGCAAAATGAGAAGACAGAGGAGTTTGTTTCAAATAAAAGAACAAGAAAGAAAAAAACCCTGAAAAAAAATGAATGGAACAGAGATTGGGGCTTCCCTGGTGGCACAGTGGTTAAGAATCCACTGGCCAACACAGGGGACATGAGTTCAAGCCCTGATCTGGGAAGATCCCACATGCCGTGGATCAGCTAAGCCCATGTGCCACAACTACTGAGCCTGAGCTCTAGAGCCCGTGAGCCAAAACTACTGAGCCCGCATGCCTAGAGCCCGTGCTCCACAATAAGCCACTGCAATGAGAAGCCCGCGCACTGCAACAAAGAGTAGCCCCCACTCACCACAACTGGAGAAAGCCTGAGCACAGCAACGAAGACCCAGTGCAGCCAAAAATTTTTTTTTTAAAAAATGAATGAAACAGAGAAATGATTTACCGGATAAAGAGTTCAAAGCATTAATAATAAGATGCTAACTGAACTAGGGAAAAGACTAAATGAACACAGTGTGAATTATAACAAGGAACTAGAAAATAAAAAAGAACCAATCAGAATTGAAGAATATGATAACTGAAGTGAAAAACACACTAGAAGGAATTAAGAGCAAACCAACTGATACAGAAGAACATATAAGTGATCTGAAAGATAGAATAATGAAAATCACCCAATCAGGATTGCAAAAAGAAAACAAATTTTAAAGATGAAATCAAGAGAGGAGAAGATGGCGGAAGAGTAAGACGTGGAGATCACCTTCCTCCCCACAGATACATCAGAAATACATCTACACGTGGAACTGCTCTTATAGAACACCCACTGAACGATGGCAGAAGACCTCAGACCTCCCAAAAGGCAAGAAACTCCCCACGTACCTGGGTAGAGCAAAAGAAAAAAAGAAAAAACAAAGAAAAAAGAATGAGGACGGGACCTGCACCAGTGGGAGGGAGCTGTGAAGGAGGAAAGGTTTCCACACACTAGGAAGGCCCTTCGCGGGCGGAGACTGTGGGTGGCAGAGGGGGGGGAAGCTTCGGAGCCACAGAAGAGAGCACAGCAACGGGTGCGGAGGGTAAAGCAGAGAGATTCCCGCACAGAGGATCAGAGCCGACCAGCACTCACCAGCCAGAGAGGCTTGTCTGCTCACCCGCTGGGGTGGGCGGGGGCTGCGAGCTGAGGCTCGGGCTTCGGAGGTCGGATCCCAGGGAGGGGACTGGGGTTGGCTGCGTGAACACAGCCTGAAGGGGCTAGTGCACCACAGCTAGCCGGGAGGGAATCTGGGAAAAGGTCTGGAGCTGCCGAAGAGGCAAAAGACCTTTTCTTCCCTCTTTGTTTCCTGGTGCGCGAGGAGAGGGGATTCAGAGCGCTGCTTAAAGGAGCTCCAGACACGGGCGCGAGCCGCGGCTATCAGCGTGGACCCCAGAGACAGGCATGAGACACTAAGGCTGCTGCTGCTGCCACCAAGAAGCCTGTGTGCAAGCACAGGTCACTATCCACACTGCCCCTCCTGGGAGCCTGTGCAGCCCGCCACTACCAGGGTCCCGTGATCCAGGGACAACTTCCCCGGGAGAACGCACGGCGCACCTCACGCTGGTGCAACGTCACAGCGGCCTCTGCCGCCGCAGGCTCGCCCCGCATCCGTACCCCTCCCTCCCCCCGGCCTGAGTGAGCCAGAGCCCCCGAAGCAGCTGCGCCTTTAACCCCGTCCTGTCTGAGCAAAGAACAGACGCCCTCAGGTGACCTGCACGCAGAGGCAGGTCCAAATCCAAAGCTGAACCCCGGGAGCTGTGCAAACAAAGAAGAGAAAGGGAAATTTCTCCCAGCAGCCTCAGAAGCAGCGGATTAAATCTCCACAGTCAACTTCATGTACCCTGCATCTGTGGAATACCTGAACGGACAACGAGTCATCCCAAATTGAGGAGGTGGACTTTGGGAACAAGATATATTATTTTTTCCCCTTTTCCTCTTTTTGTGACTGTGTATGTGTATGCTTCTGTGTGAGATTTTGTCTGTATAGCTTTGCTTTCACCATTTGTCCTAGGGTTCTGTCGGTCCGTTTTTTTTTTTTTTTTTTTTTTACTTAAACAATTTTTTTTTCTTAATAATTATTTTTTATTTTAATAACTTTATTTTATTTTATGTTATCCTCTTTTTTTCTTTCTTTCTATCTTTTCTCCCTTTTATTCTGAGCTGTGTGGATGAAAGACTCTTGGTGCTCCAGCCAGGCATCAATGCTGTGCCTCTGAGGTGGGAGAGCCAACTTCAGGACACTGGTCCACAAGAGACCTCCCAGCTCCATGTAATAGCAAACAGCGAAAATCTCCCAGAGATCTCCATCTCAACACCAAGACCCAGCTTCACTCAACGACTAGCAAGCTACAGTGCTGGACACTCTATGCAAAACAACTAGCAAGACAGGAACACAGCCCCATCCATTAGCAGAAAGGCTGCCTAAAATCATAATAAGGCCACAGACACCCCAAAACACACCACCAGACGTGGACCTGCCCACCAAAAAGACAAGATCCAGCCTCATCCACCAGAACACAGGCACTAGTCCCCTCCACCAGGAAGCCTACACAATCCACTGAACCAACCTTAGCCACTGGAGACAGACACCAAAAACAATGGGAAATACGAACCTGCAGCCTGCAAAACGGAGACCCCAAACACAGTAAGATAAGCAAAATGAGAAGACAGAAAAACACACAGCAGATGAAAGAGCAAGGTAAAAACCCACCACACCAAACAAATGAAGAGGAAATAGGCGGTCTACCTGAAAAAGAATTCAGAATAATGATAGTAAAGATGACCCAAAATCTTGGAAATAGACAAAATGCAAGAAACATTTAACAAGGACCTAGAGGAACTAAAGAGTAAACAAGCAATGATGAACAACACAATAAATAAAATTAAAAATACTCTAGAAGGGATCAATAGCAGAATAACTGAGGCAGAAGTACAGATAAGTGACCTGGAAGATAAAATAGTGGAAATAACTACTGCAGAGCAGAATAAAGAAAAAAGAATGAAAAGAACTGAGGACAGTCTCAGAGACCTCTGGGACAACATTAAACGCACCAACATTCGAATTATAGGGGTCCCAGAAGAAGTAGAGAAAAAGAAAGGGACGGAGAAAATATTTGAAGAGATTATAGTTGAAAACTTCCCTAATATGGGAAAGGAAATAGTTACTCGAGTCCTGGAAGCACAGAGAGTCCCATACAGGATAAACCCAAGGAGAAACACGCCAAGACACATATTAATCAAACTATCAAAAATTAAATATAAAGAAAACATATTAAAAGCAGCAAGGGAAAAACAACAAATAACACACAAGGGAATCCCCATAAGGTTAACAGCTGATCTTCCAGCAGAAACTCTGCAAGCCAGAAGGGAGTGGCAGGATATACTAAAAGTGATGAAGGAGAAAAACCTACAACTAAGATTACTCTACCCAGCAAGGATCTCATTCAGATTTGATGGAGAAATTAAAACCTTTACAGACAAGCAAAAGCTGAGAGAGTTCAGCACCACCGAACCAGCTTTACAACAAATGCTAAAGGAACTTCTCTAGGCAAGAAACACAAGAGAAGGAAAACACCTAAAATAACAAACCCAAAACATTTAAGAAAAAGGGAATAGGAACATACATATCGATAATTACCTTAAATGTAAATGGATTAAATGCTCCCACCAAAAGACACAGACTGGCTGAATGGATACAAAAACAAGATCCGTATATATGCTGTCTACAAGGGACCCACTTCAGACCTAGGGACACATACAGACTGAAAGTGAGGGGAATGGAGAAAGATATTCCATGCAAATGGAAATCAAAAGAAAGCTGAAGTAGCAATTCTCATATCAGACAAAATAGACTTTAAAATAAAGACTATTACAAGAGACAAAGAAGGACACTATATAATGATCAAGGGATCGATCCGAGAAGAAGATATAACAATTGTAAATATTTATGCACCTAACATAGGAGCACCTCAATACATAAGGCAAATACTAACAGCCATAAAAGGGGAAATCGACAGTAACACAATCATAGTAGGGGACTTTAACACCCCACTTTCACCAATGGACAGATCATCCAAAATGAAAATAAATAAGGAAACACAAGCTTTAAATGATACATTAAACAAGATGGACTTAATTGACATTTATAGGACATTCCACCCAAAAACAACAGAATACACATTCTTCTCAAGTGCTCATGGAACATTCTTCAGGATAGATCATATCTTGGGTCACAAATCAAGCCTTGGTAAATTTAAGAAAATTGAAATCGTATCAAGTATCTTTTCCGACCACAACGCTATGAGACTAAATATCAATTACAGGAAAAGATCTGTAAAAAATACAAACACATGGAGGCTACACAATACACTACCTAATAACGAAGTAATCACTGAAGAAATCAAAGGAGAAATCAAAAACTACCTAGAAACAAATGACAATGGAGACACGACGACCCAAAACCTATGGGATGCAGCAAAAGCAGTTCTAAGAGGGAAGTTTATAGCAATACAAGCCTACCTCAAGAAACAGGAAACATCTCGAATAAACAACCTAACCTTACACCTAAAGCAATTAGAGAAAGAAGAACAAAAAAACCCCAAAGTTAGCAGAAGGAAAGAAATCATAAAGATCAGATCAGAAATAAATGAAAAAGAAATGAAGGAAACGATAGCAAAGATCAATAAAACTAAAAGCTGGTTGTTTGAGAAGAGAAACAAAATTGATAAACCATTAGCCAGACTCATCAAGAAAAAAAGGGAGAAGACTCAAATCAATAGAACTAGAAATGAAAAAGGAGAAGTAACCACTGACACTGCAGAAATACAAAGGATCATGAGAGACTACTACAAGCAACTCTATGCCAATAAAATGGACAACCTGGAAGAAATGGACAAATTCTTAGAAATGCACAACCTTCTGAGACTGAACCAGGAATAAATAGAAAATATGAACAGACCAATCACAAGCACTGAAATTGAAACTGTGATTAAAAATCTTCCAACAAACAAAAGCCCAGGACCAGATGGCTTCACAGGCGAATTCTATCAAACATTTAGAGAAGAGCTAACACCTATCCTTCTCAAACTCTTCCAAAATATTGCAGAGGTAGGAACACTCCCCAACTCATTCTACGAGGCCACCATCACCCTGATACCAAAACCAGACAAAGGTGTCACAAGGAAAGAAAACTACAGGCCAATATCACTGATGAACACAGATGCAAAAATCCTCAACAAAATACTAGCAAACAGAATCCAAAAGCACATTAAAAGGATCATACACCATGATCAAGTGGGGTTTATTCCAGGAATGCAAGGATTCTTCAATATACGCAAATCAATCAACGTGATACACCATATTAACAAATTAAAGGAGAAAAACCATATGATCATCTCAATAGATGCAGAGAAAGCTTTCGACAAAATTCAACACCCATTTATGATAAAAGCCCTGCAGAAAGTAGGCATAGAGGGAACTTTCCTCAACATAATAAAGCCCATATATGACAAATCCAGCCAACATCATACTCAATGATGAAAAACTGAAACCATTTCCACTAAGATCAGGAACAAGACAAGGTTGCCCACTCTCACCACTATTATTCAACATAGTTTTGGAAGTGTTAGCCACAGCAATCAGAGAAGAAAAAGAAATAAAAGGAATCCAAATCAGAAAAGAAGAAGTAAAGCTGTCACTGTTTGCAGATGACATGATACTATACATAGAGAATCCTAAAACTGCTACCAGAAAACTACTAGAGCTAATCAATGAATTTGGTAAAGTAGCAGGATACAAAATTAATGCAGACATCTCTTGCATTCCTATACACTAACGATGAAAAATCTGAAAGTGAAATTAAGAAAACACTCCCATTTACCATTGCAACAAAAAGAATAAAATATCTAGGAATAAACCTACCTATGGAGACAAAAGACCTGTATGCCGAAAATTATAAGACACTGATGAAAGAAATTAAAGATGATACAAATAGATGGAGAGATATACCATGTTCTTGGATTGGAAGAATCAACATTGTGAAAATGACTCTACTATCCAAAGCAATCTACAGATTCAATGCAATCCCTGTCAAACTACCAATGGCAATTTTCCCAGAACTAGAACAAAAAATTTCAAAATCTGTATGGAAACACAAAAGACCCCGAGTAGCCAAAGCAATCTTGAGAACGAAAAATGGAGCTGGAGGAATCAGGCTCCCTGACTTCACACTATACTACAAAGCTACAGTAATCAAGACAGTATGGTACTGGCACAGAAACAGAAATATAGATCAATGGAACAGGATAGAAAGCCCAGAGATAAAGCCACGCACATATGGTCACCTTATCTTTGATAAAGGAGGCAAGCATATACAGTGGAGAAAAGACAGCCTCTTCAATAACTGGTCCTGGGAAGACTGGACAGGTACATGTAACATTATGAAATTAGAACACTCCCTAACACCATACACAAAAATAACATCAAAATGGATTAAAGACCTAAATGTAAGGCCAGACACTATCACACTCTTAGAGTAAAATATAGGCAGAACACTCTATGACATAAATTACAGCAAGATCCCTTCTGACCCACCTCCTAGAGAAATGGAAAAAAAGCCAAAAATAAAGAAATGGGACCTAATGAAACTTAAAAGCTTTTGCACAGCAAAGGAAACCATAAACAAGACCAAAAGACAACCCTCAGAACGGGAGAAAATATTTGCAAATGAAGCAACTGACAAAGGATTAATCTCTAAAATTTACAAGCAGCTCATGGAGCTCAATAACAAAAAAGCAAACAACCCAATCCAAAAATGGGCAGAAGACCTAAATAGACATTTCTCCAAAGAAGATATACAGATTGCCAACAGACACATGAAAGAATGCTCAACATCATTAATCATTAGAGAAATGCAAATCAAAACTACAATGAGATATCATCTCACACCGCTCAGAATGGCCATCATCAAAAAATCTAGAAACAATAAATGCTGGAGAGGGTGTGGACGAAAGGGAACCCTCTTGCACTGTTGGTGGGAATGTAAATTGATCCAGCCATTATGGAGAATAGTATGGAGGTTCCTTAAAAAACTAAAAATAGAACTACCATACCACCCAGGAATCCCACTACTGGGCATATACCCTGAGAAAACCATAATTCAAAAAGAGTCATGTACCAAAATGTTCATTGCAGCTCTATTTACAATAGCCAGGACATGGAAGCAACCTAAGTGTCCATCATCGGATGAATGGATAAAGAAGATATGGCACATATATACAATGAAATATTACTCAGCCATAAAAAGAAATGAAATTGAGTTATTTGCAGTGAGGTGGATGGAGTTAGAGTCTGTCATACAGGGTGAAGTAAGTCAGAAAGAGAAAAACAAATACAGTATGCTAACACATATATATGGAATCTAAGGGGGAAAAAAATGGTCATGAAGAACCTAGTGGTAAGACGGGAATAAAGACACAGACCTACTAGAGAATGGACTTGAGGATATGGGGAGGGGGAAGGGTAAGCTGGGACAAAGTGAGAGAGTGGCACGGACATATATACACTACCAAATGTAAAATAGATAGCTACTGGGAAGCAGCTGCATAGCACAGGGAGATCAGCTCAGTGCTTTGTGATCACCTAGAGGGGTGTGATAAGGAGGGTGGGAGGGAGGGAGATGCAAGAGGGAAGAGATATGGGAACATACGTATATGTATAACTGATTCCCTTTGTTATAAAGCAGAAACTAACACACCATTGTAAAGCAATTATACTCCAATAAAGATGTTAAAATAAAATAAAATAAAATAAAAAAATAAAATGGAAACAACAAAAGAAAATGAAACCAGTTTAAGGAACCTCTGGGACAACATCATGTATACCAGCATTTGCATTATAGGGGTCCCAGAAGGAGAAGAGAGAGCAAAAGGGGTTGAAAATATGTTCAGTGAAATTATGGCTGAAAAGTTCCTGAATCTGAAGAAGGAAGTACATCCAGGTGCAGGAAGCACAGAGAGTCCCAAACAAGATGAATCCAAATAGATCCACACCTAAGCATCAAAATTAAAATGGCAAAAGTTAAAGAGAGAATTCTTAAGACAGCAATAGAAAAGCAAGGAGTCACATACAAGGGAACCCCCATAAGGCTATGAGATGATTTTTCTGCAGAAACATTGCAGGCCAGACAAGAATGGCATGACATGTTTAAAGTGTGGAAAGGGAAAACCCAACAACCTAGGATAATCTCCTCAGCAAGATTATCATTCAGAACTGAAGGAGAGATAGAGCTCATCAGTACTACACCAACCCTAAAAGAAATTTTGAAGGGTCTTCTCTAAGTAGAAAAGAAAAGGCTATAACAAGAAGTTAGAATCTATAGGAAAGGAAAAATCCCACTAGTAAAGGCAAGCACATAGTAACGGCTGTGGATCAACCAGTTTAATAAGCTAGTACAAAGACTGAAAAACAAAGAATTGTAAAATCAACTATAACTACAACAAACAGTTAAAACATAAAGATATGAAATATGACATCCAAAACACAAAATGGGGGGGAGGGGAGTAAAAAACAGATCTTTTAGAAAGTATTTGAAATTAAATGACTACCAGTTTAAAACAAACAGATACAGGTATAGGTCAACATGTATGAATTCCATAATAATCACAAATCAAAAACTTACAATAGATACACAAAACCTAAAGAGAAACGAACACAAGGATACCATTAAAGAAAATCATCAAACTACAAGGGAAGAAACAAAAAAAGAAAAGAACAGAGAAGAACTATAAAACAACCAGGAAACAATTAACAAAATGGCAATAAGTACATATGTATCAATAATCATTTTAATACAGCCACTATGGAGAACAGTATGGAGATTCCTTAAAACACTAAAAATAGAACTACCATATGACCCAGAAATCCCACTACTGGGCACATATGCAGAGAAAACCATAATTCAAAAAGACACATGCACCCCAATGTTCATTGCAGCACTGTTTACAATAGCCAGGACATGGAAGCAACCTAAATGTCCATCGACAGATGAATGGATAAAGATGATGTGGCACATATATACAATGGAATATTAGCCATAAAAAGGAACAAAATTGGGTCATTTGTAGAGACATGGATGAACACAGAGACTGTCAGACCGAGTGAAGTAACTCAGAAAGAGACAAACAAATATTGTATATTAACGCATATATGTGGAATCTGAAAAAATTGTTATAGATGATCTTATTTACAAAGCAGAAATAGAGACACAGACATAGAGGACAAACGTATGGATACCAAGGGGGCAAGTGGGGGAGGGTGGGATTAATTGGGAGATGGGGATTGACATATATACACTACTATGTATAAAATAGATAACTAAGAAGAACCTGCTGTATAAAAAATAAAATTCAAAAATAAAATTTGTAAAATGAGGAAAAAAGACATAGAATGGCTGACCAGATTAAAAGACAAAATACATGTATATGCTGCTTACCAGAGACTCACTTCAGAGCTAAAGGCACACACAGACTGGAAGTGAGGAGATGGAAAAATATATTTCATGCAAATGGAAATGACAAGAAAGCTGTGGTAGCAATACTGATATCAGATAAAGTAGACTTTACAACAGAGTCTACAACAAAAGACAAAGAAGTGCATTATATAATAATAAAGGGATCAATACAAGAAGGGGATGAAACATTTGTTAACATATATGCACCTACTATAGGAGTACCTAAATATATAAAGCAAATTTTAACAGACATAAAGGGAGAAATTGACAATAATACAATAATTGTAGAGATTTTTAATACCCCTCTTACATCAATGGATAGATCAACCAAACAGAAAAGCAATATGGAAACAGTAGTTTTAAATGACACATTAGACTAGTTGGACTCAGTAGATATTTATAGGATATTATATCCAAAAACAGCAGAATACACATTCTTTTCAAGTGCATTTGGAATGTTCTCCAGGACATATCACATCCTAGGCTACAAAACCAGTCTCAATAAATTTAAGACAATAGAAATTCTATCAAACAGTTTTTTCCTGACCACAGCAGTATGAAACTAAAAATCAATTGCAGGAAGAAAAATGGGGAAAACACAAACACGTCAAGAGTAAACAATATGCTACTAAAATAGATAACTAATAAGGACGTATTGTATAGCACAGGGAACTCTACTCAATACTCTCTAATGGCCCTATATGGGAAAAGAATCTAAAAAAGAGTGGATGTATGTATATGTATAACTGATTCACTTTGCTATACACTTGAAACTAACACAACATTGTAAATCAACTATACTTCAAAAACAAACAAACAAACACTAGTGGGTAAATGAAGAAATCAAAGAGGAAATCAGAAAATACCTCAAGACAAATGAAAGTAAAAGCACAACTTTCCAAAGTCTATGGGGTGCAGCAAAAGCAGTTCTAAGAGGGCAGTTTATAGTGATAACAGGCCTACCTCAAGAAACAAGAAAAATTAGAAATAAACAACCTAACATCTAAAATAATTTGTAAAAGAACAAAGCCCCAAGTCACCAGAAAGAAAATAAATTTCAAAGAGAAACTAAATAATAGAGAGACAAAAAAAAAAAGAAAAGAAAAAAGAAAAGATCTGTGAAACCAAGAGCTGTGTTTTTTGTTTTTTATTTTTAAGACAAACAAAATTGATAAGGCTCATCAAATAAAACAGAGAGGATCCAACCAAGTAAATTAAGAAATAAAAGAGGAAAAATAGCCAATATCACAGAGATACAAAAAAATAAAAAACCCATAAGAATACTGCAAACAGTTATATGCCAACAAATTGGATAACCTAGAAAAAAATGGGTAAATTTCTAGAACCATGCAATCTTCCAAGCTTAAATCAGGAAGAAATAGACAATCTGAACAGATCAATCAATAGTAATGAAATTGAATTTGTAATTTTAAAAAACCTCCCAGCAAACACAAGTCCAGGACCAGATGGCTTCACAGGGGAATTGTACCAAACATTCAGAAAAGACTTAATACCAATCTTTCTCAAACTCTTCCACATTATATGAGACCGGCATTACCCTGATACCAAAACCAGATAAGAATGCCACAAAAAAAGAAAATTACAGCTCAATATTCCTGATGAACATAGATGCAAAAGTCCTCAAAGAAATATTAAGCAAACTGAACTCAACAATACATTAAAAGGCTCATACACCATTATCAAGTTGGATTTATCCCAAGGATACAAGGGAGTTTCAACCTCCACAAACCAGTCAATGTGACACACCACATTAACAAAGGATTAAAATCATATTATCATTTCAGTTGATGCAGAAAAACATTTGATCAAGTTCAACATCCATTTATGATAAAAACTCTCAACAAAGTGGGTATAGTGGGAACGTATCTCAACATAACAAAGGCCATAAAAGACAAGCCTACAGGTAACATCATACTCAAGGTGGAAAGCTGAAAGCTTTTTCTCTAAGATCAGGAACAAGAAAAGGATGTCTACTCGTCACTTTTATTCAATGTAAGAGCACTTAGGCAGGACAAAAAAGAAATAAAAGGCATCCAAATCGGAAAGTAAGTAAAACTGTCACTATTTGCAGATGACATGATACTATATATAAAAAACCCTAAAGCCACCACAAAAAAACTATTAGAATAAATGAATTTAGTAAAGTTGCAGGATACAAGATTGACATATAGAAATCTGTTGTTTTTCTATACACTAATAATGAACTTTCAGAGAAAGCAAAAAAACAGTCCAGTTTGAAATCACATGAAAAAAAATAAAATACCTAGGAATAAACTTAACCAAGGAAGTGAAAGGCCTATGGTCTGAAAGTTATAAAACATTAGTGACAGAAGTTGCAGATGTTACAAAGAAATGAAAAGATATTTTGTGTTCATTGATTGGAAGAATTAATATTGTTAAATGTTCATACTACCCAAAACAATTTACAGATTTAATGAAATATCTATTAAAATGCCCAGGACATTTTCACAGAACTAGAAAAAATAATCCTAAAATTTATATGGAACCACAAAAGACCACAAATATCCAAAGAAATCTTGAGAAAAAGAACAAAACTGGAAGTATCACACTCCCAGACTTCAGACTACACTACAAAGCTACAGTAATTTAAACAGTATGGTACTGGCACAAAAACAGACACATAGATCAAGGGGATAAGAGAGAGAGCCCAGAAATAAACCCACACACTTAAGGTCAATTAATCTACAACAAAGGAAGCAAGAATATTCAATGGAGAAAAGACAGTGGTGCTGGGAAAACTGGACAGCTATGTGTAAAAGAATGAAATTACAACATTTTCTCACATCATATACAAAAATAAACTCAAAATGGATTAAAGACCTAAATGTAAGACCAGGAACCATAAAACTCCTAGAAAAAAACATAGAACAATCTTTGACATAAACAGTAATATTTTGGGGATCTCTTTTTAAGGTGAAGGAAACAAAAGCAAAAACAAACAAATGGGATCTTGTTAAACTTGAGCTTTTGCACAGCAAAAGAAACCATCAACAAAATGAAAAGACAGCCTACTGAGTGAGAGAAAAATTTCCAAATGACATGACTGACAAGGGGTTAATATCCAAACTATATATAAAGAGCCCATACAACTAAATATTAAAAAAAAAAAAAATTAAAAGTGGGCAAAAGACCAGAATAGACATTTTTCCAAAGAAGATATACAGATGGCCAACAGGTACATGTAAAGATGCTCAACATTGCTAGTCAGAGAAATTCAAATCAAAATCACAATGTGATATCACCTCACACCTGTCAGAGTGGCTATCATCCAAAAGTCTACAAATTACAAATTTTGGTGAGGATGTGGAGAAAAGGGAACCTTAATATACCATTGGTGGGACTATAAATTGTGCAACCACTATGGAAAACAACACGGAGGTTCCTCAGAAAACTAAAAATAGAACTAACATGATTCAGCAGTTCCACTCCTGGATGCATATCCAAAGAAAATAAAAACACTGATTTGAAAAGATACATGTTCATAGCAGCATTATTTAGAAATAGCCAAGATATGGAAGCAACCTAAGTGTCCATCAATAGTTGAATGGATAAATGGAATATTACTCCGCCATGAAAAAGAATGAAATTTTGCCATTTGCGACATGGATGTGGCATTTGCAATAACATAGATGCATCTGGAGGGTATTATGCTTAGTGAAATAAGTCAGAGAAAAACAGATACTGTATGTTATTACTTATATATGGAATCTAAAGAATAAAACAGATGAATGAATATAACAAAACAGAAATAGACTCACAGATATAGGGAACAAACTAGTGGTTACCAGTGGGGAGAGAGAAGGCAGGAGGAGCAAAATAGGGGTAGGGGATTAAGAGGTACAAATACTATGTATAAACTAAAATAAGCTACAAAGATATGTTGTACAGCATGGGGAATACAGCCAATATTTTATAATGACTTTAAATGGAGTACAAGCTATAAAAATATTGAATCACTATGTTGTACACCTGAAACTAATACAATATTGTAAATCAACTATACTTCAATAAAAATATAAGTGATCATATCACATACTGGGATGCCAATGCTATTCTTGCGTATTTTGGGGAAAGCCTGAATTCGGATTCCACACTCTTATTTTCCCATTCTAGAATATTGCATGAAGCTTGGTCATATAATCAAATTTGATTCACACATTAGTCCTGTGATAATGTGTATTTGTACACTGAGAAACAATGTAAGATCTATTTTTTATTGTGGGCTGTAGCCAAAAAGTTAACCGCCACTGTTTTAAGCTATTTTAAATGTTTGTTCTTGATGTTACTTGCAGCCAAAAGCAATCACTCTGATAAGCACTTTACATCATCTCAATCTTAAACAACTCTATTGATTAGGTTTTAGTGAAATAAGTCAGACAGAGAAAGACAGATACTGTATGTTAATCTTAAACAACTCTATTGATTAAACTTAATCTTAAACATCTCAATCTTAAACAACTCTATTGATTAGGTTTTAATACCCCATCTTAAAAATGAAAAAACTAAGGCTCAGAAATACTAAGTTGCCCAAGATAATACTGTAAGTATTGGAATATAAAGCGGGAATTTGAATAGAGGTATATCTGGTTCTAAAGCCCACTTTCTTAATCGCTATATCAGACAACCTCCCTACATAATACAAGAGTGCCTTTATTGCAGGTTTGCTCTGGCCCAGGCACTAAACCAAAGACTTTTCCCACCTTACCTTGCTTAAGCCATGCAACAGCTCTAGGAACTCAGTTTCACTATCTGCCTTTTATAAATGAGGAAATAAATGTACCAAGATCTTCAGTAATCTCTCCAACGTCAGCCAGGTAGTAAGTGACAGAGGGGAGTTGAACCCAAGTCGGTCCGACTCCAAAGCATTCTCACTATATCCCTTAGAGAGATGCCTAAGGGCAAATTCAGATTTTGTGGGTCCTGAAGTGTATACACTTTGGAGTAGGAAACTCTTGAGTTTTGTGTGCAAAATCATTCATAGAAAATTAGGTACTGAGTCACGCAAAGGGACCTGAAAATTATTCCTGGTAATTCTGCCCCTGAGCCATAGATGTTGCACTTGATTTACATTCATGATTTGTGCTATAACTAACTTTTATGTTCATCAGAACCTTTTGTGATGTGGCTTCCAAATCCAGGAAGGTAAGTAATTTTCCCAGGATCAAAGAATCAGAAATAGTTGTTTGAGAAGGGACAGTTTCAGTTTGATTCTTTATCTTAAAGTCTTTAAAAACCTAAAATAAAAAAACAAATTACATTCTTTTTACATTAATGAAATATCAAAACCAAAATGGCTTCTGCTCAGGCTTTGCTGCTGTCAGCGTGACCTCACCCAAGTTCTATTGCACTAAGCCTCAGTCTACTCAATTTTATTTATTTATTTATTTATTTATTTATTTATTTATTTATTTATTTTTGGCTGGGTTGGGTCTTCATTGCTGCACACGGGCTTTCTCTAGTCGTGGTGAGTGGGGGCTACTCTTCATTGCAGTGCGCAGGCTTCTCATTGCAGTGGCTTCTCTCGTTGCAGAGCACAGGTCCTAGGCACCGGGCTTCAGTTGTTGCATGAGGGCTCAGTAGTTGTGGCTTGTGGGCTCTAGAGCGCAGGCTCAGTAGTTGTGGCACATGGGCTTAGTTGCTCCACAGCATGTGGGATCTTCCCGGACCAGGGCTCGAACCCATGTCCTCTGCATTGGCAGGCAGATTCTTAACCACTGCGCCGCCAGAGAAGTCCCTACTCAATTTTAGATTGAGGGGAATTAATTAATTAATCATTAACTTCATTTCCAACGAGAACATTCTAGGGACCTAATTGAGCCGAGGAACGAATAAACCGCTTGCTGCTTGACTGAACTGGCCATCCATTCAGCTCTAACAGTTGAGCTGTTGGTGGAATTGGGTTTTCAACATTCCAATCAGCTAATTAGGATCTTTTGTTACAGCAAAGAGTCGTGTAGGGAGTCAGGACCCACATACTGGAAGTTACAAGGATGGTATGTTAATTAAGTTGATTGTGGTGATTATTTCATGATGTATATGTGAATCAAAAACGTCAAGTTGTACCCCTTAAATATACACAATTTTTATTTGTCAATTACACCTCCATAAAGCTGGGGAGCAAAAAAAGAGGTGGAGGGTCACAGTTCTACATCGCAGCTTTATTGCTTTCTGATTCTTCCCTCGGAGCCTCTTGAGAGCTGATGGGTGGGAAGAGAGCGGGTGGGAAGGAGACAGCACAATCTTCAGGCTGCAGGAAGCATCACTCAGCTCTGGGCACCTTATCTTCATAAGTATTATCTCTGAATGTTATATTAGCCAGTGGACATGGTCCTAAAATATTTAAAATATCTACATTTCTGGGGCTATACCCTAAGCACACAGCACTCCGCAGGGGCCATTCCTCCAAGCTCTTTCTTTTTCCACAGAGCTCCCCTTACAGGAAAAGAGGCAGGACGTATGGTGAAAGGAGAGGCAGGGAGGGAGACACCTAACAAATGATCCCAACCACACACCCTGCCAACCCTGAATAACAGCAGCCACAGCATCCTTATTGATCCCAGGATCTAAGTCAAAACCAAAGTCTTGAAATTGCATATTCCTAATATTTCTAACATGTTTGTTCTCTGAATAGTTAATATTAAAATTATTAAAAATAGTTACCATTACCTAAAATAGTAACCCGAGTAACTATATTCTAGGTGCTTTTCATACATATTATATCTTCACCTTATAACTATGCCAAGTAGGTATGCCTATGTCCAATGTACAGATAAAAGAAATGAAATTCAGAGAAGTTAAGTAACTTATCCAAGGTCAACAGCTAGTAAACGGCAGTGCCGGAATTTGAACTTGCCTGTATCTTCCTACCACATCACTTTGCCTCTCAGTTAAATCTGCATTTTCCCTGTATTGCTTAAAATGTTATTTGATTGCCTTTCAATCCAGTAGAGTATAAGTTTCTTACAGGGGCTGTTTCAAATGAAGCTTGTAATATTAAATTGTCTGGTACAATTTACACTCAGTATGTGTTGGAAAATCCAAAAAAAAAAAAAAAGTCCATCAGGAGAAATATATTGTTGAAAACCAATGACTGCAGTCAGACCAGCAAAGAATCCAAGCTATAAAAAGTACAAATGGTAGTTGCAGGCTGATCAAGAAAAGGACAGTCTGGCTGGGAAGTAGCATTTTCAGCTGTTCCTCTATGTTGGCAGCCTTTCAAAGCCACACAACCATTAAATGCATTAGTATAAGGAAGACTGTGATAACACCACAGTCAGCTGTGCAAAATGAATCTAAGAGTGATGGACAGATAAGTAGACTTGAAGTAGCAAATTGCTAAAAAGATCAGCCCAGAACTGTGAAACATAAAATGATACTTCAGTGTGGGTTAAAAGAGAAAGAGTTCACTTGTCCATCACTAGAGCCACTTTGGGAGATCAGTCAAGTATTTCTTGAACTTCTCAGAACCAGCAGGGATATCTATACTGAATAAGGTTAAACTTCTCCTTGAAGTATCACCTGGCCAATGCTCACTACCATACAAAGATCATCTTTGTGTCTAAATCACTTCTGTCTCCTGTATATAGCTCTTCCCCTTCATCAGGAAGATAGGAGACTGGTTTTTAAACAGTGATATAATGTTGGGCTCTATACGGTAGAGCTCTGTAAATTTCAGGAAATAGTTTGGGGTTGCCTCTGAAAAAGAGTATCATCAGTGTCTGGGCTCCATTTGTACAAGGAGACTTTGCATTTGCTCATGGTAGACATGGCTGATCAATCACAGTTATCTTCATTGAGCCTCAGTATTTTTCAACACAGCAATTCAGACAACCCCAACTAATTAGGCACTTATGAAGTGAGCTAAGCCATGAAAACAAGAACCTCATGCCTATTTTATTAACAACTTTACACCCAAGATTTAGCATAATTATGCAATAATTGTTGAATGAATGAATGTCATGGCCGACTTATACCAATTCTCTCAAATTTAGACTCACTGAATATACTTCTTAAAAAATCACAGGATTTCGGAATCATCTAATCTAATCTCCTGGCAATCATCCTTGGAACCCAAGCTTTCTAACTCCCAGCATTGTATTTCTTATACTCTACATAAAAAGAATTTCCCTTATTATTAAAGGAGAAAGAGCTTGAAAATATGAGACCAGACATTTTCTGAGTGGGCCAGGGTTTGTGTTTTTGAAGGTTTTAATCAGAGAGAATACGTTAAATGTAAGGTGATACCCAAAATATGACCCCCAGAAACTCCTGGTCTGGAATAAGCACATAAGTACACAGGGAGGTAATTTGATAAAGTTTCACTAAATCACCTTGAAGCTTTTAGCTGCAGAGAAATGATTAATTTTTCAACAACGACTGAGCAAGGGAAAGTTCTCTACACCTATGTTCTGTGTTGAAGACTGTTGAGGCTTTGTATTCATTCCTTATCCTTGAGTTTGCAACTGATGATGATGAGGTGGCCATATTTGGAAAGCCAACCTCAAAGGAGCCCATTGACCAAAGCCAATCCAAAGTGAGGAAAGAGAGCCAAGCACTCATCTGTGATGACTTTTTCCTCAAACACATTATTCAAAGAGCAGCATTTTGTCCACCTAGCTCAGAACGCATGAGGATGAGAGTGTCGATTTCAATATTTTTTCAACTTCCTTTTCTTAAATGGATATAAAGCTCTTATTACCTTGTACTGATCTTGAGAAGATAGTTACTGGTCTACAAAAAAAATTCTTCCATACAAGTTGAATCCTCTGTCTCCCTTTCCCCATTCATGTTTTGTTCCAAAGACCCCCTTGCTGTCCTGGGAGTAGAAGTGGAGAGCTAAGGATCCTTCAGTTGTCTGAAGATGATGGCTCCCATCATCTCTATGACCTCATCTCTTACTATCCTCCTCTATGCTCTCTTGACTTCAGCCACATTGGCCTCCCTGCTATTTGTTCCTTTAACACACCAGGCACTGCTTTATCCATTCCTTCAGAGACAGGGTTCTCCCAGACCCCCTTGGCTAATTCTCTCTTCTTCTCTAACTCTTGGCATAAATGTTACTTTCTCAATGAGGCCTCCCTGAACTCCATATTTAAAATTACAACCTTCAACCCAATTACCTGGCACTCTTAATCCCCCTTACTCTGCTTTTTTCCCCAAAGCACATATCACCCTCTAACAGTCTATAAAACGTACTTATTAGGTCTAGTATATATTCTCTCATTCTGCCCTCCAAGGTTAAAGATCTTTGTTTACTAATGCATTTAAACTCCCAGAACAGTAATGAGGATATTATAGGTTCGCAAATACTTGTTGATGAATAAATGAATGAATTCTTAAGAAAAAACTTAGGAAAAGCTGTGAAACAACAGCAACAGCTCAGAGAAGCTAACCAAGGGAGCTCCATCTGGAGCTTTTTATGTTCTCTTTCCACTCAGCCTGAAATTTTACCAATTATAGATTTATTTGACATAAGGAATATTATCTTTTTTTTTAACATCTTTATTGGAGTATAATTGCTTTACAATGGTGTGTTAGTTTCTGCTTTATAACAAAGTGAATCAGCTACACATATACATATATCCCCATATCTCCTCCCTCTTGCGTCTCCCTCCCACCCTCCCTATCCCACCCCTCTAGGTGGTCACAACTCACCCAGCTGGTCTCCCTGTGCTATGCGGCTGCTTCCCACTAGCTAGCTATTTTACATTTGGTAGTGTATATACGTCCATGCCACTCTCTCACTTCGTCCCAGCTTACCCTTCCCCCTCCCCGTGTCCTCAAGTCCATTCCCTACGTCTGCATCTTTATTCCTGTCCTGCCCCTAGGTTCTTCAGAACTATTTTATTTCTCTTTTAGATTCCATATAAGGGATATTATCTTTTAAAATGCAAATACTGTGGTGTTCGTGCTAAGGACTGTCAGTTACTAACACATTATTGTGAATCAGTTTGAGTTCAATCACTCTCTCCCAGTTTCTAATGGAGACCAGCTTCCTGATGAGGACAAGAATGGTAGAGGAAGCTAGGACATTTTGGAACACAATGACTTTAGGGAGTACGGAAGTCCTGGGTGGGCACCAGAGTGGGTAGGTTTAAGGCAGTATAATAGGGCTCAGCCTCTAGGGATGGGAATCCACATTTACACATTAATGTTTAGTTTCTGTGATGATCTTTTCAAAATCCCTCGAAGAAAAGTTCGTTTAGATCAATGACCTCTTCCCTTAAATCAATAAGTTCTGTTGGCCAAGTAGAGCCTACTTCCCAAAATGCGCCCAGCAGGAGCTTGTTTAAAGGAATAAATGGGAACAGGGATGGGCATTTGGTTTCCTGGATCTCTCACTGTGTCTCTTGCCAAGAGGCTAAAAATGCTTATCAGATTTGCTTCATCTAGAAAGAATGGTTCTATGTTTCCCTTGCAGCTCTTTACAGGCTGCTCCAGCTGATGAGCTATCCAGATTTCACCGCCCAACATTGTGGCACTTCTATAATTTATTTGGCTGCCATGAATAACATAAACATTATAGCCTACACAAACATCACTTTATGGGTATTTTATGACTGTTAGATTGTTGATGGTCAAGCTGTTTTCAGAGTCAACACATCAGTCCTTAGCGTCCAGGGGTTTCAGACCCAATCAAAGATCTGAACCAAACAACTTTGGCATAATGGTGAGGGGCTGTGTGGGGTTGGTATAAGCAGTGGTGCATTGAACTCAAGCTTAAAAGTTTGTGGCCATTAAAGTTATTCATATTCTAAGGCTGCAGAAGCTTAATGAAATCATTTTCCTCCCATCTTTCCTGGATACCAAATGATTATTTGTAGCGTAATTTGAGATTTGAGAAAACAAGAAAGGATAGGATGAGAAAGCTATTGACTCTCAAGGCATTGTGTCCCTGTGAGTCAAATGGAGGGATGTCTTTACAGAAAAGCTGAAAATTCCTCTGCAGATTCTTCTGGATTAAAAGTCTTCTACAATAAATAATAATAACAGCTACCATTTACGGAATGTGTACTCCTTGTCAAGCACTGTATATGTAAGGTTGCATTTAATCCTCATGATAGCTCCCTAGAGATGGGTGTTATCTTTGTTCTACAGATGAAACAAATATCTCATTGGATATCTGCTCAGGCTCCCAAAATAAGGAAGGGGCAGAATCAGAGCCCAAATTAGTGGCTGAGCTAACATGCATGTGCTTCCTCACTTCATTATACTGTCCCCACAGAGGAACCATGAAGGGTATCTGGGTCTCTTGGCTCTGTCTGTAGAGAGAGTATTTCAAGATAGTTGTTTTACACTAGAAATTTCCCCCATTAGAGCATGGAGTCAGCTTTCAGATTGAGAATTCCCTTCATCTTTGTCTTCTTATCAAGCCCTGTGACCAGAAGAGTGGTGTGGACTCCACCTCTTCCTCCCACCTGGGCAACCAGCTGCCCACAGGAAGCATACATTCTTCTCTGCTGCTCAGTGCCATAAGCTTCACATGGAGAGGGCTGCAGATTATACCTGGAGAGCGAAGGCATCAAGATGGCGACATAGGTCATCCCTGACTGTGCTCCCCCTCACAAGAAGAACAACAACTCTTCATGAACAAGACAGCACTAAGGGAATCCTAGAACATGGGGGTGAGGCTGAAGCACCCTCCTGCAACACAGAGACCAAGACACACTGCATTAGAAGGACAAGAGAAGCAGTTACACGTGACTGCATTGCCTCTCCCTCGGGCCAGCACAGCACCCTGCTGAGAAGTCTCCCTAGTGCCTCTGATTCCTCCAATGGGAAAAGAGAACAGGGGTTTCAACCCGCTCTCCCAACACTGTGGGTCACTTTGTGGGAGCCCCTACTCTGGTCTCCCCCTTGCGGATTGCAGGGGAATCACTGGGAATCTGAAACTATGATAGAGAAGGGGGAAGGGACTCGCAACAACCAGCACTCGGATCTTGGCAGATGGAGCTCATTATCAACCAGCAACTTTGATCACCTGTAGACCCAAGTTGGTGGTCCACTCTGACCAGGGAATCCACTGGGAGGCAGATCTGCCTGCCTCTAGGTCCTCAAATGAGGAATTTTACAATTCTTACAGTCTGGTTTGCCTACACCCATGAAAAAAACCGAGTCACAGCCCCACTCACTGGGGAGAGTGTTACCTGACCCCATCGGGCCAGAGGGGTTGGTAAGAGCACCTAGGAGCTGGGTAGCCCAGCACTGCTCTAGCTGAGAGGTGAGTGGGAGCCAAAGGCCCACAGAGCAAAGCCAGTACAGGGCCTAGAGAGTTCTTCCACTATGCCGAGGCAGAGGATTCATTCATAGCCAAGGCTGAGGGTAGTTCAACCCCTCGCAACCAGAAAGCCTGCTTGGAAAAAATTGGAGAGGCCTGGAGTAGCCCCTCTCTGTTCCACCAGACAAGGGAATGGAAACACAGCAGCCCTACCTGCTGTAGAAGGTGTTTCCTGGTCCCATCTGTCAAGAAGGGCTGGTGAGAACACCTGGAGGCTGCACAACCCAGCAATGTTTGAGTTAAGGGACTGGCAGGCATAGCCAATAATGTGCAGAGCAGAGCCAGTGGCCCTTTTTGGCCAGGGAACTTGGGGCATGGGTTGGCTTAAGACAGCAAATAAAGAGCTTTACCAGTTTTAGAGCTGCTCTTCCAATGCTCCTGGGCAGGGAAACAAATTCATAGCCCCACTCATTGCTGAATACCACTCATTGCCTTCAGCCTACCTGACCAGGAACCTAACTAGAGCACATGGGATGCAGTGTAGCCCATCCAACAGCCCTGCTTACACTGACACTTGAACAGAGAGCATAGCTCATGGCTTTCCCTGTCTGCAGGACAAAACTGGTGACCAAACCTGACCAGGGAATTAAGTGTACACTCTTGCCTGACATGGGTCTCCAAACAATGTGTGTTAGAGGCCCTGGGCCCCATCCTACTGCCCTGCCATAGCAAGGAAGCTAATTTATAGCCCCATCTACTACTGAATATGTAGTCAGTCCCAACCATCTAGAAAGCCTGACCAGAGAATCCAGGCAAACATGGAGCCCATTCTATAACCTCACTTGAGAACCAAGCCAGCAGTACTCAACTAATGAGGTCCCCATCCCCAGTCAAAGAGCTTGAACAGTTGCCTTGCCCCCAAATAAACCATAATAGCAGGTCCCACCTGCCCAAGAATATTACCAGCAGACACACCCACAACCCAAACTGAGCTGACTAGTGAAAATCTGTCTCTGTCAATGCAAACCTGTAATGTCTAATTACTCAAATGTGCAAATAATGACATAAGGATTCAAGGGTCACAAAAAATCATGTAAACATGACATCAAAGGAAACAAATAAAGCTCCAACAACTGATACTAAAGAAATGGAGATCTATGAACTTTCAAAGAATTCAGAATAATCCTCTTAAGTTTAGCAAACTATAAGAACATGCAGACAGACAACTAAGCAAAATAAGAAAAAAAAATGCATGAACAAAACAAGAAGCTGGGCAAAGAAGTAGAAACCATTAAAAAAAAAAAAAAACCAACAGAAACCCTACAGTTGCAAAATATAATAACTAAACTGAAGAATACAATAAAAAGTTTAAAAAGCAAACTTGAAAATGCAGAACTAGTGAAATAGAGGATAAGGAATTTGAAATTATCTTATCAGAGGAACAAAAAGAAAAATAAAAAAGATGAAGAAAGCCTAAGGGACATATAGGACACAATTGAAAAAAACAATATTCACATTATGGGATTTCCAGAAGGAGAAAATAGAAAAGGACAGAAAGTATATTTAAAGCAATAACAGCTGAAAACTTCGCAAACCTAGAACCAGAAGCTGGAAGCCTCAGCATGAGGTAAGGCCTAAAAACCAATTGGACTGGAGGTCAGTGACACCTACCAGACCACCCACAGTAGTTAGTCTGCCACAACAGAAGGACCCATGTAGCCCACATAGGGGATATCCCTAGAGCATATACCTCTGGTGACCAGAGGGGAGTGTGCAGCTGGTATGTAGCCTACCAGCTACATACATCCTTTTTATAGGATGTCTCCTACAAAAGGCCACTTCTCTGAGGTCAGGAAATATAAACCTACCAGATACATAGAAATAAAAACAGCAATTAGGCAAAATGAGGCAACAGAGGAACATGTTTCAAATGAAGGAACAAGATAAAACCCCAGAACAACAACTAAGTGAAATGGAAATAGGCAATCTACTCAAATGAGAGTTCAAGGTAATGATCATAAAAGATCAAAGAGCTTGAGAGAAGAATGGATGAACAGAGTTAGAAGTTAGAAGTTTTTAAACAAAGAGTTAGAAAAGAAAATATAAAGAAGAACCAAACAGAGATGAATAATACAATAACTGAAATGAGAAATACACTAGAAGGAATCCACAGTAGATTAAATGATACAGAGGAATGGATCAGTGAGCTGGAAGAGAGAGTAATGGAAATCACTGAAGCCAAACAGCAAAAAGAAAAAAGAATAAAAAGAAATGAGGACAGCTTAAGAGACCTTTGGGACAACATCAAGCATAGTAACACTCGCATTGTAGGGGTCCCAGAAAGAAAAAAGAGAGGGGCAGAGAATATATTTGAAGACATAATAGCTGAAAACTTCCCTAACCTAGGGAAGGAAATAGGCATTCAGGTCCAGAAAGCACAGAGAGTCCCAAACAGAATCAAGCCAAAGAGGACCATACAAAGACACATTGTCAAAAATTGTCAAAAATTAAAGATAAAGACAGACTATTAACAGCAGCAGAGAAAAGCAACCAAGTTATATATAAGGGAACTCCCATAAGGCTATCAGCTGACTTTTCATCACAAACTCTGTACTCCAGAAGGGAGTGGCATGATATATTTAAAGTAATGAAAAGGAAAAATGTACAACCAAGAATACTCTACCCAGCAAGACTTTAAGACTTGAAGGAGAGATCAAAGTTTTACAGGCAAGATAAAGCTAAAAGAGTTCATCACTACTAAATCAGCTTTATAAGAAATATTAAAGGGACTTCTCTAGGCAAAAAAGAAAAGGACACAACTAGAAACATGAAAATTACAAAGGAAAAAGCCCATTGGTAAAGGCAAATATACAGTAAAAGGTTATAAATTAACCACATACAAAGCTAGTAGGAAAGTTAAGAGACAAAAGCAGTAAACATCATCTACACATCTGCAATAAGTAGTTAAGGGATACACAAGACAAAATGATGTCGGGAATTCCCTGGTGGTCCAGTGGTTAGGACTCTGCATGTTCACTGCCGGGGCCTGGGTTCAACCCCTGGTTGGGGAATTAAGATCCCACAAGCTGCACACAGCGCGGCCAAAAAAAAAACCAAAACAAAACAGAAAGATGTAAAATATGATGTCAAAAACATTTGTGGAGGGAGGGGAGTAAAAATGCAGGGTTGTTAAAAGGCCTTTGAGGAGAGGAACCAAGATGGCAGAGTAGAAAGACGTGCTCTCGCTCTCTCTTGTGAGAACACCAGAATCACTACTAGCTGCTGGACAATCATCGACAGGAAGACTCTGGAACTCACCAAAAAAGATACCCCACATCCAAAGACAAAGGAGAAGCCACAATGAGACGGTAGGAAGGGCACAATCAGAGTAAAATCAAATCCCATAACTGGTGGGTGGGTGACTCACAGACTGGCGAACACGTTTACCGCAGAAGTCCACCCACTGGAATGAAGGTTCTGAGCCCCACGTCAGGCTTCCCAACCTGGGGGTCCGGCAACAGGAGGAGGAATTCATAGAGAATCAGACTTTGAAGGCTAGTGGGAATTGAGTGCAGGACTTTGACAGGACTGGGGGAAACAGAGACCCCAATCTTGGAGGGCGCACACAAAATAGTGTGCGCATCGGGACCCAGGGGAAGGAGCAGTGACCCCGGGGGAGACTGAACCAGACCTACCTGCTAGTGTTGGAAGGTCTCCTGCAGAGGCGGGGTTGGCTCTGTTTCACCATGGGGACAAGGACACTGGCAGCAGAAGTTCTGGGAAGTACTCCTTGGCGTGAGCCCTCCCAGAGTCTGTCATCAGCCCCACCAAAGAGCCCAGGTAGGCTCCAGTGTGGGGTTGCCTCAGGCAAAACAACCAACAGGGAGGGAACCCAGCTCCACCCATCAACAGTCAAGTGGATTAAAATTTTACTGAGCTCTGACCCCACAGCAACAGTCAGCTCTACCCACCACCAGAGCCTCCCATCAAGCCTCTTAAGATAGCCTCAACCACCAGAGGGCAGACAGCAGAAGCAAGAAAAACTATAATCCTGCAGTTTGTGGAACAAAAACCACATTCACAGAAAGACAGACAAGATGAAAAGGCAGAGGGCTATATATCAGATGAAGGAACAAGACAAAACCCCAGAAAAACAACTAAATGAAGTGGAGATAGGCAACCTTCCAGAAAAAGAATTCAGAATAATGATAGTGAAGATGATCCAGGACCTCAGAATAAGAATGGAGACAAAGATCGAGAAGATGCAAGAAATGTTTAACAAAGACCTAGAAGAATTAAAGAACAAACAAACAGAGATGACCAATACAATAACTGAAATGAAAACTACACTAGAAGGAATCAATAGCAGAATACCTGAGGCAGAAGAACTTCCAGATAAGTGACCTGGAAGACAGAATGTTGGAATTCACTGCTGCAGAAGAGAATAAAGTAAAAAGAATGAAAAGAAATGAAGACAGCCTAAGAGACTTCTGGGACAACATTAAACGCAACAACATTCGCATTATAGGGGTCCCAGAAGGAGAAGAGAGAGAGAAAGGACCAGAGAAAATATTTGAAGAGATTATAGTCGAAAACTTCCCTAACATGGGAAAGGAAATAGCCACCCAAGTCCAGGAAGCGCAGCGAGTCCCATACAGGATAAACCCAAGGAGAAACACACCGAGACAAATAGTAATCAAATTGGCAAAAATTAAAGACAAAAAAAAATTACTGAAAGCAGCAAGGGAAAAATGACAAATAACATACAAGGGAACTCCCATAAGGTTAACAGCTGATTTCTCCGCAGAAACTCTACAAGCCAGAGGGGAGTGGCATGATATACTTAAAGTGATGAAAGGGAAGAACCTACAACCAAGATTACTCTAACCAGCAAGGATCTCATTCAGATTCCATGGAGAAATCAAAAGCTTTACAGACAAGCAAAAGCTAAAAGAATTCAGCACTACCAAACCAGCTCTGCAACAAATGCTAAAGGAACTTCTCTAAGTGGGAAACACAAGAAAAGAAAAGGACCTACAAAAACAAACCGAAAACAATTAAGAAAATAGTCATAGAAACATACATATCGATAATTACCTTAAATGTGAGTGGATTAAATGCCCCAACCAAGAGACACAGGCTTGCTGAATGGATACAAAAACAAGACCCATATATATGCTGTCTACAAGAGACCCACTTCAGACCTAGGGACGCATACAGACTGAAAGTGAGGGGGTGGAAAAAGATATTCCATGCAAATGGAAATCAAAACAAACCTGGAGTAGCTATACTTATTTCAGATAAAATAGACTTTAAAATAAAGAATGTTACAAGAGACAAGGAAGGACACTACATAATGATCAAGGGATCAACCCAAGAAGAAGATATAACAATCATAAATATATATGCACCCAACATAGGAGCACCTCAATACATAAGGCAACTGCTAACAGCTATTAAAGAGGAAATCGACAGTAACACAATAATAGTGGGGGACTTTAACACCTCACTTACACCAATGGACAGATCATCCAAAATGAAAATAAATAAGGAAACAGAAGCTTTAAATGACACAATAGACCAGATAGATTTAATTGATATTTATAGGACATTCCATCCAAAAACAGCAGATTACACTTTCTTTTCAAGTGCGCACGGAACATTCTCCAGGATAGATCACATCTTGGGTCACAAATGAAGCCTCAGTAAATTTAAGAAAATTGAAATCATATCAAGCATCTTTTCTGACCACAACGCTATGAGATTAGAAATGAATTACAGGGAAAAAAACGTAAAACACACAAACACATGGAGGCTAAACAATACGTTACTAAACAACCAAGAGATCACTGAAGAAATCAAAGAGGAAATCAAAAAATACCTAGAGACAAATGACAATGAAAACACGATGATCCAAAACCTATGGGATGCAGCAAAAGCAGTTCTAAGAGGGAAGTTTATAGCTATACAAGCCTACCTCAAGAAACAAGAAAAATCTCAAGTAAACAATCTAACCTTACAACTAAAGAAACTAGAGAAAGAAGAACAAACAAAACCCAAAGTTAGCAGAAGGAAAGAAATCATAAAGTTCAGAGCAGAAATAAATGAAATAGAAACAAAGAAAACAATAGCAAAGATCAATAAAACTAAAAGCTGGTTCTTTGAGAAGAGAAACAAAATTGATAAGCCATTAGCCAGACTCATCAAGAAAAAGAGGGAGAGGACTCAGATCAATAAAATTAGAAATGAAAAAGGAGACGTTACAACAGACACCGCGGAAATACAAAGCATCCTGAGACTACTACAAGCAACTCTATGCCAATAAAATGGACAACCTGGAAGAAATGGACAAATTCTTAGAAGTGCACAACCTGCCGAGACTGAACCAGGAAGAAATAGAAAATATGAAGAGACCAATCACAAGCACTGAATTTGAAACTGTGATTAAAAATCTTCCAACAAACAAAAGCCCAGGACCAGATGGCTTCACAAGCGAATTCTATCAAACATTTAGAGAAGAGCTAACACCTATCCTTCTCAAACTCTTCCAAAATATAGCAGAGGGAGGAACACTCCCAAACTGACTCTACGAGGCCACCATCACCCTGATACCAAAACCAGACAAAGATATCACAAAGAAAGAAAACTACAGGCCTATATCACTGATGAACATAGATGCAAAAATCCTCAACAAAATGCTAGCAAACAGAATCCGACAGCACATTAAAAGGATCATACACCATGATCAAGTGGGGTTTATTACAGGAATGCAAGGATTCTTCAATATACGCAAATCAGTCAACGTGATACACCATATTAACAAATTGAAGGAGAAAAACCGTATGATCATCTCAACAGATGCAGAGAAAGCTTTCGACAAAATTCAACACCCATTTATGATAAAAGCCCTGCAGAAAGTAGGCATAGAGGGAACTTTCCTCAACATAATAAAGGCCATATATGACAAACCCAAAGCCAACATCGTCCTCAATGGTTAAAAACTGAAAGCATTTCCTCTAAGATCAGGAACAAGACAAGGTTGCCCACTCTCACCACTATTATTCAACATAGTTTTGGGAGTTTTAGCCACAGCAATCAGAGAAGAAAAAGAAATAAAAGGAATCCAAATCGGAAAAAAAGAAGTAAAGCTGTCACTGTTTGCAGATGACATGATACTATACATAGAGAATCCTAAAGATGCTAACAGAAAACTACTAGAGCTAATCAATGAATTTGGTAAAGGAGCAGGATATAAAATTACTGCACAGAAGTCTCTTGTATTCCTATACACTAATGATGAAAAATCTGAAAGAGAAATTAAGGAAACACTCCCATTTACCATTGCAACAAAAAGAATAAAATACCTAGGAATAAACCTCCCTAAGGAGACAAAAGACCTGTATGCAGAAAACTATAAGACACTGATGAAAGAAATTAAAGATGATACAAACAGATGGAGAGATATACCATGTTCTTGGATTGGAAGAATCAACATGGTGAAAATGACGCTACTACCCAAAGCAATCTACAGATTCAATGCAATCCCTATCAAACTACCACTGGCATTTTTCACAGAACTAGAACAAAAAATTTCACAATTTGTATGGAAACACAAAAGACCCAGAATAGCCAAAGCAATCTTGAGAAAGAAAAACGGAACTGGAAGAATCAGGCTCCCTGACTTCAGACTATACAACAAAGCTACAGTAATCAAGACAGTATGGTACTGGCACAAAAACAGAAATATAGATCAATGGAACAGGATAGAAAGCCCAGAGATAAACCCATGCACATATGGTCAACTTATCTTTGATAAAGGAGGCAAGAATATACAGTGGTGAAAAGACAGCCTCTTCAATAAGTAGTGCTGGGACAACTGGACAGCTACATGTAAAAGAATGAAATTAGAACACTCCCTAACACCACACACAAAAATAAACTCAAAATGGATTAAAGACCTAAATGTAAGGCCAGACACTATCAAACTCCTAGAGGAAAACATAGGCAGAACACTCTATGACATAAATCACAGCAAGATCCTTTTTGACCCACCTCCTAGAGAAATGGAAATAAAAACAAGAATAAAGAAATGGGACCTAATGAAACTTAAAAGCTTTTGCACAGCAAAGGAAACCATAAACAAGACCAAAAGACAACCCTCAGAACGGGAGAAAATATTTGCCCATGAAGCAACTGACAAAGGATTAATCTCCAAAATTTACAAGCAGCTCATGCAGCTCAATATCAAAAAAACAAACAACCCAATCCAAAAATGGGCAGAAGGCCTAAATAGACATTTCTCCAAAGAAGATATACAGATTGCCAACAAACACATGAACGAATGCTCAACATCATTAATCGTTAGAGAAATGCAAATCAAAACTACAATGAGATACCATCTCACACCGGTCAGAATGGCCATAATAAAAAATGTACAAACAATAATTGCTGGAGAGGGTGTAGAGAAAAGGAACTCTCTTGCACTGTTGGTGGAAATGTAAATTGATACAGCCACTATGGAGAACAGTATGGAGGTTCCTCAAAAAACTAAAAATAGAACTACCATACAACCCAGCAATCCCACTACTGGGCATATACCCTGAGAAAACCATAATTCAAAAAGAGTCATGTACGAAAATGTTCATTGCAACTCTATTTACAATAGCCAGGACATGGAAGCAACCTAAGTGTCCATCATCGGATGAATGGATAAAGAAGATGTGGCACATATATACAATGGACTATTACTCAGCCATAAAAAGAAATGAAATGGAGGTATTTGTAGTGACGTGGATGGAGTTAGAGTCTGTCATACAGAGTGAAGTAAGTCAGAAAGAGTAAAACAAATACCGTATGCTAACACATATATATGGAATCTAAAAAAAAAATGGTCATGAAGAACCTAGGGGCAAGACGGCAATAAAAACACAGACCTACTAGAGAATGGACTTGAGGATACGGGGAGGGGGAGGGGTAAGCTGGGACAAAGTGAGAGAGTGGCATGGACATATATACACTACCAAATGTAAAATAGATAGCTAGTGGGAAGCAGCTGCATAGCACAGGGAGATCAGCTCGGTGCTCTGTGACCAGCTAGAGGGGTGGGATAGGGAGGGTGGGAGGGAGGGAGACGCAAGAGGGAAGAGATATGGGGACATATGTATATGTATAACTGATTCACTTTGTTATAAAGCAGAAACTAACACACCATTTTAAAGTAAGTATACTCCAATAAAGATGTTTAAAAAAAAATACCAATGTCATTTTTCATAGAACTAGAACAAATAATTCTAAAATTTGTACAGAAACAAAAAAGACTCCTAATAGCCAAAGCAATCTTGAGAAAGAAGAATAGAGTGGAGGAATCATGCTCCTTGACTTCAGACCATACTACAAACCTTCAAAAATTAAAATAGTATGCTACTGGCACAAAACCACATGAATCAATGGAACAGAATAAAGAGTCCAGAAATAAACCCACACAGCTATAGTTAATTGATCTAAGACAAAGGAGGCAATAATACATAATGGGGAAAAGACAGTCTCTTCAATAAGTAGTCTTGGTAAAATAGGACAGCTACATGTAAAAGAAAGAAATTAGAACATTTTCTCACACCATATAAAAAAATATATTCAAGAGGGATTGAAGACCTAAATGTAAGACCAGACACCATGAAACTCCTAGAAGAGAACATAGGCAAAACACTCTTTGACATAAATCGTAGCAGTATTTTTTCAATCTGTCTCCTAAGGCAAAAGAAATAAAAGCCAAAATGAACAAATGGAACCTAATTAAACTTAGAAGCTTTTGCACAGCAAAGGAAATCACCAAAAATACAACCTACTGAATGGGAGAAAATACTTTCAAATGATATGATCAATAAGGGGTTAACATCCAAAATATATAAACAGTCATACAACTCCCTAACAAAAAAACAACCCAGTAAAAAAATGTGTAAAATAGACATTTTTCCAAGGAAGACATACAGATGGCCAAGAAGCACATGAAAAGATATTCAGCATCACTAATCAGAGAAATGTCAATCAAAACCACAATGAGATCATCTCACACTTGTCAGAATGGCCATCATCAAATGGACCACAAATAACAAATGTTGGTGAGGATGTGGAGAAAAGGGAACCCTAGTACAGTGTTTGTGGGAATGCAAATTTGTGCAGCCACTATGGAAAACATTATGATGGTTCCTCAAAAAAACAAAAATAGAAACTACCAGGAAGATCAATCAAGAAGGCAAAGTAGGAAGATGTGGAACTCACCTCCCCCCACGAGCACATCAAAAATACATCTGTGTGTGGAAAAATTCTCACTGAAAACTAACTAGAAACTGGCCAAGAGACCAAGGCTGTAAGAGCCACACAATCAGGTACAAAGGGAAGAGAAATGATCAGGTCAGAACCTGTGCCCCTGGGAGGGGACTCAGAGCAAAGTGAGATTACACAGGAGGAGATCCACCATGGGGAGTGAGTGGTTTGAACCACATATTGGGCACCCCAGTCTTGGGGTGAAGCTGTTCTGCCTGGCCTGAAACCTTGAGGGTGGTAGAAGGTAATAATACTGAGTGCTGTCTGCTCTGGCTCCAAAGGGCCAGAGTGAAGCCACAGGCCCACCCCAGGGAAGAGGCATGAGCCCAGATCCCTTGGGGCTATGTGCTGCTGGGGTGGATCTTGTTTCTGGCCCACAGGGATGCCCTGCTGGGCCTGTAGCCAGGTCAATGCCTCAACTGGCCTGAGCAAGGTGACTGGGCAGGACTGGCTGCAGGCCTGGAGAGGGGTGGGGGGAGGTGAGGCTAGGGTACCACTACTCCTGCAGCCACGCAGGCTCTGCAGCCACCACTCCAGCTGGTAGACGTCCTCTGTGGCCTGGTTGAGTCAGTCAAACTGGCAAGTAGGGCCTCAAACATGGCTTGGAGGCAGGAGGGCTCAGGCTCGGGCTCCCCTCAGGGTCCCGGCTGGCCCAGGCTCATGTTCAGCCCATCCAGCTGGCTGGAGTTGGTGGAGGTTGAGAGAGGCCCTCTACTGGGTGGGAAGATGAGCCCACCTTGACTGGTTGGAGAGCTGGTGAAACTAACAGGAGGGCTGTGGGAAACCCAAACTCCACTCAAGAGGAACATATGCATGTTTGCTTGCTCCTGAGGCAGGGCAGAGAGGCCAGGTTGAAAACTGCTGGAGTGGCTGCCCAATTCCCTGCGACCGGCCCTGTGTGTGCACCCCAGCCTGAGTCCAGTGAAATCTTTAGCCCAACTTATTAAGTCACAGCTCCACACTGGAGCAAGAGCCATCACAACAAAGGAAAGAGCTAGGCCATAAGATGCAGAGGCCACTCAGACCCATAGCAGCATCTGAGTAGGGCGGTGGCCGCCATTACTGGTGCTTTCACAGGTAGTGTATCAGAAGCATTCCTGATCTCTGATGGCAGGTGGACCACCACAGGCCGTGCATCAACACATGCTGAGTTCACATGGGCCCTGCCTGCCCTGCAGTGCAGCTCCACACCAGGGTGGGGGTGGCAGATGCCGCGGGGAGAGATCAGACGTGAGGGACGAAAGAGACTCAGACCTGAGCATTGTCTGAGCAGGGTTGAGGAAGCTATTACTGGTGCTTGTTCAGGCAGCACACCAAAAGCAGCTTGGACCACTGTCTGTGGACAGACCACCACACCCCATACCCTGTCACAAACTGAGAGCCCTTATGGGGCCCTCTTGCTCTAGCACTGCTCCTGTCAGGGCCAAGGGTGCTGGTGCTGGCATGGAAGAGAGCTCATATTTAAAAGGAGCAGAGCCAGCTTAGATATGACCCTCAGGGTTTTTGCTCCAATAATTTGGGACCAGGGCCTGGACCTGCCTCCGACAGGTGATGGACCCTGAGCAGAGGGGAATCCCTGCCTCACACCTGGATCTGGCCTTAGTGCCCCTCCATCTCCAGCCCCACCTCCTACCAAGGTTATAGCTGCCAGCACAGCCTGAGGTAAGATGTGACTAGTGCTCATGTCAAATCCAGCTCTCCTACCAAAGCCACTGGGCACAGGCAGATTGTATAGGGCTACTTCCACATAAGGATACCACTTCAAGACTGCAATATTTAACTGTTTCACCTAAATTCATAGAGACAGAGAAAGTTAAACAAAATGAGAAAACAGAGAAACTACTCTCAATTGAAAGAATGAGAGAAAATCCCTGAAAACATAATGAAACAGAAACAATTTACCAGATAAAGAGTTTAAAGCATTAGTAATAAGGATGCTAACTGAATTAGATGAACACAGTGAGAATTTTAACAAGGAACCAGGAAATATTAAAAAGAACCCATCAGAACTGAGGAATACAATAACTGAAATGAAAAACACACTAGAAGGAATTGATAGCAGACCAAGGGATAAGGAAGAATGCATAAGTGACCTGGAAGATAGAATGGAAATCATCCAATCAGAACAGCAAAAAGGAAAAAAAAATAGTTTAAGAGATCTCTGGGATAACATCAAGCATCCCAACATTCCCATTATAGGGGTCCCTGAAGGGGAAGAGAGAAAGGGGTTGACAAAGTATTTGAGATATGGCTAAAATCTTCACAAACCTGAAAAAATATATCCAAGTACAGGAAGCACAGAGGGTCCCAAACAAGATGAATCCAAACAGACCCACATCAAAACATATCATAATTAAAACAGCAATGGTTAGAGAATTCTAAAAGTAGCAAGAGAAAAACCAAAGTCATGTGCAAGGGAACCTCCTAAGGCTATCAGCTGATTTCTCTGTAGAAGCTTTGCAGGCCAGAAGGGAGTGGCGTGATATATTCAAAGTGCTGAAAGGGAAAAATCTGTAACCCAGGATACTCTACCCAGCAAGATCATCATTTAGAATTGAAGGAGAGATAAAGAACTTCTCAGACAAACAAAACTAAGAATTCATCAATACTAAACCTACACTAAAAATATGTTAAATGGTCTTCTTTAAGTGGAAAAGAAAAGGCTATAACAAGAAGTAAGAATCTATAGGAAGGAAAAATTCTATTAGGAAAGGCAAATATATAGTAAGGGCTGAGGATCAACCACTCAAATTAGCTAGTATGAAGATTAAAAGACAAAAAATTATAAAAGCAACTATAACTGCAACAAACAGTGAAGGGATAAACATGAAGATATAAATTATGACATCAAAACACAAAATGTGAAGGAGGGGAGTAAAAAAAATGTAGATATTTTAGAATGTGTTTGAAATTAAATATTTAATTACTTTAAATGTCAATGGACTAAATGCTCCAGAAAACATGGGGTGGCTGATTGGATGAAAAAACAAGACCCATCCATATGCTACTTACAAGACACTTACTTCAGAGCTAAAGACACATACAGGCTGAAAGTGAGGGGATGCAAAAAGATATTTCACGCAAACAGAAATAAGAAACAGGTATAGTAACACTCATATCAGACAAAATAGCCCTTAAAACAAAGTCTGTAACAAAAGACAAAAAGGGCATTATATAATGACAAAGGGATCAATACGAGAATCAATACAAGGAGAGGATATTATACTCATCAACATATATGCATCCAATAGAGGAACACCTAAATATATAAAGCAAACATTAACAGACATAAAGGGAGAAATTGACAATAATACAATAATAGTAAGGGACTTTAATATCTCACTTACATCAATGGAGAGATCATCTAGAAAAAAAAAATCAGTAAGGAATGGTCTTAAATGACAAAATAGACCAGTTAAACTTAATAGATATCTACAGGACCTTCCATCCCAAACACAGTAGAATACACATTCTTTAAGTGCAAACAGGACATTCTCCAGGATAGATGACATGCTAGGCCATGAAACTATTCTTGACAAATTTGAGAACATAGAAATTATATCAAGCATTTTTTTGACAGCAGTGGTATGAAACTATAAGTCAGTTACAGAAAGAAAAATGGGAAAGCACAAACGTGGATACTAACAACATTCTACTAAAAAACCAATGGATCAATGATGAAATCAAAGAGGAAATCCAAAAACACCTTGAGACAAATGAAAATGGAAACACAACTTTCCAAAATCTATGCAGCAAAAGCATTTCTAGGAGGGAAGTTTATAGAAATACAGGCCTACCTCAAGAAACAAGAAAAATTTCAAATACACAATCTAAATCTACCATCTAACAAAATTAGAAAAAGAACAAATGAAGCCCAAAGTCAGCAGAAGGAAAGAAATAAGATCAGAGAGGAACTAAATTAAATAGAGACTAAAGAAACAACAGAAAATGATCAATGAAATTAAGAGCTGTTTTTTGGAAAAGATAAACAAAATTGATAAACTTTAGCCAGGCTCATCAAGAAGAAAAGAGAGAGGACCAAATAAACAAAATAAGAAATGATAGAGGAGAAACAATCACCAATACCACAGAGATACAAAAGAATCATAAGAGAATGCTATTCACAGTTATATGCCAACAATTCAAACAACTTAGAAGGAATGGGCAAATTTCTAGAAACATAAAACCTGCCAAGACTGAATCAGAAAGACAGTTTGAACTGACAAATCACTAGTAGTGAAATTGAATTTGTAGTTAAAAAAAAAAAACTCCAGCAGAAAAACAAAAAAAGTCCAGGACTGGATAGCTCGACAGTGGAACTGTATCAAAGTAGAGCTAATACTATCCTTCTCAAACTATTCAAAAAATTGAAGAGGACAGACACTCCCAAATTCATTCTACAAGGCCACCATTACCCCAATATCCAAACCAAACAAAGGCACTAATTAAAAAAAAAAAAAAAAAGAAAGAAAAGAAAATCACAGGCCAATATCTTTGATGAATATAGATGCAAACATCCTCAAAATATCAGCAAACTGATTTTATATATATATATATATATATATATATACACACATGCACACACACACACTATATATATATATATATATATATATATATATATATATATATATACAAAAAAGGGATCATACATCTTGATTAAGTGGGATTTATTTCAGGGATGCAGGGATGATTCAATATTCACAAAAATCAACATGATACATCACAATAACAAAAAGGACAAAAATCACATGATCATTACAATGGATGCAGAAAAAGCATTTGACAAAATGCAATATCCATTCATGATAAAAACCCTCAAAAATGGTGTAGAGGGAATATATATTGACACGATAAAGGCCATTTATGGCAAACGCACAGCTAACATCATACTCAACAGTGAAAAGCTGAAAGCCTTTCCTCTAAAATCAAGAACAAGACAAAAATGCCCACTCTTGCAACTTCTATTTAACATAGTATTGGAAGTCCAAGCCACAGCAATCAGACAAGAAATAAAAGGCATCCAAATTGGAAGGGAAGAAGTAAAACTGTCACACTTGTGAATAACATGTTAATATAAAAACCCTAAAGTCTCCACCAAAAAATTATTAGAACGAATAAGTAAATTCCGTAAAGTTGCAGGATACAAGATTAATATACATAAATCTCTTGCTTTTCTATGAACTAATAATGAACTATCAGAAAGAGAAAGCAAAAAAAAAAACCCAATAACTTTTAAAATTGAATAAAAAAAAAAAACCTAGGAATAAACTTAGGAGGTGAGACAACTATACTCTTAAAACTACAAAACATTGATGAAGGAAATTGATAATAAAAAGGGAAAGATATCCCATGTTCTTGGACTGGAAGAATCAATATTATTAAAATGGCCATACCACCCAATGCAACCTATGGATTTAATGCAATCCCTATCAAAATACCCAGGACATTTTTCACAGAACTAGAATAAATAATCCTAAAATTTATATGGAACAACAAAAGACCCCAAATATCCAAAGCAATCTTGAGAAAAAAAGAACAAAGCTGGCAGTATCATGCTCCCTGACTTCAGACCATACTACAAAGTTACAGTGATCAAAACACCATGGTACTGACACAAAACCAGAAACATAGATCCATGGAACAGAATAGAGAGCCCAGAAATAAACCCACACACTTACGGTCAATCAATCTACAACAAAGGAGGCAAGAACATACAATACAGAAAAGACAGTCACTTTTAAAAGTGGTGCTGAGAAAACTGGATAGCTACATGTAAAAGAATGAGCTTAGAGCATTTCCTCACACCAATACAAAAATATACTCAAAATTGATTAAAGACCTAAATGTAAGACCCGAAACCCTAAAACTTCTAGAAGAAAACATAGGCAGAGCACTCTTTGACATAAATTTAAGCAATATTTGTTGTCGTCTCCTAAGGCAAAGGAAATAAGAGCAAAAATGAACAAATGGAAACTAATTAAACTTAAAAGCTTTTATTCAGCAAAGGAAACCTTTGACAAAATGAACCACCTGCTGAATGGGAGAAAGTACTTGCAAATGATATGACAAATAAGGAGTCAATATCCAAAGTATATAAACAGGTCACATAATTCATCAAAAAAAAAAAACTCAATTAAAAAACGGGAAGACCTGAATAGACATTTTTTCAAAGAAGACATTCAAATGGCCAATAGGCACATGAAAGATATTCAACATCACTAATCATGGAAATGCAAATCAAAACCACAATGAGAGATCACCTCACATCTGTCACAATGGCTATCATCAAAAAGTCTACAAATAACAAATCCTGGAAATGGTGTGGAGAAAAGGGAACCCTCCTACACTATTGGTGGGAATGTAAATTGGTGCAGCCACTATGGAGAACAGTGCAGAGGTTCCTCAAAAAACAAAAAATAGAACTACTATCTGATCTAAGCAATTCCACTCCTGGTTATGTATCAAAAAAAAAAAAAAAAAAGCCCTTGAAAACACTCATTCAAAAAGATACATGCACCCCAATGTTCATAGCAGAATATTTACCATAGCCAAGATATAGAGCCAACTCAAGTACCAATTGATAGATGAATGGATAAAGATGTGTTTTATATATATATATATATACACAATGGAGTATTAGTCATAAAAATGAAATTCTGCCATTTGCAACAACGTGGATGAACTTACAGAGTATTATGCTTACTGAAATAAGTCAGAGAAAGACAAATACTGTATGCTATCACTTACATGTGGAATCTAAAAATAAAACAAACAAATATATATGGGAAAATAGAAACAGACTCAGATATAGGGAACAAATTAGTGGTTACCAATGGGGAGAGGGAGGGGGAATGGAAAAGATAGGAGTAGGGGATTAAGAGGTACAAAATACTATGTATAATATAAGCTACAAGCATATATAGTACAGCACAGGGAATACAGCCAATATTTTATGATTATTTTAAATTGAATATAATCTATAAAAATTTTGAATTACTATGTTGTACACCTGAAAATAATATAATACTGTATATCAACTATACCTTATTAAAAAATAATTTTGATATTGTAAACCCTTGAAAGTGTCTCAGGCACTCCCCAAAAGTCCTTGGACAAGATATTGAGAACCACTGCGGAGGACAAAAGAGACTGGAGTCCCAATATAACTGCATGGGACAGAATCCTCTAGCCCCGACACCCCAGACCACCCACCAACATAAACCTTCATGTGAATGATAAATAAATCTTCTATCTTCAGTTAGCCACTGTACTTTGATCTCCATTTATGCAGTCAGACCAACAACCTAAGACAATCATTTGACTAGCAGGGTTGTTTTTCTTAAAGCAATTAAGAATGAAGTGATATTTCTCGTACAAAGTGTGAACTAAAAGTGAAAAATAAACTGTAGATTCAGAAAGCCTCCACTATCAAAATAAATGGAAGGAAGTGCCTCTCCTTACGGAAGTTAGGAATGTTTCCAAGCTTTAAGATCTGAAGTGTGCCTGTTTCATTTTGTCTGGTCCACTTTGCTCACTTAGGATACTTGGTGACCCCAGTAGGTAAATGAGTCAGTGGAGAGCCAATGGAAGGTTTTTGGTAGGGAAGTGATGTGATCAGAGCAATGTTTCAGAAAGAGAAATCGGACAGCCCTGGGCAAGTGGATTGGAAGAAGAGAGGCTAGCAATGGGAGAGCTGGGCAGACGTAAGGTTCCATAAGATTTTAGGAGAATAATGAGTCTGGATTAGGTCAGTGGAGAGGAGGAGGAGCAGAGTGGATTGAGCGTATTAATGCCTGGATCACAGTTCCTACACTGTAATAGTTACAGAGAACCATGGCACAGAGCACAGCCCAACTCTGCACCCAGAATATTCCTTAGGATGGCTTGTTTTCAGAGCCCTGCCTGCTGGTCTGGACCATGTCAGAACATTAAGGATCCCTTTAAGTCTTTCCCGAAGCTGCCTAAAGCTGATCCCATGTTTCCTTCCCCAGAGCCGAATTATCCCACTCTCCACCTCCACACGCTGATGGATCTGAAACAGACAGCACACGTGGCCACATCTCACCTCTTAGTAGGTGGCAGCGGTAAAAGAGTTGCCACCTCGGGCTGCTTGCCTTATAATCCCACCAAAAGTCCCTGCCTCCCAGCCCTGGGAAGGGAACAAGGGGGTCACTGCCCTGGGTTGTGGCCCTTACCTGTGTTCAGGATATCCTTGATGGTTCTTTGAATTTATCATAGTCCTCCTTCCTGCAATCTGGAATGAAATATTAGTGTGCTCAGCAATAGAAAGGATAATAGCCAACACGTACAGATTGTTTACAATGTGCCAGGTACACCTTTAAGTGCTTTATATACACGAAGTTGTTTAATCCTCAAAACAACCATTGAAGACAGGTAGTAGTATCATCCCCATACAGATGATGGAACTTAAGCACAGGATATTGAATAACTTGCTGATATCGTATATCCAGTAACTGAAGGAGCTTGGATTTAAGCCAGGTCATCTGTCTCCAAAACCCTGCAGTCTTAACCATGACATTCGACCATCTCAAATATGGTGCCCAGGGTTCAAGCCTGGGTTCTGGAGGATAGCCATTCCCAAGAATGTGAGAAAAAGAGAAGGCAGGGAGGGCTTGATATTATATTCACAGCATCTAATACCCAAACAAACAGAACTGGAGAAAAATCAGTTTGATTCTCTTTCTGTGCCTTTACAACACATGCCCAAATTCATCGGATCTCTTGTGTCAGAAATAGAATGGAATCAAATATAAGTCTAAAGTGAGGGGTCTGGAGTGCTGGACTATTGGTTTTAAATCCAATCAGGAGCTTTCATTTATAACTTGCTGAAAAGCAGGGAGAAGTGTTCCTGGTTCCAGGTTGCTACTGGGCTTCTAATCACCCACTCAGAAAGGAATCTCTCACCAGGGCCAACGCCGTGGTGCATTCACAGCCTTACTTGTGTGTTCTAAGGAAGATGGCAAAGCCCTCTACTCTCTCTTCACCAGGGAGCTGCCTGATTCAAGGCCAGGGTCCTTGAATCTCCAGGTTTTATCAGTAGATGAGATAGTTAGGCACAGTTGGTCAAAGGCCATCCATGTGTTTTTCTTCCAGAATGATTCTGAGTTTTTATTTGTGGAATCCATGTTTATGCCTTTGGCAGCCAGGCCAGTTTTCTACATATTTAAAATACCAACTCAAACCTTACCAGCACTGATACCTTTTCGTCCTGCAATAGGCAGAATCTCCTTCCTGGGCTCTTCACAGTACCTTGACCATACTTTACTTTAGCACTTACTAAATCCCATTATTATTAATTGCTTAAATCACTGTTATTCCACCAGATTATGAGCCTCTCTAAGACAAGTGTTACCAAACCAGGTTTGTTTTGCTTGATGAACAGCAAGCCAACACTCTGATACCGAGGTTTGCAAGCGAAGAGAGGGTTTATTCACAAGGCAGCCAAGTGAGGAGACAGGAAAATAAACCTCTAATCAGCCTACCCCTAGGAAGGGGCTCGGGGTATTTATGGGGTAAAGAATACAGAAGCAGGGCGGTGTGAGGCATGGGGAGCATGGCAGAAGGTGACTGGAAAAAGTTGTGGTAATAGTCACTCTGTGCACGTGTAACTAGGCTATGGGCCTCTGCACATTCTGAAAGGTGGAGTTTTGGGCCCTTTGATGTCAAAAGGTCATCGAGCTCAAACACTCATGCATGCCCAGTTGGAGGGTCGGTGTTGATATAGCCCTGATATCTATACAAAAAATTGATACTAAAATAAGCACCAGGATTCCAAAAATGCATCAATGGGATATGCAGAATAATCACATTTTTAACCAGCTCAGCTTAATCTAGACACAGCTGACTCCAAGTTCCTGCAAAATAACTCAGGCAAACATCTTATTGTTTAGGCTATGTGCCACTTGGAGGACAGGCAAATCTTAAAACGACTTTGATTAGTGAAGGCAGGTGAAATGGATTTGACTAATTACCACCCACGGTTTCACAAGGACTGTGCCCCATCCATCTTCTGTACTGAGCACAGGGGCCTTACACATAGTAGGTCCTGTGGTTGATGAAAGAAAAACAAAAGAATGGAAAGTGAGAATGAGAGGCAGATAATGGTGTTAACACCTTTATACGATTCAAGATGTCCTGAGAACAACCCTCCTGTCCCCGAGAAATCTTCTTCCTGGCCCTGCTTCTGTGACATTCTACTACAATCAAGAAGTTTTGAAAATACAAGTAGCACTGGGAAAATAATTCTTCCTCAACCTATAGCTATTAATATAGGATGGAATGATTTTTAAAAGGTGCTTTGCAGGGTAGAAAGAGACTGGGAAAGATTGGGCTGTGATGTTGCCCACGATGGGTTGTGTCAGGCAGAGGGAAAAAGCCAGAGACAGTAAATGTCTTGGTAGGTAGAGGAGAGAAGGGTAAAGGAAGGAGACGAGAGGATTTAAGGCAAATTTCCTTACATCATAATTGTCTCTAGAACCAGCCCAGAAGGGAAAAACATATGATTATTCTGCATATCTCATTGATGCATTTTTGGAATCCTGGTGCTTATTTTAGTATCAATTTTTTGTGTAGATATCAGGGTTAGACCAACTAGTCTAATTCTCTTGGAAATGTGGCACCCAATGAACCAAACTGCTGAAGTGTATAATTCAGTGCTTTCAAGGCCAAAGCAAATGCTCCACATTTAGCCTTCTTTTTTCTGAATAAACTAACTAATCAATCCACTGGATGGACCCACATTTCCTTTTCACAGCCAAATCCCAAATAATATGATGATTTTTCAGTTCCCAATGGCAGTTTAGTCTGGACCTGGTTGTGCTATATGACTTGGTGGCTTAGTGGGCACTTCGAGACCTCCATAACTGCAGAGACCTGGAAAAACACAGCACATTGAGCTGCTCTGTGCTGTGGACGGGAGGCTCATTTCTGCAGGACTGCAGACTTCCCACTCCTTATCCACCACCTCCCTTCCACTGTTGTTTGCTTCTCCCCTCCCCTGTTGCTTACCTTCAGGGTCATTTACTCTTCCAAAGCCACCTGCTCCTCCTTGCCTTTGAGTTTCTAGGTGCCAGCTCTCTAAGATTTGACCTCGGGACCTGCCAAATCAGAGCTGGGATGGCTTTTCCCATCTGCAGCAAAAGCCATTTCAAAAAGCAGACAGAGCGCTGGGCTTCTCATATCTTCCTTGCTGGATGTGTTTGTGGCTGCAAAAACCAATTACTGAAGCTCAGCTGTAAGAAATGAAATGTATTTAGTCACAGGTAAAGTTCATGAACACGGTATTAGCTGCAGAATGTGTGTGGTGGCATCTTTTACAAATGAATGCATATCCTCAATCCTGCTCCTTTTACAAATAAGCCATCTCCAGAGCGATGTTGATGGCAAAAACAGAAGTAAGTCTAATGGCCTGGCAGCCGCAAAGCTGCTCAGAATAATGAGCCATGGCACACAGCACTTTATCTTCATCTGGTTTTTCCCTCTGCTTGTTTATAGCATCTGAAACGCCCATATTCCCTTGTGATCAAACAGGCTTATAGCCTTGCAGGACAAACTCTCCCCTCTACACTTTCTGGGTTAATATCTGAAGCTGTTGCACCAAGAGGAATTGTTGCATAGAGAGAACACAGAAAGCAAATGAGGGCACATTTGGATACCATTTAGACTTTCCCGGCACCAGTCCTGAGAATGACTGTATACTCTCTTCCAATTGCCCCAGAATGATTTGGAAAACCAAGGACCAAATCATCAGATTTAGTTGGCCTGTTTACACTAGATACAAACTTTGGTGAAAATACATTTTTTATTGAGAAAGCAACTTGATTTGATAATTTGTGCTTCCATAGAGAAGCTACACCTGGTAGACCACTCAATATCAACTGTTATTCTAGGTGAAAAGGGAAAGCTTTTTAAAACCAGATCTAAAAGGACCTTGAAGAGGCCTTGAGAAGTCGGACTTTTCAGGCTGTTGGCTTATTGTTCAAACCATACAAGAGGTATCTGTATGGGTCACTTAGATCCTTGATTGAGCCATGGCCTCTGCTAGTGGTCGTTCTCCTTGGTTTGCCTCCCAACAGAAGGCATGCTGACTTACCAGGTTGAGTGCTGGTTTCCACTGCCAGCTCTCTTATCCGTACTGCTGGATAGTACTAGGTTAATCCTACAATATTATCTAACTGCTTTTAACTCTCCTTTGTTCTTTACTTTCTACTTGGAGCCACTATGAGGTAAAAAAAGGAAAAAAAGTCTGAAGGAAGCTTCAACTTGAAAACAGAGTTTGTTATGAAACTTTGCAAATGCTTGCAGAGACCTTCATCCACTCAGCTCTTCTCACTTTTGGCCAATGCCTCAGTGCTTCCTTTACTGGGAGGAAAAAAGTCTACAGTTGTGTGTTTTCTTGTTTACCCTCTGGTCTGTTCAAAATTCCATCTGCATATGAATACCCTGCTCTTTTTCATGATCTCAGGTGGTGTCTAACCTTTCTTTCCCAGGCTAATTAGTCAACTTGAGTTCTTAAATCCATACTCTCCTTTTCCTTGGTGCCTTTGCTCCACTACCTTTCCTCTTCCCTGGTATCTTCAGTTTCTACTCCTGCCTTGGCTCCCCTTCCTAACTGCCTGCAGATATGCACACACCTGTGCCTGGGAAGATTTCCCAAGCTATCCTGCTACTTTACTTCTGCTTTTCCCTACCAAGACTCTTGACCAAATGCCACCCAGCTTCCACCTCCAGTAATAGTAATACTAATAAAGAAATGATGTTACCGAACCAGGTTCATATTGCCTGATGCACAGCAAGCCAAAATGCTAAGACACCGAGGTTTGCAGCAGAGCGGGTATATTCACAAGGCAAAACAAGCAAGGAGATGTAGGATAAGTCTCAGCTCTGCCTCCCGGAAAACAAGGGGTATGGGGTATTTATGGGATAAAGAATAAAGAATCAGGGTGGTCTGAGGCGAGGGGAAGGGCGATTGGGAAAAGGTGCAGTAATCACCATTCTGCACAGGCTTAACTATGCTGCAAGGCTCCGCCTGTTCAAAAAATGGAGGCACTTAGCACGCTCTGAGGGTGGAGTTTTCGGCCCTCTGACGTCAAAAGATCACTGAGCGGACACTCGCGCATGCCCAACTGGAGGCTCCGTGGTCCTATCCAGTCTTAAGCAGCTCAGCTGGAACTAGACTCAGCTGACTCCAAGCTGCCGGAAAACAACTTGGATAAACTTTTTTTTTTTTTTAACATCTTTATTGGAGTCTAATTGCTTTACAATGGTGTGTTAGTTTCTGCTATTGGGCAAACATCTTATTGTTTAGGCTACTTGCCACTTGGAGGACAAGTCTTTTGTAGATGACCTTGATTAGCGAAGGCAGGTAAAATGAATTTGACTAATGATTACCCACGGTTTCAATGATAAATAACATTTGAGTGCCTACTCTGTGCCTATACTGTCTTAGAACTGTATACACATTGTCCTTTAGCCTCACAAAAACCTTATGAGTTAGCTACTATTATTACCATTATTATCTCCATTTTAAAGATGGGGAGATGGAGGCATAAAGGAGTTAAGCATCTTGCACAAGATCACACAGCAAGCTTGGAGCAGAGATGGGACTGAAATCCAGGTAGTCGGCTCTCAGGGCCCACAGTTTACATCACTATCTTGTACTTTCTTCTCTCTTGTTCTGCAGACAGCCCTCCCAGCATTCTGAACCCATATGCAAGAAGTGCACTGACCTCATAAGAGTTGAACCCACTGACATTATCAATTTCTTGTTCTCATCAACCTTTCTGCAGTATCTGATGTGGTTGATCTTCTGTTCCCATCTTCTTTTTGACCCTCTCCTCTCGTTTGGCTCTCATAGCACCATACTGTTATATTTCTTATCCATTCTCTCTGACCTTTCTTTCTCTGTCCTCTTCACTAACTCTATTTTCTGCCCTTAATATATATGAGCATGCCTGAGACATTGCCACTCTTAATATAAAGTCTCTCACCCCATGCCTTCAACTGTATCCACTGCCACTGAATCTTAGTTCTATAGCTTTAGCTCCACTGTCCCTCCTGGCACCAGGCTTGGATTTCCAACTGAATGGTGAACTTTCCCACTAGATTATATCACCTTCACTTCAAATGCACTATGTTAATATAAGTGAATCATATTTTCTCCAAATTACTAAAGCATTGTTCTTCTCTGCCCTCCACCTCTGCTTTTGTTCAATGGTGCTATTACTCATCTAGTCACTGGGCTTGAAATGTGGATGTCATCCCTGAAGACTCCCTCCTTGTCACCATTTAGCATTATCTACTCAAAATTAAGTCTTTTCAGTTCTTACTTTCATGATGCTCACAACTTTCTCTTCTATTCTATTGTCTTTCCAATGCCAGCACCCTAGAAGATGTCCTTATTAGCTAATGCTTGGCCTACAGTTTTAGCCAGTCTCTGACCTTCTTCCCTCTCTTGCTGACCCCAATCTATATGGCTGGCTGCCAAACTGTCATCAATCCAAAACACTACTTCCATCACATTATAACCCTGCTCATAAATCTAAAGAGGATTCCTATGAGAAAGTCCCAAACTTATTAGCCTGGCATTTAATGCCCTCTCTAAGCTGAACACAGTTTGTCTTTCCAGCTTTCTGCCCTCTACTCCAAGTGGGCTCTGCCTATATCCAAACATATTCAGCACACTCTTGTGTCCACACCATGGCTCTCCCTTCCTGGGATGCTGCCCTTGCTCTTCTCCACAGACTACTAACCTTTCAGGATCCAGCTTTAGTTCTTGTTTCTTCAATCAATACGTTACGACCACATTCTCCTAGAAATGAGCTCCTTCCTCTGAATTCTATAGTAATGATCATCTATGCTATCAATGTAGCACTAAGCATTTCCTGCCTATATTTTCATGTGATATGCATTTCCTCCCCAACTCTTTTTTTCAAACACATTTTGCAGTTGTTAGAGTCTGGGTACTATATTAGGTGTTTTAAAGTCACCGTATTTTAATAATATATTGAGAAGTAGGTATTTTATCTGTACTTTACAGATAAGGAAACTGAGTCTCTGAGAAGTTAAGTAAATTGGCTAAGGAAGCAGCTAACACAAATCTAAGCAGGGATTTTAACCAGGGAATGTGACTCTGGAGCCCATTCTGTTTCCGTTGTACCACATCATGTCCTTTCAACTGCCTTGAGGGCAATGATCCTATTTTATATCTCTCTGTATACTCCATGGTTCCTAGCACAGCTCTTGAACATACCGCTCAAAAATGTTGCTGTGTGAAAGATGGTGCTGCCAAAAAATTAAAATTTCTTAACATAAAAAGCCCAGGTCCGGGCTTCCCTCGTGGCGCACTGATTGAGAGTCTGCCTGCCAATGCAGGGGACACGGGTTCGAGCCCTGGTCTGGGAAGATCCCACATGCCGCGGAGCAGCCGGGCCCGTGAGCCACAACTACTGAGCCTGCGCGTCTGGAGCCTGTGCTCCGCAACAAGAGAGGCCGCGATAGTGACAGGCCCACGCACCGTGATGAAGAGTGGCCCCCGCTTGCCGCAACTAGAGAACGCCCTCGCACAGAAACGAAGACCCAACACAGCCATAAATAAATAAATTTTAAAATTCTAAAAAAAAAGCCCAGGTCCTCCGTAGGAGCCCACTGTCAACATGGGAAAGGAGGGGCGTCAGTCTGCCATAACAGCCTCATTGTCAGTGGGGTGTAGCTGCAGCCACAGTGGGTTCTGTGAACTCTGTGGGCATGAACATGCAGAGGTGGGGCTGAAATATGAGCCAGTTACTGGCAATCCACTGTGGGCCTGGGGAGGTAGCCCTGTTGGGTTCTCACTCTGGTGGATTTTGGGACCAGGACTGTGTACATATTCCTGAGTTGATTATCTGTGGGTTCAGGGGACGCAGCTCCCAAGGGTTTATGTGCTGATGGTTTTATGAGTGTGCATGTGTACCTAAGAGACTTCTGAGCCAATGACTGGAGTCCACAACTGGAGGTGGCTCCCGAGGACAGCACCAGCAACAGTGATCTTTGTGGGTGCACACACCAGGTGGCAGGTGGCAGGTGGCATCACAGAGTCAGACGTCCTGGCGGACATCTCCTGGGGAAGAACACACACAGTGGTTCCTTTCCCAGCGAGAATGCTCTAGTTCTGCCTACCTCATGATGCAGCTTAGAACCAGACTTGGGTGCTTCTACTCCAACAGCTGGAGAGCAGACCCTGACCCTAACAGGGCTGTGACAACCACAGAGCAGAGAGGAGGCCCTGCCCAACATCCAGTGCAGGCTTTGGTCACTACAACACCAAACACACCCCCTATCAAGGGGACAAGGGCCAGCACACACTGAGGAAAGACGTGGCAAGAATCCATACCAAAAACAGCCCTCGCACCAAAAATATTGGACTCAAGCAGGCTACACAGGGACAGTCCAATATAAAAAGCAGCCTTTCAAAATCACGGTTGATAGCTGCTTCTGCTAGATTTATAGAGTCAGAGAAATATAAGAAAAATGAAAAAGCAAAGGAACTATTCCCAATTAAAAGAACAAGAGAAATCCCCTGAAAGGACAAACAATGAAACAGACTGCTCCAGTCTGAAATGCTGAAAGAATTAAGAAAGGCTATCAATAGAAATGTGGATCACTAACAAGGAACTAGAAACTATAAGGAGAAGCCAATCAAAATCAGACAACTCAACTGCTGAGATGAAAACTGAGTTAAAGACAATAAATAGCAAACTGAATAATGCAGAAGGATGAATAAGTGATCTGGAAGAAGAATAACAAATCACCCAATCAGAACAGCAGACAGAAAAACAAAAGAAAAAAAATGAAAGCACCATATGAGATCTATGGGATAATACAAAGTATGACAATCTATACATAATAGGAATCCCAGAAGGAGAAGAAAGAGAAAAGGGGATCAAAAATGTATTTGAAGAAATTATGGCTAAAAACTTCCCAAACTTAAAAAAGAAAACAGACATCAAGGTATAGGAAGCACAGAAGGTCCCAAACAAGATGAACCCAAACGAAGACACATTATAATTAAGATGGCAAAAGTTAAAGAGAGAATTCTAAAGGCAGCAAGGGAAAAAGAAAAAGTCAGTTATAAGGGTACCCCCATAAGGCTATCAGCTGATTTCTCTACAGAAAACTTGCAGGCCAGAAGGAAGTGGCAAGATACATTCAAAGTCCTGAGAGGGGAAAAACCTGCAACCTAGGATACACTACCCAGCAAGATTATCGTTTAGAATACGAGAGATAAAGACCTTCTCAGACAAGTAAAAACTAAAAGAATATAGCAGTACTAAACCTATCTTAAAAGAAATATTGAAAGGTCTTCTCTAGAGACAAAAGAAGCAAGAACCTATAGGAAAGGGAAAATCACAATTGGAAAGGTAAATATGTAAAAGCATTGAAGATTACTTTAAAAAGCCAGTACATAGATTAAAAAACAATCAAAAAATTCTGTGAAAGTGATTATAATTACAATGAGCAGTAAAAGGATAAACATGAAGATATAAAATAGAACCTCAAAATCACAAAATGTCGGGGAAGGAAGTAAGAAAATATCGATCTTGGGCTTCCCTGGTGGCTCAGTGGTTGAGAATCTGCCTGCCAATGCAGGGGACACGGGTTTGAGCCCTGGTCTGGGAAGATCCCACATGCCACAGAGCAACTGGGCCCGTGAGCCACAATTACTGAGCCTGCACGTCTGGAGCCTGTGCTCCGCAGCAAGAGAGGCCGCAACAGTGAGAGGCCCACGCACCGGGATGAAGAGTGGCCCCCGCTTGCCGCAACTAGAGAAAGCCCTTGCACAGAAACGAAGACCCAACACAGCCAAAAATAAATAAATAAATAAATTTTTTTTTTAAAAAAAAGGAAAATATCGATCTTTCAGAATGTGTTTGAGCTTATACGACTACCAGTCTAAAGCAAATAGACATAGTTATGTGTTAACATACTTGAAAATCAGGGTAACCATAAATCAAAAACGTACAATAGATTCACAAAAACCAAAAAGAAAGGAACTCAGACATAATACAAAAGAAAACCATCAAACCACAAAAGGAAAAATGAAAAGAAGAAGAAAGGAACAAAGAAGAAATATAAAATCAACTGGAAAACAAGGTTTAAAGTGGCAATAAGTACATACTTATCAATAATTACTTAAATGTTGGGACTTCCCTGGTGGTGCAGTGGTTAAGAATCCGCCTGCCAATGCAGGGGACACAGGTTCAATCCCTGGTCCAGGAAGATCCCATATGCTGCAGAGCAACTAAGCCTGAGAGCCATAACTACTGAGGCCTGCTCACCTAGAGCCCATGCTCTGCAACAAGAGAAGCCCATACACCGCAACGAAGAGTAGCCCCCGCTCACTGCAACTAGAGAAAGCCCGCATGCAGCAACGAAGTCCCAACGCAGCCGAAAAATAAAATAAATAAATAAATTTTTAAAAAATTATTAAATTATTAAAAAAATGGAATCTGTAATTAAAAAACAAACAAACAAAAAAACCTCCTTGTAAACAAAAGTCCAGGACTGGATGGCTTCACTGGGGAATTCTACCAAACATACAAAGAACAACTTATAACTCTCCTCAAACTCTTGCAAATGATTGAAGAGGAAGGAACACTCTCAAAGTCATTCTATGAAGCCACCATCACCCTTATACCAAAACCAAAGATACTACCAAAAAAGAAAATTACAGGCCAATATCACGGATGAATATAGATGCAAAAATCCTCAGCAAAATATTAGCAAACTGAATCTAACAATACATAAAAAGGGTCATACACCATGATCAAGTTAGATTTATTCCAGGGTCACAAGGATGGTTCAGCATACTCAAGTCAATCAATGTGATATACCACATCAACAAAAGCAAAGACAAAAACCACATGATCATCTCAATAGCTGCAGAAAAAGCATTTGATAAAATTCAACATCCATTCATGATAAAAACTCTTACCAAAGTGAGTATAGAGGGAACACATCTCAACATAATAAAAGCCATTTATGACAAACCCACAGCCAACATAATACTCAATGGTGAAAAGCTGAAAGCCTTCCCCCTAAAATCTGGAACAAGACAAGGATGCCCACTCTCACCACTTCTATTTAACAGAGTATTGGAAGTCCTAGCCATGGTAATCAGACAAGAAAAAGAATTAAAAGGTATCCAAATCAGAAGGGAAGAGGTAAACTTGTCATTATATGCAGATGACCAGTACTCTATGTAGAAAACCCTAAAGATTCCACACACAAAATAAAATATTAGAACTGATAAATGAATTCAGCAAGGTAGCAGGATATGAGATAAATAAACAGAAATCTGTTGCATTTCTTTACACTAATAATGAGATATCAGAAAGAGAAAGTTTTTTAAAAATCCCTTTAAAAATCACATTCAAAAATAAAATACCTGGGAATAAACCTAACCAAGGAGGTTAAAGACATATGCTGAGAACTATAAAACACTGATAAAGGAATCAAAGGTTATTCAAGGAAATGTAAAGATATCCCATGCTCTTGGATTAGAAGAATTAATCTAGTTAAAATGGTCATACTACCCAAAGCAATCTACAGATTTAATGTGATCCCTATCAAATTACATGACATTTTTCACACAACTAGAATGAATAATCCTGAAGTTTATATGGAACAACAAAACAGAATTGCCAAAGCAATCCTCAGGAAAAAGAACAAAGCTGGAGGCATGACCCTTCCAGACTTCAGACAATACTACAAAGCTACAGTAATCAAAACAGCATGGTATTGGTACAAAAACAGACATATAGATCAATGGAACAGAATAGAGAGCCCAGAAATAAACCCACACACCTACAGTCAATTAATCTTTGACAAAGGAGGCAAGAATATACAATGGAGAAAGGACAATCTCTTGAGCAAGTCGTGCTGGGGAAGCTGGACAGCCACATGTAAATCAATGATTTTAGAACACACCCTCACACCATACACAAAAATAAACTCAAAATGGCTTAAAGACTTAACTATGACATGGCACCATAAAACTCCTAGAGGAGAATATAGGCAAAACATTCTCTGACATATATTGTAGCAATGTTATCTTATGTCAGTCTCCCAAGGCAATAGAAATAAAAACAAAAATAAACAAATGGGAACTAATCAAACTTATAAGCTTTTGCACAGCAAAAGGAACCATAAACAAAGCAAAAAGATAACACACAGACTGGGAGAAAATATTTGCAAATGATGCAGCTGACAAGGGATTAATTTCCAAAATATACAAATAGTTCATACAACTTAATAAGAAAAAAACCAAACAACCCAATCAAAAAATGGGCAGAAGACCTAAATAGACATTTCTCCAAAGAAGACATACAGATACATGTATGTAAGCCAACAGGCACACGAAAGGATGCTCAGCATTGCTAATTATTAGAGAAATGCAAATCAAAACCGTAATCAGATACCAGTCAGAATGGCCATCATCAAAACATCTATAAATAATAAGTGCTGGAGAGGGGGTGGAGAAAAGGGAGCCCTCCTACACTGCTGGTGGGAATGTAAATTGGTGCAGCCACTTTGGAAAACAGTATGGAAATTCCTCAAAAAACTAAAAATAGAGTTACCATATGATCCAGCAGTCCCACTCCTGGGTATATATCCAGAAAAGACAAAAGCTCTAATTTGAAAAGATACATACACTCCAATGTTCATAGCAGTACTATTTACAATAGCCAAGACATGGAAGCAACCTAAGTGTCCATCAACAGATGAATGGATAAAGAAGATGTGGCATACACACACACGCACACATATACACAATGGAATACTACACAGCCATAAAAAAAGAATGAAATAATGCCATTTGCAGCAACACAGATGGACCTAGAGATTATCATACTAAGTGAAGGAGACAAAGACAAATATTATATGATTTCACTTACTTGTGGAATCTAATAAATAGTACAGATGAACTTATTTACAAAACAGAAACAGGTTCACAGGTAAAGAAAACAAATTTATGGTTACCAAAGAGGAATGTGGGGGAGGGATAAACTGGGAGTAGGGAATTAACAGATGTTTAAAACCGATAAACAATAAGGATTTACTGTAGGGAACTATATTCAATATTTTGTAATAAACTATAACGGAATTGAATCAAAAAATGAAGAATATAGATATATACATATAACCAAATCATTTTGCTGTGTACCTGAAACTAACACAATATTGTAAATCAACTATGCTTCCATTAAAAAAGTCATATTAAATTTATTTATTAATTTAGGGAGAATTGATATCTTTAGTTATGATGTTGAATCTTCTATCCAAAAACAAGTTATACTTTTCTATTAGTTCAAAAAAATTTATTTGCTTCTCTTAAGAGAATTTTAAAGTTTTATTAATAGAGATTTTATACATTATTGTTAATTCACTTCTAATTATTTTGTTTTTAGCTTTAATTTTTGTGTTTAATTTTCAATTTTCAGTTGAAATTATAAATGGGATCTTTACTTCCATTATATTTTGTACCTAGTTCTCCTTTATTATCTAAAGGCTGTTAATTTCTGTCTGTTAATTTTATGGTCAGAAATCTTACTGATTCCTCTATTGTTTGTAGGCAATTTTCAGATTAGTCTCTTGTATATTCCAGGTGTAAATTATATCATTTATATTTAGTTTTATCTCTTACTGTCTAGTTTTCATACACCTAATTTATTTTTCATCTCTAATTTCATTGTCTAATACATGCAAAAACTCTTAAATTTTAGTGATGCTAATGAAGACATTTGTTTTACCTCTAAATTTAATGGGGATGATTTTAGCATTTCTTTATTGGCCTAATGATAGATGTATTTTAACTAGTTAAGGAAATATTCATCTATTTCTTGTTGACTAAGATTCTTCAGCATCACAAATGGACTTTGAAACTTACCAAATGCATTTCCAGAAACTCTAGAGGTGATTTTATATGATTTATCCACTCTTAGATTTATTGCTGTAGTGAATTACATAAATAGCTTTCCCAAAACTAAAATTTCTTACATTATTGGGAAAATCTTACTTGGCTAGTATGTCATTTTCTTATAATGTGGTGTTTAGGTCTGCTAATATTTTATTTAGAAGTATTTTGCATTGATAATCATAAGAGAGATTGACCTATAAAGATTTTCTTTTTGGAAATTTTTGTTGAATGTCAGTATTAATTATTGCATCATAAAAGAAACCACTGAAACTTTTCTTCTTTTCCTATGCTATATAATTATTTGTTATTTCAAAATTTATAAGAAATCCACCACAAAACCATTTGATCTTTGTGTTTTTGGGGGAGTAAGGTAGGGATAGCTCTTTGAAAACATTCTCTATTTCTTCTATTTAATTGATGTGTTTACATATTTTATCTTTACTTGAACATGTTTTGAGACAAAAATTATATTTACTTAGAAAATTAGTTTATCTGGATTTTTAAATTTAATTGACTGTAATTAAGTAATACTATGTTTTATGATTACTTTAACTATTTCTGTAAATATAATTCCTTCCCCCTTATTATTTCTTATTTTGTGTATATTTGTGCTTCCTCCTAATTTTTGATTACACTTGTTATGAGCTTACCTATTTTATATTTCCAAAAACTGGATTCTGTATTTATTTATTAGTTTTATTATTTCTTAATTTATTATTTTCTGTGTTTATCTTTATTGATTTTGTTCTGCTTTCCTTTATTTTATTTTGTTGCTCCTTTTCTAAATTCTTATGTTGGATATTTAGTGGATATTTCTATTAATAGTTATTGAAGTTTTTGCATTTTTCTTCTGAGTGCTGCTCTATGCAATCACACAGATTCTGACATGTAGTCTTTTTATTTTTTTTCCCCAGATACCCTAAAACTTGTGTTGGAGTTTTTCTTTTCCCAACAGTTGGTTAAGAGAAAGTGTTTGAATTTCAATGTAGTTTTCTGGTTTTGTTGTTTGTTCCAAGTTTTAATACACTATGGTCAGTGATTATACTATTTCTAAAAACTTTAGAACATAAACCATAGAACCATTCTATAGGTTCTTGAAAAGTAGAAATGTTCTGTTTCTTGAATACAGCATTGATGTCCATTTTTATTGTTTTATCATTTGCTCAGTCATTGCCTGAGAGAAATATATTAAAGTTTTCTCTTATTAATATATTTCTGCCTTTATCTTCTTTAATTCCTGAAATTTATGATTTATGAATATTGCTGCCAAGTTACTTGCTTCATAGATATTCATACTTATTACAACCCTATTATGCGCCTTTAATATTATAAATACCTGTCTGCTTTGTGCCCTGTTTATTGCTTTTGGTCCTGAATGATACCTTTTCTGATATTGAGATTGTGACCCCTGCTTTCCTTTTGTTTGCTCTCCTCTGGTGCCCTAAACTCTTCTTTCATTTTCAACTTGGTTTAGCAATTCCAATTCAATGATTCATCCAATAAAAAAATCCACTTCCTAGAGTAATGGAAATAAAAACAAAAATAAACAAATGGGACCTAATGAAACTTCAAAGCTTTTGCACAGCAAAGGAAACCATAAACAAGATGAAAAGACAACCCTCAGAATGGGAGAAAATATTTGCAAACGAATCAATGGACAAAGGATTAATCTCCAAAATATATAAACAGCTCATGCAGCTCAATATTAAAGAAGCAAACAACCCAATCCAAAAATGGGCAGAAGACCTAAATAGACATTTCTCCAAAGAAGACATACAGATGACCAAGAAGCACGTGAAAAGCTGTTCAACATCACTAATTATTATAGAAATGCAAATCAAAACTACAATGAGGTATCACCTCACACCAGTTAGAATGGGCATCATCAGAAAATCTACAAACAACAAATGCTGGAGAGGGTGTGGAGAAAAGGGAACCCTCTTGCACTGTTGGTGGGAATGTAAATTGATGCAGCCACTATGGAGAACAATATGAAGGTTCCTTAAAAAACTAAAAATAGAATTACCATATGACCCAGCAATCCCACTACTGGGCATATACCCATAGAAAACCGTAATTCAAAAAGACACATGCACCCCAATGTTCATTGCAGCTCTATTTACAATAGCCAGGTCATGGAAGCAACCTAAATGCCCATCAACAGACGAATGGATAAAGAAGATGTGGCACATATATACAATGGAATATTACTCAGCCATAAAAAGGAACGAAATTGGGTCATTTGTTGAGACATGTATGGATCTAGAGACTGTCATACAGAGTGAAGTAAGTCAGAAAGAGAAAAACAAACATTGTATATTAACGCATGTATGTGGAACCTAGAAAAATGGTACAGAGGAACCGGTTTGCAGGGCAGAATTTGAGACACAGATGTAGAGAACAAACGTATGGACACCAAGGGGGGAAAGCTGTTGGGGGGGGTGGGGATGGTGGTGTGATGAATTGGGCAATTGGGATTGACATGTATACACTGATGTGTATAAAATTGATGACTAATAAGAACCTGCTGTATAAAAAAATAAATAAAATTTAAAAATTAAAAAAAAAAATCAGTTATTTACAAAGATTCATGTGTAAGAATAATCATTAAAAGAGGAGGTTGATTAAATAAATTATTCTATTCTCACAATGTGTAATAACATATGTGCTAAAATCAGATTGAATAAAAATAATGACAACAATGTTTAAAACATAAAGATATTTTATATCCTTTATAAAATATTTTCTGATAAAGCCAGTTACCAAATAGATTGTGTAGTTTGATCCCAACATAAATATCCATTCCCATATCGTTAATCATACCTATGTATCTATACAATATAGCGCTATAAAAATTGGACAAGTGTGTATAAAATACTAAGTTATTATATCTAAGTAGGAGTAGTAGTATAGATGGTTTTAATTTTCTTCTTTGTGATTTTCTATATTTTCTGAAGTTTTAATATTTACATATTTTTTATAATCTCAAAATATGTGATTTTTTTCCCTAAAAATGAAGAAAAGAAAAGCTTATTGTCTAATAATTTGACACTAAAATCCTGGCAACAGTTAATGATAGGTCTCCTTATTACCTGCCTTACTCCCCCAGCATTCTGAGTAGAGTTCTAGAAAGTATCTAGTTTTCCATTAATAGATTCCTTAAGACTTTGGCACGTAAAGGAAACACAATCACTGTTCTCTCTCTCTCTCTCTGTCTCAGGTTTCCCTCTGCCTGCCTGGAATGGGGAGGGCTGCCTTAATCCTCTCCTAGGGTCCCCGTTGGCCTTCAGGCCCAGTGTGTGTAGCTTTCTTTTACCTACAGGTTTCTGTAGCTGTTAAGAATTTCTCACAGAATAGCTCCCAGAGGAACAGGATGTTCTTTTTCTTCCTTTTATTCACTCACTAGTCTTTGTTTACTTGGGCGACATGAACATTCCTTTGACTAAAAACCTGTCAATTTTGCTTTTCAACTCCTTCAATGGCTAATTTAACTGGCTCATCAGTGTTTTTAATGTGTGGATTTTTACTAGAATCCCTTGGAGTTTTTGTTGTCCCAGTTGATGTGGAGACACAAGCTGTCATTATAAAGCCTCTTAAGAAATTAAAACCATTTCTCTGAAACAATCTCCATAACGAACTCCCAGGATTTGTGTTTTACATCTCAGGCAGGACTTCTCTCTGATTAGATTCTTCATTTGTAAGCTTCTGAGGTTGAAATGAAGTTTCTTAGAGCCTTGGTTATGTGTCCAATTTGGAGAGGGGTGTCATGAAAACACTTGCATGCTTTTGTTTTTTTAGTTTGATTTTTGCTTCTCTTTTGTTTTGTTGTTGTTGTTTTTAAAGATGTGGCTATTTCCACAAAGGTTTGGGCAAATTACATAACCACTGAAGGAGAAGAACTATCTACAAACAAAACTGAGCAAAACAAAATGCAGTTCCTCAAACCATTAATTTCAACTTCTCACAGTATAATTTGGGGCTGAGGTGATATTCAGAGTAAAAACCTATAATTTTGTTGTAAGTGTATTATACTCCTTCCTCTCGTTAAATTTCTATATCCAATTCCCCAGTGAGTTCTTAAAGCAAGTAGTGTATTGATTAGGTTTTTATATCAAATCTACTGCTAGACTGAGATAAAGCTGACCTAGCTGATAAAACCAAAGACTTCCTTCTTTTTTTTTTCCTCGTAACCAGGGTCAATCCTAGGAAAAAATGTCAAGTAGGCACAGAGTGTCACTGTCTCTCCTCCTGTTTTGGTCCTTCCTTGGGGTCCCCAGCAATAAACTCCAAGTGTCTGTGTTGCCACGGATGACCCCCTAAAGAAAACACTGACCACAGGTTGCATTTGCCTGGCAGATATATTTTATGAGGCCTGTACAGAGTTAACAATTGGTAAATGTCACATCAAAATTCAAGTACCAGAATCTCTTAGAAAACTAAAAAATTTGGCCTACAGAACCTAGAGTCTTGCAGAATAGCAGCTCACTTCTTTTTGATTTAGTTTTATTTTTATTTATTTTGGACAAATAAAAATTGTATATATTTAAGCTATACAATGTGATGCTTTGATACATGCATATGTTGTAAAATGATTACCACAATGAAACTAATTACAATATCCATCATCCCACATAGTTACTTTTGTGTGTGTGTGTGGTGAGAACACTTGAGATCTACTTTATTTTTTCTTAATGTAAGCATTTATCACTCACTATAAACTTTCCTGTTGGAACTGCTTTTGTTGCATCTCATAAGTTTTGGTATGTTGTGTTTCCATTTTTGTTTGTCTCAAGATATTTTTTATTTGTCACTTTTGACATCTTCTTTGACTCATTGTTTGTTTAGGAGCGTGTTGTTCAGTCTCCATGTATTTGTGAATTTTCCATGTTTTCTCCTGTTATTGATTTCTAGTTTCATACCATTGTGGTGGGAAAAGATACATAATAGGATTTCAATCAATTTTCTTAAATTTGTTAACTTGTTTTGTGGCCTAACATATTATTTATCCTGGAGAATGTTTCATGTTCACTTGAGAAGAATGTGTATTCTGCTGCTGGCCTGCAAGGTATGTGTTGAGAAATCAGCTGATAGCCTCATGGGGGGTTCTCTTGCATGTGATGAGCTTCTTTTCTTTCTCTGCTTTCAAGATTCTGTCTTTATTTTTGACAGTTTTATAAATATGTGCCTCAGTGAAGTCTTCTTTAGGTTGAACTTGATTAGAGACTTTTGAGCTTCATACACCTGGATGTCGGTATCATTCCCCAGATTTGGGAAGTTTTCAGCCATTATTTCTTTAAAGAAGCTTTCTAACCCTTCCTCTCTCTCCACCATCTGGGATTCTATAATGTGAACATCGTTTTGCTTGACTGTGCCCCATAAATTCTATGGGCCTTCTTCAGTCTTTTTCATTCTTTTTTCTTTTTATTCCTCTGACTGCATAATCTCAAATTACCTGTTTTCAAGCTCACTGATTCTTTCTTCTGCTTGATTGAGTCTCCTACTGAAGCTCTCTGTTGCATTTATTTTAGTTCAGTCATTATATTCTTCAGCTCCAAAATTTCTGTTTTGTTATTTTTTATGTTTTCTGTCTCTTTGTTGAACTTCTAATTTGTTCTGATATTGCTTTCCTAATTTTGTTAAATTGTTTAACAAAACACTTGTGTTCTCTTGTAGCTCTCTGAGCTTCTTTTGGACAATTATTTTGAATTCTTTGTTGGACAATTTGTGGATCTCTATTTTTTGTGGTCAGTTATTGAAAATGTATTGTTTGCCTTTGGTGGTGTTATTTTCCCAGCTCTTCATGATCTCTGTAGCCTTGCGTGGGTGTCTGCACATTTGAAGGAGCAGTCACCTCTTCTAGACTTTAGGGACGGCCTTTGATAAGGAAAAACCTTCCCTGGTGTGTGGGGCCATGCTGGAATGTGCTGCGGCCCTGGGTCTAGTTGTGAAGGGTATGCATAAGTATGGGCGTGAGTGGTGGCTGTGGGTCGGGGGGGGGTATAGTGTCTTGTTGGCTCAGGCAGCTGGGGTCCACGACATCAAATCTGCATTCTGACAAATTCTGAGATGATCCAGATACTGCTGTTCCAGGAGCCACACCTTTTGAGAACCACTGCTTCAAGGTATTACTCCTCCGAGGGATATTTAGATTTTCATTCATTCATTCATATACTCAATTTTTACTACAAAGTACTTCACTCTACATTGAAGATTCATTACTGATCAAATACATATGGTTCTTAATTGATAATCAGGCAAAATTTTAAACTTTATAATTATATATATATAATTACAGCTGTTACAGTGAAGTGAAGAGTATTCAGTATGGCTTCTTTGAAGAATGACATTAAGCTAATCTATGGATCTAGTCCTAAGTAGGGCTTGGTCAGATTAGGGAGGAGAGGGGACCTTTTTAGGTCATAGGAAGAATGTCTGTGAAGCTAGGCAAAGCAGCCTCCCGGATCTAAATGATGAATCTCTGTTGGGGATTTGAGAGACTGTGGGAGATATTTCAGGTTGGGATACTGCCCAGTCATCATTCCAAGGAGCCAGGTGCTATTCTGATGACTTCTGAGGCTGATTGTTTCTAAAACTGCAGGGAACAGAGCCAGGAGAGAAGGAATTGTCAGTCCTGGTGACCTGATCCATCAGTCCTAATGAAGTGGGCTACACAAGGGAACAGTGGCAAAAGTTATTTTGAGATCGTCCTGTTCTGGGGAAAAATCCCAGTGGCATGTTGGCAACTCATCCCAGTTTTTCTCTACTCCAGTTTCTGGGCCTCTGAGCATTGCCAGGAAAAAAAAAAAAAAAAAAAAAGATAGCAAATTGCAAGATCAGATCATTAAAATTTCAGGCTCAGCTCACCTGAGCCTCTGCCCTGGCTCATCACATAAGCCTTGGATGCCAGTTCCTCCTCACATCTCCAATCTCATCTCCTTCCTCTCACCTGTGCCTACTCCTCCCACATCATCTGTGGATTCTCCTCCTGTGCCATCTGAAAGTATGTATGTATTTATTTATTTATCGTCTCATAGCTCTTTTTTTCTTATTCTCAGATGTCTAAACATAAAATGCTTTGTTTTTGTTTGCCTTCTATTTCCTTTTCTCTTTTTGCCACAATCTATAAACAAGAATACCTTCTACTTCAAAAATATTTTTCTATATTTCTTCTCAAGTTTCTTCATCCATTTATTCTATTTATACACATAAAATTTATTTGCAAATAGGAATATCTAATTCAGATCTCCAAGCCTTTGTTTTTACTCTTTGAGCAAATGGAATGGTTTTGACATTGTCAACCACTGTTGGCTCTTTTGGAGGCTGATTTGTTTTCTGCCCCTTCATTATTCCTCATAGATTATCTTATGTCTTAATTTTCTAATATAGCAGTCATATGGAATGTTTTTTAAGGTCGTCTTTAGTTCTGAAATATAATAAATTTGCTCTTCTTCCACATAAATTTTTATTGAATCCCCACGTTTTAATAAACTAATTGTGATTGTTCTCATACCATCATCAAAAAAAAAAAAAAAAAAAAAGAGACACGTCTTTCACTTTACATTTTACAACTTCTCTTCTCCTTTCAAATTAATTGTACCAATGCTCTTGGCCAACTTCTTTTTATGTGATTTTCTTCTGGATTCTAAATACCTAAAAATGTGTCCTTTCCTAAAAGTGTATCTTACACACTGATTTTAAATATTTAACTTTGGACGTTACTTTTATGCCCATCCAGATTTTTCCCAAGGTGGTGGAATCCTTGTGCCATTTTTCTTTTATGCAGAAAGCATAGCAGGTCCTTAAATAATTTTCTTCTCACACTTCTTTTAGGAGTACATGCATTTTACACATCTAATCTTGTGCCCTTCCCAATTCATATCCATGCATTCTCTTTCCAATACAGATCTCATGGATCTTCCAGTATTTGACTGATAATCCAAAACTTCATCCAGAAATAAGCTTCCTTGGTTCTGGAGGAGGTGCAAATCCCAGTCCCTAGTCCTCTTGTATCCAGTAAAATTTTCTGTCTCTTTTCTCAAATATGACATTTGCCATTTTCTTTTCTCAAGGTCTGATAGCACTGACAGTTTTGAGTTTTGTTTCCTTGTTTGTATTATTTTTCCAATTTAGGTAATTTTTATTTATTTGGTTAAGATTTTCTTTAACCTCACTCTTTTGACTCCTTGAGTTCTAACTCTTTGCCTTATTGAAAGTACGGTGTTATTCCCTTCTCCTGTGTTTGAATTTCATTTACAGTCTGCCCTATTATCTCCATTTTCTATATTTTTCTCAATGTTCTTGCCTTTTCTTTCTCTCCCATAAATTTTGAGTGGAGATGCGTCATTATTCTCTGATAACTTGCAATGCATTCATACAATCTTAAATTCTTACTTTTTTTAAAGTGATTTTTAAAAATTAATTAATTAATTTTGGCTGCATTGGGTCTTCATTGCTGCACACGGGCTTTCTCTAGTTGCGGCGAGTGGGGGATGTTCTTCGTTGCAGTGCGCTGGCTTCTCACTGCGGTGGCTTCTCTTGTTGTGGAGCACGGGCTCTAGGCATGCAGGTTTCAGTAGTTGTGGCATGCGGGTTCAGTAGTTGTGGCTTGCGGGCTCTAGAGCACAGGCTCAGTAGTTGTGGCGCATGGGCTTAGTTGCTCTGTGGCATGTGGGATCTTCCTGGACTAGGGATTGAACCCGTGTCCCCTGCATTGGCAGGTGGATTCTTAACCACTGTGCCACCAGGGAAGTCCCTATTACTGCTAATCTTTATGTTGACATGTTTTGATTCATATTTCTTAAATTGTCAAAAACATGAAAAACATAAAGACTTTTGACTCTTGTCTACATAGACTAAGGAATTTAGCAAATTCTTATTTCTCCTCATCTTTTTAAAAATGCATTCTTGTGTTTGTTATATCTGAACTCTTTCATTCAGATTATTTTCAAATCACTATTTAGTATTGTGTGTCTTCTCTTAATTTCTATTTTTGAAATATGTATTTAGTTACGTAGCCATATAATAACAATTATTTTATTTAACCTTTTGTTTAACATGTTCAATGCTAACCATCAAGACTTTTTAATTGTGTGTTCAATATTTTTATTCATCTTGAGAACAAACAGAATATATCTTTAATTTTATCAAAGAAGTTCAGTCAAAATACCTGGGAATCTCTTACTGTTAACTTCTCCTAAGAAAGACAACTTACACAGGAATAGATTTTTCACCTTGAAATCTGTACTAGGTGGAAAGAGCACAGATATTCATCGACATGGAGTTAGTTAACTATATACTGGTCCATCAATACAACAAAATGCTATGATACTATTCTTTTTAGAAAAGAAACAAAAAGCTCTCTATACATAATATGGAAAGATCTCCATTTTATAACACTGATGAAATGAAAACATCATGGCACACTGCACATCCATATTCAGAGCAGCACTATTCAAAATAACTAAGAGGTGGGAGCAACCCAAAATTCCACCCATGGATTAACAGATAAATGAAATGTGGTATATACATACAGTGGAATATTATTCAGCCTTTAAAGGAAGGAAATTCTTCTACGCTGCAACATAGATGAATCCTGATGATATTAGCTAGTCACAAAATGACACTGTATGCTTCTACTTATATGAGGTGTCTAAGGTAGTCAAATTCATATAAACAGAAAGTAGAATGGTGGTTGCCTGGCACTGGGGGGGTGAAGAGAGTGGGGAGTTATTTAATGGGTATAGAGTTCGCTTTTGGAAGATGAAAAAATTCTGGAGATTGGTTCCACAATAATGTAAATTTTACCTAACACTACTAAACTGTACACTTAGAAATGGTTAAGATGGTAAATGTCATGTCCACTATATAAAGATCATGGTACAGGGTATGAAAACTTCAAGGCAAAAAAAGATGGGTTCAAAACATAGATATATTTGTAATTACTTGAATATGCACAAACAATATAACACTCAAAGGAATATATCAATAGTAGTTATAAGTGGGTAGAAGTTTAGAACACACAGATGTGTGCATCAGCATTGGGAGAGAGATTTTTCACTGGATAGTTGTTTTTATATTCTATTTTTTTAAATCATGAGAATGTATTACTAATTCATTAAAAATATAACGAACAAACCCAAACAGTGAGTAGACAGTGTTGGTGTTTATGTTCCCCCAAATCCATCTCCTACTTCACAGTAAGAGAAGTTACGTACCTGATAGGAGGTAATGCTTCTTGAAGCCTCCATTCCCAGGGCCCAAAATGTTTCTTTTTACTGATAAAGCCTGTGAACTGACTGTAGTAAGCACAGTAATGACTCCCTTCCTCCTGCAAAGATGTCCTCATCCTACTCTCTGGAACCTGTGACTTTCCATGGCAAGGGGGAATTAAGTTGTGGATGGAATTAAGGTACTCATCAGCTGACTTAAGATAAGGGGTTATTCTGGATTATCCAGTGGGCTTAATATCATCATAAGGGCTTCTTAAAAGGGGAAGAGAAGCAGGAGAGGGAGTCAGAGACACGTGATGTGAGACTCTACCTGCTGTTGCTGGCTTCGAAGATGGAAGAAGGAGGCCACAATCCAAAGAGTGTGGGAGGCCTCCAGAAGCTGGAAAAGGTGAGGAAATGGATTCTACTCTAGAGTTTCCAGAAGGAACACAGACCTGCCAACACCTTGATTTTAGCCCAATGAGACCTGAGTAGGACTTCTGACAAGTCCTTCTGTATCTTACTTCTGTAAGATAATAAATTTGTGGGGTTTTTTGAAGTTTGAACTTCTAAAAATTAATTAATTATTGAAGTATAGTTGATTTACAATGTTGTGTTAGTTTCAGGTGTAGAGCAAAGTGATTCAGAGATAAATCTATTCTTTTTCAGATTCTTTTCCCATATAGGTTATTACAAAATACTGAGTATAGCTCCCTGTGCTAAACAGTAGTTCCTTGTTGTTTGTCTATTTTATATATAGTAGTGTATATATGTTACTTTTAAGCCACTAAGTCTGTAGTCTTTTGTTACAGCACTCATAGGATACAGTGACTATGGAGTGGGCTGAGGAAACAAAATAATCCAACTCCAACTAGTCTCTCTAAAAACCTAAGTGTTTATTCATTTTATGAATTAAATTTGGATAAAGATGAATAAGAAAAAAACCCCACAGATATTGGCACATCATCATCTATTCTTTAATGTAGGAAAGAAGACTGAAATCAGAGTGATTCTCTTCCTTTAAAAGTAACATATTTGGGCTTCCCTGGTGGCACAGTGGTTGAGAATCTGCCTGCCAATGCAGGGGACACGGGTTCGAGCCCTGGTCTGGGAAGATCCCACATGCCACGGAGCAACTAGGCCCGTGAGCCACAATTACTGAGCCTGCGCGTCTGGAGCCTGTGCTCCGCAACAATAGAGGCCACGATAATGAGAGGCCCGTGCACCGCGATGAAGAGTGGCCCCCACTTGCTGCAACTAGAGAAAGCCCTCGCACAGAAACGAAGACCCAACACAGCCATAAATAAATAAATAAATAAATAAAAATTAAAAAAAAAAAGTAACATATTTTTCTATTTTTCTAATTGTGTGATTTTCCCCTCTTCCTTAATCCTTGAACAAAAAAAAAAAAAACTGTCATTACCCAATCAGCAAATAGAAAATACAAAAGAACAAAAAATCACTCTTGAAATTAAACACAAATCAGGACATGCCTAGGTGGGCTCTTTTTTTGCACTGAGGTATTTTGCAGTGTTTCCTTGGTGTCAAGCACAATGCTTTAATTCTGAAAACCACATCAAGTAGGAATGATCAGTATCCCCATTTTATTGATGATAAACCCAAAGCTTAAAACAGTTGAGTAGTTTTTCCTAGCTAATCAGTTTTGAACCCACGTCTGTTGACTCAAGGGCCCACGTTCTTAAGCACCAAAGTTCCCTGCTCTCCTGTCCTACTTCCATTCCTCCTGGCTGTTCTCCAGAAGCATTGCCCTTTATATCTTGCTTCTGTGGCCCCTGGCCTCTCCCTATGATATATTTCTCATCCACAGACTTTATCATGTTATCTTTTCCCCTCACATTTGGTCTTTCAAATCATTGATCCCTATTTTTCTAATATTACCTCTACTCTTTACTACTTTCAACATAGATTTTAGTATACTATTGTACTTTTAGTGTCCCTGTGTGTGTGTGCAAGTTTGGCTTTTTTTGAGGCTGATCATTTAAAATAATTCTATACTGACACTTATTTGCTCTTTCATCTGATTCATAGAAACACATAGGAAAATACAAAGTGAAAACACAAAGTAAAAACACAAAGTAAATGCTTTCTAATTTTTTTCCTCTGTTTTCTATGACAGATTCCCCTCCCCTTTTCAAATCTATGGCATCTTTTCACTTCTCTTGGGTTCCACATTCCACAGAAGATAGCTCTATAAGTACAAAATGTTAAGAACTAACCGTTCCCCCACCTTCCACGTGGAAACTGGTGGCATCCCTCTGGTGGATCTTTACTTGGAGGGACCACCCAGGGCTGATTCTGACCAACGTGATCTAATGCAGCTTTCCTGAACTAAGGAAGCATTGTTTACTGCTTCCTACTCTTCTGGTTCAGTGCAAAGCAATTTGTCTTTTCATATTAGAAGTTGTTTGAAATTTTTCTCTGGAATTTTCTCAAAAAGGTAAGCAGAAGCATGAAAAATACAATCCCCAGAGTGCATTAATCCCTGAAGCTTCCTGTTTATATCCCTTCTTGAAGCCTCCTTCGCATGCTACAATGTCATTGATCGCCTGTCTGCTTTTACCATTGCCTAAATGCCCAATAGGACATCTTTAGGGACAGGGGGAAAGAGGGAGTGATGAAGTTTCTGTAAGTGGATGCACATTGTGTGTGCATGCTTTACTCTGTTTGTCTTAGCACTTATGTCTTTGAGGTAAGGATCCATGTAGGACAAAGGGCATGGGTAGGAGTCTCTTACTCCCTCTCCTCCCCTCCACTCCTCTCTCCTGCAGGAACCTACTGTTCTGACTCACAGGGTACAGCATTCTCTTGCCACTGTTATTTTTCTCACTTGACCTCCTCTGGGCTTTGTCTAGTAGAAATTCCTTTCAGAGTAGCAAATTGTTGATATTCATTTTTGCTTTTCAGTGCTGTTGCAACTTTGCAACTCACTGTAACCTTTCATTGTTATTGCGGTGGGAAAGGTGAGAAGAGTGAATGGGTACCACTCCCATAACCCAGAAGTCAGCTCCAGGAAGACATCTTTGCTACCTAAGTGCCTCTTGTTTTCATCATCAGCAGGAGCCATCATCTCTGCATGCTACTTTTCCATCCCTAGCGACTTGTTCTATTTTCTTTTGTCTTCCTCTTCTTTACTTCCTTTCCATTTCTTTCTGAAGCCCACGTAGGCTCTGTCCTCTTACAGCACCAAAGATTTTCTGTGTTCAGGTGGGAACTCTGTTCTGTTATCTATCGATTGTCATCTTTAATTGCAGGCCTTTGAAACTGGCACTGGTTGCCTGTCTCCCATTCAGGACCTTGAGCACTTTGCTTGTATGCAGCCCCCTTTCATCCCAAAGGATGCATGCGATGTTCTTCCCAGGAGGCCCTGCTGTGCCCTTTCCTCCATCCGAACATGCTTTCCCAACTGTAGGTTATACTCAGATGATTTATTGAGCCTCATCTGTAACATGTCTTTGATTCCCATATACTCACTGAGAACACTCTGTGTCCCTACATGAAAAGCACTTGGCAGGTAGTTAACCTTATCTTCCTTCGCCCCAGTTCTATTTCATGCCTGTGTCAGCGAAACCAACTCCTAAACTGTCTGCTCCTTTTACTGAAATCATCCATATGTCACAATTTCTTCTTAACAAGTCACAGAATCATTGATCCTTAGGGTTGAAAAGGATCTTAAAAGTAATTTAGTTATATATAATGACATTGGGATAGCATGACATAAAATTAAGCAGTCATGATGTGAAATTAAATATACAATATGACCTTGTGCGTGTGTGTGTGTGTATGTGTGGTGTACATGTGTGTGTGTGTGTGTGTGTCCTGAAAAATGTAGACATCACAATGTTAACAGGGTTGTCTCTGGGTGTAGTATTACTGTTGCTTTTAGTCTTCTTTCCTACACTTATTCACATTTTCTTTAATAAGTAATACCAGATTATAGGAAACACTGGAGAATCACTTTTAAAATTCCAAGGGGAAAATTTTTCAGCCTAGAATTCTATACCAATCCAATTAATTATCAATAGCATGCTGAAATGCAGACATGTTAGACATGAAACTACTAAAAAATGTATCTTTAACTTGTCCTTTTAGGAAGCTCAGTGAAAATGATTTATTACAAAACAAGGGAATAATCCAGTGAAGCAGAAGACATGGGATGTAGGAAACAAAAAACCCAAACCAAAAAATCTTTGAAGAAATAACTAGGAAAGTGGACATGAAAACAGTCATGGAAAGAAATCACCTTAGAAAGGAGAAGAACCTGAAAGGGAGAGCTTGGTTTTTTTTTTTTTTCCTTTGGAAGAAATAATTTAGAAGAAATTAGTTCTGATATGACCCTAGATGTCATTTTCAATGTATAGTGTTATTCACTCACGCAGCACCTATTTACTAAGCACATATTATGTGCCATTGCTATGCTAAGCACTTAGAATAGTGAACCAAAACATCATCTTTTTCTATGTAGCATAAGAAAACAATGGTTATTATCTCCTTTAATTTCCCCCGACAGCCCCATTTTATAAATGAAATCTCTCCTTGTAATAAATAAGGATGTCAAGTTCAGGGGGTTTGCATAACTTGCTCAAGGTTGCCAATTAACAAGTGCCACAGCTGACATTCAAACAAGGACTTAAAGCCTGTGTTGTCTTTCCTCTGTTCAAAGTAAAGTTTTTTTTCTTCTTCTTCTTCTTCTTCTTCAGGGGGAAAAGAAGTCTCTGCTAGGAAATCCGCTTTCTTAGAATTGTATACTTAGCAAAAATGGTGAGGAAAAGAATTTTGAAATCTCTCCTGGCTGGTCATTTTGCAGATTATGTGTCTGAATAAATCTGCACCTGATCGTCTATGACAACCCGCTCCTGTACAGATGGACGCCCAGCAGACGATGCTGCAGCTCGCAGCCTGAATTACTGCCGCACTTCGCAGAATGTCTGCTCAGCGTAACCGCAAATGGAAAATAAACTTGTAAACCATCGTCAGTGACGTCGCTCAAAGACTGGACGTGCTGAAGTGTCTTTAAAGTTGTTGTTCATTACAGAATGCCCTTTTTCAATGGCAGAATTCGTTTTCTCCTCCTTAAGTGTGCTCAGTGAGGGGAAAACAGATTGTGAAAGGAAGATGAAGGTCTGATTTCCTGGTGCCCTGTGTGAAATACATCCTCTCCTTCAAAGCAAGGATCATTCTCTTCCTTCTCCTCACCGCGTGACCTCACCCCACTCCACAAAATTCCTTCTCCAACAGTCTGTCACTCTCAGGCAAGCTGCTCCAAGGTACCCAAACTCTGCGTCCAGCTGCGAGAGATTTGCTGGGTGTGGACAGGTGTGCAGCCTCTCTGATGTTAGGTTTGATACAAGCCCTCATCTAACCTCAGGTTTGGTTAGCACAGTGGTTTCAGGTTTCAACTCTGCAAACCAGGACTGCCTTGGTTCTAATCCCAGCTCTATCTCCACTGAGCTCTGTGACTCTGAACAAGCTATGTAATTTATCTGTGCCTTGACTTTCTCTAAAGTAGGAATGATAACAATAGCCCTTTCTTTGTAGGATTTTAATGGGCACTAAGTGAGGTCAGGTATGTAAAGCACTATTGGCAAAGCATGTGGGTGATTTGGGGTTTTACCAACTTTCTTTTCACCTGTCTTCCTAGCCTCAAAATAATTTGTCCCAGGATTACGAACAAAAGATTCCCACGGTATGATCTGTCTCCATGTAACTGACTCTGGATTCGATAAGCAGTTTTCATTCCCAATCCCTTCTCCCTGATCAGACACTGTGTCCTCTGTAGAAATGCACTCAGCTCTGATGCCTCACGTCTGCAGTTCCATGACTTTGCTGGTGCTAAATCCTTAGACTCCAGACACTTCTTTCCTGCCCAAGAGTGAGCGCCTTTCTCTTTCTACAGCCATTCCTCACCTGGCACCTCACAAAACCTGCTAACTTGGAAATCTGTGTCAGGATTCCGGCGAAAATTTAATTGGTAACTTTCTCAAAGTTATACATTATTAAGAGGTTCTTAATGGCCAAACAAGGTTTCCAAAAGGGAAATACTTCCCCTCAAACCCAGAAAATGCAACTAGTGCTCTATGTCAGCTGTCTGGGCTACTGTATCTCCAGTCCTGAGCACAAAAGACAACTCCCCCACTTACCAAACCTCCTCCGTGCACGTCCAGGGCAAGCCTGAGTCCCCTGCGGTTCACTAATCAGGGATAAGGAGACAAGCCTGTGTCCAGCCTGCTTTTAACCTTCAAGGACGCTGAAAACCAAAACCAACAAAACCTGTGAAGGAAAAGAAAGCCTACCTTTTCCTTAAAGATTGGGGCAACCCTAGGATCTATCCTAGGTCTGTCTCTATCTTCCTCCATTTCTCTTTCCTCTCCTCCTCTCTCCTCACTTTACACACATCCGCGGCTTAATAACCATCTCTAAATGTGTAGACCTCTAGGAGAGGGGTAGCCCCACCCTCTCCATCCTCTCCAAGGAGGAGGAATGCTCATCTGACGACTGGCGCCCTTTCGAGAGTAAGCAGAATCACTGCGTCTTGAAAGACCAGTTCATAGGGTGCCTCTTTCATTGGTTTCTTCCTTTCTCCTGGCTTGACTATTAAAGACTAATTCGCAGTCACTCATGAAGGGAGGCTCTGGCACCTTGCTCCGTCTCTGCTGTCTGTGCAGCTGCCCTTCTCGGCTGCTCCAGGGCCTGCTGCTTCCAAGTAGACCTGGCCATCCCCTGCTGCTCTTGTTGACTTTCCCTGGACTTCCGTCTTTCTCTTCACCATGGTTGAATGGGGTAGAGATTCAGCCATCACCCCTTTCTCTCTCAGCCTCTCTCTCCCTCTCGTTTTTCTTGTTCTGCC